>NW_023458560.1:70019813-70038711 GCF_013731165.1 Rhagoletis pomonella
TTTGTATATATAAAATGCAATGAAACAACTTTGTTCTTTTACTGAACCTAGTAAATAAAAAATATTCAGTTTTATTATCTAACTTATGTATGTATGTATGTACATAGTAGGCTTGTAAATTAATATTAAAACATATTTAAATGTAAAATTAACGGTATTTCAAATTGTCAAACTTCCAAGAATTTAATTTCGAAAAAACATTATAAATTTGCGTTATTTTAATATTATTAAAAACATATGTATTAAATTTTACGTATGTATTTACATATGTATGTATGTATGTATTTCTAAATACTAGATATTTAACATTAGATTTCATTTAACCAGATTTTAAGTAAATTTCATATTTTTTTAATCTCTCATCGGCTTCTGCGCGTAATGCGATTTCGGCTGTTTTTAATTCAAGTTCGTTTTTTAATGCAAATTTTTTCAACTTAAAATCATTACGCACTTTCTCTTTTTCTAACTTAAATTTTTCTCTTTCCATTTTAAGTTTTTCCCTTTCCAATTCTACTTGTTCTTTTTCTAATGCTAAATTCTGTACTTTATTGAAAACCATATTTTGCAATTGTTGCGCGCTATCAAACGGACTCTGCGAGGTTGAAGGTTGGGGACTTCCAAGCCAAAGCTTGATAAATTCCAAATTATTATCAATTAAATCGTTGTGATCACTAGCATGCGCATTATGAGTGGTTGTTGTTGTAGCTACACTATTGTGAGTGGGGGTTTGTGTAACTTCCATAATGGTCTGTCGCATTGTATGACTCTCCAAGGTGCTCCTATTGGCAATCGTTGTATTAAAATCGGATGAGGCCTGCGACGTTGAAGACTGCGGAACCGCAGCCTCAAACTTCAGCACTAATTTACCGTCATTTGAATGGTAGGAATCAGGCTCAGATATTGTGTCTGTTTCAATTGATTGGAAGTAGGCAGGTGCTAGTGCACTGTTCCTATTTCTTTGCCGATCTTGGTAGTTTCGTGAGCGGGCAGGTGCTTTCTTATTTCTTTGCTGCAGCATACCCAGATATTCATTAGGCGTTGAATCTTCACTTGTATCCCTCGAAAATTTAGCACTAACTTGATCGAGTACAATATCGGTCTGACGTTTTTTTCGAGCCCGATATTTCTTCATGTACGCCTTTCTCCATGCTCGTCGCGCTTCAATTCTAGCTTCGATGTTACCACGTTTGTTATTAGAATTTGTTTTTGATGTATTTGCTACCGCATTGAAATTATTTTGGAAATTCATCCCCAACGAGCAGAATAAAAGCTTACCTCTCTGGCTATAATGAAAGTAACGCAACGGAGTGAACTGTCACTTGTTATCTGTTGTATGGAAATGAATATGAATGGCTATAGTGCACGGGACAAAAGGTAACAAACGGAAGAATCTACCACCGTATATGAATTCGCCTAGAAAATCAACATAACTGAGGCGAATTTATACAAGGTGGTGGCAATCAGTAAAAGCAAAAACAACACATGTAAGGCGAAGAAATCAACTGGTCTAAGAATATCAACAAGGCGAATCTATAAAAGGTGGTGTTACCGGTGAAGTAGATTTTCGCTGCGGTTGTACCTAGGCGAATCTATACCAGGTACTGTTACCGGCGAATTCATCAAACAACCTCTGGAGCCGACAGCTTATCGACAGGCCTTGAACCGCATTCACAGAGAGGCAGTCTCGAGTTATGTAAACTCCCGACCTGTGAATGCCGTTCTGGGCACACAACCACCAGACGTGGACAAGACAGCACTTCGTCTGCCTCGGGAGACTCGGACCACAATAGCCCAACTGCGCTCTGGTTACTGCAGCAGGTTGAACTCATACCTTGAGCAGATTAAACGAGGATGTTTTTAACGATCGCCCGGCATGCGGAGAGTCGCCCCCTGACTCATAGCATCTCTTCGTTAAAATGCGACGAATAAGTTTCAACTAAAGGAATAAAAAAACTAACAACTAATAGTGTAATGTGTAGAGTAAATATAGACATAAACAAGTAATTTTTAGCAAAAAAAAAAACCGACTTCAACTCCCATATAAAAAAAATATATATATATATCTCATGATCCACTGATCGGATCTCAACCAGATTAGTATGGGACCACCTCTGAGACTAAGAGTAATCACTGTACGTATATTTCGGAAATTTGCAACAAATACCATATTTTCAACCGACATTATTATTAAATTAATGTCTTAAAGCAGCCGTTAATACCTTTTTTTTTATGTGCACAGATTTAGTAAACTAAATTTTTTTAATAAAGCGTGAACTGTTGTCTACAAGTGTGTATAAAAGGTTTTCGCTTCGATTCACGCGTTTGGGCACAGCAATCCAAAATCGTTGTACAAATTCATAAACAGTACCCAATTGTTTTACAATCATTTCGTATTTGTCGAACTTGGCTTTCGTGTTTAAACAATTTTGAACTTAACTTTCGAAACTTTTTCCAATTTCGAGTACGCGGACTTAAATCAATCGACGCGTTTTAGGCTAATAACAGTAAACCGAAAGCGGAAGTAAACCTTTTTAATCCATTCGAAAGTTATTTGCAAAAACCACTTTTAATGAATTTGACGGAGACTGCCTACCTAGAAAGCTCTGCGCAAAAATACTTCCGCCCCTCTTCACCGGCAACACAGAAAGCAGAATTCTACTTAGTAAGTAAGCAAAACGTTAAGTACCTGGAACAGAAATTACTGGCGTAAATGCGCGTCCATTGATACCCCTCTTGCCATTTTTAGGTACATTTAGGGCATGTTCGGAGCTAGGGGTGTTGAAATAAAATATGTAAATATTACCAAGCAGCTTGATAATTAAGCACCGGCATTTCAGAAAAAAATTAAAAATTTAGTTCTAACCTGTATTTGTGCAATTAATCGGCGAGTTGGAATCACAGATGCAATGTAAAGTTGAGTCGTAATGTAGCTTGCAGAAGTTGCAGGAAATAACCATCACGGTATACAAATAAACGAAAAATTTTCCGTCTCGAAAAATATCCTGGCAAAATGTTTGTAGAGATGGAAACTATACATCGACGTTAATTCATAAACATCGATTTTTTTTTTTTCTTAACTGGTCGCCTTCACCTGCTTGAAATTCTCAATTATACGGCGTTTATATGAGCCGATGTTACAGGAAACTTTAGAGCCCATTTCCACCAAGGGCTTAACTCAAGAATGATAGAATACAAGATTGCGCCGATTGCAGCAGAATTCGTGAGAGTAATTTTGGCGTGACGTCATCGTAGAGTTGACAACTGAGAGCGGCAAGAATGAGAGCGACTAGTGATGTGCTGAATTGTCCCCAATACTCGGTACCCAATAGTTAAAAAAGATTTCGATGCCCTATACTTCCTTTTCGGTATCCGATACCGATTATTTACATTAAACCCTCGCCATTATATGCATTTCAGGTTTAGAAAAAAATTTCATTACTAATTTATATGATATCGGCTAAAACACTTGAACTTATCGCCACAGAAAAATATTATTTTATCAGTTTTAACCTTAGTCGGTCCAAGGTTCAAGAAAAATACTTTGACTGATGAAGAAGCCTTTCAGGGGAGAGATTCTGTAGCCAGTTAGCGACAAGTTTCGGATCGATATCGCACTTGTTGACTTACAAATATTTGATATCAAACGTCGACAAAACCGATACCAATTCGAAAATTGTCGTTAACTGGTTACAGAATCTGTCCCAGGCCTACAAAAATGATATCGTCCGATTCAGCTGGAACAAAAATGCTTCAAACAAGTAAGGGTTTCTCTGTATTATGGTATCGAACCGGCATATATGTATCATTTTGAATCAGTAAAAAAGCTCTATTGGCTCTTACATTCGGGTTTTGTTAGGCGTTTTTTTCCATATTTTTGGCCTATGTGCGCTTTTATTCGAAACCTAAATGTTTCGGTACCGAGTATCGAGAGTATTGGGTACTTAAAAGTATTGACTCAGCACATCACTACTGCTGTCTTCTCTACTATGACGTCACCAAAACAGCTGATTCTGCCAAAATCACTGAGAGCCGAGTAGCGGTATCGTCATCGGCGCCACCTCTGTATTCTCTCCACCGTGGGCTTAACTGCATTTAAAACGGCGACCACGCCAACCGAATCACGTGGTTCGCTCTCTCAACCTGTTTACACGCCACATTCGTGATTCACTTTGCCACTCTGCTTCTTGTTCTTTGCTTTTGCTTAATGTTTAATGAACATTTCAAAAAATTTGCAGTGGTTAATTAGCTAAATCAAGTTTTAATGAATCTAGCTATTTTTTCAATGTTAGTGCTGGTGGGAATGTGTGTAGTTTTGACAGCCGTTATCGATAAAAATTAGAGAAGACAACGATTTGTTCTTGATTCGCTTGTTGATTGGATCTGAATCACCTACGAATGAAGTGATTCGCTCTCAAAATTGTGTATGACGAATAACGTGATTCGGTTCGTAATTGGGGCGCCAATCACGAATGAGAGAGCGAATTACGAATGGGAGAGCGAACCACTTGGCGTGGAAACATCGTTTAAGAGTTCAGACTCCCTTCGAGTTGTAATCTCCTTTTTCCAATAGCCATAAACTGTACTTAAACATGGTGGAAATGAACTATTAGAGGCGATAAGTTGAATAAAAAGCTGGCTGCGATTAGCTGATTGGCTGATCAGATCACATCAGGCGATTGTGGCCTTTAACAAGAAGTAGCCTAAAATACCATGTTCGGACCGACATCGAAAATATGTTTTCGTTGCTATAACTGGTTTTCGACCTAAAACTCGTGTTTTCGTCCACGTAAAATCTGTCATACGAAAACGATTGGGGAGCCCACAATCCCAAAACTCGTTTTCGTTGTCGGTACGAACATGGTATTAAATCGCCTATTGTAAACACCGTATTACTCTGCAGTTACACGGTCAAGAACTTGCTTTCACACATATTCCTTGTCAAAATTCATTTGAATTGACAGCTGTGACGTTGGTTGCACGTAACTTGATAGTCCGTTTCACTTTAAAGATATCGCCGCCAGGGAACCAAAAATTCTCGCCTCGTTTCCGTACTTAATTTATACTGCCTTCAGTAATCCAGACTATTTCTGACAAAATACTGTAGCACAAAGACAGACTGTAAGCAGCTGTTTGACTTGATTATCAAGTTGCCTCACTACTTAAAGTGAAAAAGCGATACATTGGCCCGTAGTCATAGTCAAAATAAAGTCGACTTTAAAGTTAGTTGCAGCTTTTTGACATAATTTTCAATGGGATATCTGTCAAAAAAGCTGCAACTAACTTTAAAGTCGACTTTATTTTGACTATGACTACGGGCCAATGTTTTTAAAATGGGTTTTACCGGCCGTCTTCACGTGCTCGAAAATGGACGTCGCCGACCTAAACGGTCAGACAGTGGCTGGGTATTCACGTCGATGGCGAACCAATTCCGACGATGAATAACATAATTGGGTCTGGCTACGCCCATATTTTTTTTAAATTTATCATCTTATTTTTCGTCCAAAAATCGTTGTAAATATCAATTTTGAGTGAATAAGCTTCAGTAGTTACTAAAATATCGCAGTTTTCGTATCTCTAAAAACTGTTGATGTATTTTCAATCTTTATACACTTAAAATAAAATTTGTGAAATCAAAATTCAATTTATTTTTGAGAGCAAATTTGATTGGTGAGAATTTTAATTACATGTATTTTTTCCGTGTTTGGTTGAATATTTCTCGGATTTGTGTGTATTCCGAGTACTGATTTGTTCTTCAGCGGCACGTAAAAAAATAAAGCTGACTTATCCTGCTACTGCAAAATATAAATTTTTATACTTATGAATGAAATTAGAAAACTAATAAATAAAAAATTTTAGTTTTATTAACTAACTTATGCACATATACTCGTTAATTACTATCAGAACTTAAAAATTAAAATTAAAGGGCTTGCAAATTCTTCAACTTCTAAGGATTGAATTTTGGCAAAGATTATAAACTTACGATATTTTTATAATATTCAAAATATCGCTAGCTTAGAGAGAAGATTTTCTGGATTTAACTTTTTATGAAAACTCCTATTTTGATACAGGAGGGCAGAGAAATTAAAAATGCATTGTTTCGAAAAAAAGTTGTCTCCTGCAAAACTATTAATATGGGACTTAGAAACTTTTGACTCTAATGCCGAATTCGCACTAGGAATTGAAATGACAAAAAATGTATGCCATTTAAAAAAAAATGCTATGTGGAAATGAACTTAATGACTATTTTTTAATGTAATGACACGATTTTTTTTATTGCCCGACTTTTTCATTTGTCATTTTTGCCATTTAATGCCTAGTGGAAATCCAGCATAAGCTAGCGATATATGTTTTTGGGTTTATGTGCTTACATACTACATATGTATTTCTAAATACCTATTTAAAAATCGGCCCTATCGCGACTTTCACATGAACAAATATTCCCAAAAATTATAAAGCAAAACAAAAAAAAAAATTCCAATTTGTTTTTGTTTTGCATCTTAAACTATGGGAACGATTTATTGACATGGAATTGCCGATAGGGCTGATTATTAATTAACAAGATTTTAAGTCAATTTCATATCTTTTTAATCTCTCATCGGCTTCCACGCGTAATGCAATTTCGACTTTTTTTAACTCAAATTCGTTTTGTAATGCTAATTTTTTCAGCTCAAAATCATTTCGCACTTTTTCTTTTTCTAGTTCTAATTTTTCTCTTTCTATTTTAAGCTTTTCACTTTCCAATTCTATTTTTTCCCTTTCCAATGTTGAGTTCTGTTCTTTAATCAACTGCGAATTTTGCAATGGTTGCGCAGTCTCACGTGGACTCAATTTAAAATTTATTGAGCGCTGTGACATTGAAGGTTGTGGACTGTCAGGCTCAAGCTTGATAAATTCCAAATTGTCGTCAATTAAACCGTTGCGATTGCTAGTGTCTGTATTTGGCGGAGTTGTTGTTGTTGTAGCTGCACTATTATCAGCGATGGTTTGTGTAGCTTCCATAATGCTCTGTGGCATTGTTTGAGTCTCCAAGGTGCTCCTGTTGACAATCGTTGTTGTAAAATCGGATGAGCTCTGCGATGTTGAATACTGTGGATCAGTAGCCTCATACTTCAGTACTAATTGAACGTCGTTTGAATCGTTGGAACTACTATCGAAAGTACTTGTTTTCAGCTCAACGTCTTGAGCGGTGTCATACACCACACTTGGTCTACCAATTTTGTTGTGGTTAAAAATAGCACCGAGTGTATCCCAAAAGGGCGATAACTTTTCAACATACTTCACGATATTACGCAATCTTTTGGAGTTGACCACCAATGTAGGGTCGATGCCTTTCTCTTTCCACTGTAAAGTCTCCAAGTACCATGCCCGTATGGCTTGCATCTTGTTTCGCAATGATGTCCAGGCAAAATTTTTTAGAATGGGCGCTTTGCTCTTGATTGTATTATAAAATATCTCTGATGTCGGTTTCTGAAAAGAAATACTATGTACATTAGACTGCATCACCAAAAAAAGTTGCGGTTTTCCGCCAGGAATGCAAAATCTATAATATTTGAAGACGTCCACCAAAATATTACGGAAAAATATGAAGATGTACGTGAACTGGACTGATTTGAAAATTCCTTCAAAAATGTTTTTTTTTATGAATAAAAATAATTTCCTAAAGAATTTTTTGAAAAAGAACCCCTCAGGTTACAAAACAGTTTAAGCTTAAAAAAATCTGCATACAAGTATTTAAAAATCTTTGCAACGGAATCGTAATAATGAAATTTTTGATGCCGTTTTTTAACATTTTTCAAATATTGGTTTAAGAAAACCTTGAATAACTGGGACACAACTATTCCGATTTAGACTTATGAGGTATCAGTGGAAAGGTATTTTCCCACTCTTTATTTCAGTGTGATCATTCCCGTCCCAATTTTTTTTAAAATACCAACACTTTTTAATTCTACTTGGTTTGAATGAAACTCGTTCATCCAACCATTCTCTTTCATACTTCGAATGAGTTTATTTGCGAAGAAATAAGAAGGGTGAGAAAATACCTTTCCAATGATACCTCACCAAGTCTAAATCGAAATAGTTCTGTTCCAGTTATTCAAGTTTTTCTTATACCAAACTTTGAAAAAACTGAAAATATAGCATCAAAAATCTCATTCTTACGATTCCGTTGATTTTTTTTGTGTGCAAATTTTCTATGCTCGGACTATTT
Source organism: Rhagoletis pomonella (assembly GCF_013731165.1). Taxonomy (NCBI): domain Eukaryota; kingdom Metazoa; phylum Arthropoda; class Insecta; order Diptera; family Tephritidae; genus Rhagoletis; species Rhagoletis pomonella. The sequence goes on from NW_023458560.1 coordinate 70,028,020, forward strand.
TGTTATCGGAGAGGATTTTTTTTTTGTAATTCTTTAAGAAACTTTTTTTTATTTAAAAAACCTTCATTTTAACTTAGATTATGTAAACTGAGTTTAAATTGAACAGCTGGCTGACATTTACTTTAAACCACCAGACTGGCCCTCATTGTAGTAGTTTTCAAATTGTATCATACCTTTACGGAGTAATCTACTGACCTCCATACAAAGCTGAATTTAGAACTGAGTTAAGGCCTTTCAACGTAAAGGTAACGATACATATGTAATTATAACAAAATGGGCTTAAATGTTGACTTTTATTTTTTTCGCTCAAAGATAATAATTATTATTGAGTTTTATTTTTTCACTTAAGAATAATGATTATAAAAAATTAAAGCTAAACCACCGCGATTTCTGACGTATTCTTTTCAGAGGCAGCCACATCCTAATAAAAAGATTAAGACCTAAAAGTTTCAGGTTAAAATTTCAGGTAGTTGCGCATGTATGTATAGAACTCAACAATAATCATTATCACTGAGCGAAAAAATAAAAATTATAAAATAAGTATTATTTGTGATCGAGAATATATTCTTTAATTCTTTAAGTCTTTCTTTAAAATCATAAAAAAATTATTATTTGCTGATTTAAATTATTTTACTCATAATGATCACCGTCCCTGGTATGGATATTGACGTAATTTTTTTGTGCACGTACCGACATGTATATATGTATCCACATTGGGGTGGTCCTTAAATGTAGGAAGCAAATTTTTACATAAGATCTCCTAAGCCTCCACCCCTACGTCGATGCTAGTAGAGGAAACTGTACTTTGCCCTCTGTGCGACACGCTTTCCCCGTCTCCAATCGGGACCAAAGTTTATATGTGATATCTGTGACAGTGGTATTACCGATTCGAGATGGTGAGACCCAAAAAAAAAATCCTTCATTTGATTTTTTAAGGACCCCCCTAACGTGCATACATATGGATTAGCGTGGGCCGAAAATCCGCTTTTTTAGAAGTTTAGCAAAAATATGGTTCATGGTGCTCTAAAAACAATCTGTGTAAAAGATGACAATGTTTGCTCAACACCTTAAGACTGGTTTTCACTATGTAATGTTTTGACGTCAAAATTTGGCGACATATTTTGACACAACTTTATTTCCTTTATCCATACCTTCACCAGTAGTGAAAACCAGCCTTTAGGCTCGCCCAAGTCCATCAAAGTTCAATGTGCTCAAAAAACAAAAATTAATAAATGCATTAGTTAATAAATTTTTTTTACTAAGAATTTTTTTCAGCACGTGAACTTTGATGGACTAACGAGCCTAAGATATTGACAATCTTTCACACAGATTGTTTTATGGCATAATCAACCATATTTTTTCTATTACAAATCAAAATTCTAAAAAAGCGGATTTTCGGCCCACGCCAATATTCATGGAAGGGTGTATTTACCTCAAAGCACGCAGGTTGATCTTTCACTGTATCACATATTGTTTGCAGAAGCACTTGCGTTTGCTGATCAGTAAAATAATATTTGCGTTCAGCCAGTTTGCTTTTGAGTTCTCGAAGTTGCTCCTTAGTTGCTAAAAAAGAAAATAATTATTAAAAATTTTATAAAACTACTAGCAAACCCGCCACATTCATCTGTTAAGATTATGGTTTGGTAGTCATCTGCCGCTTTAAATAACCTAACGAAAGTGTTATGTCCGTGAAGAAGTTCTTGGACGGTTAATCGCAAAATTAAACAAATTTGAAGAAGTTTTTCGTCTCCACTCCCTGACGGCAACAATGATCCGGTTCTATAGTGAATCTGTCTCAGAAGCTGTATAGTATAGTTGGTGACAATTTCAAGATGGATGCGTATCATTGTTAAAAAGCTTAAACGCATAATAAAATTGGAAAATTACATCCATTGGGCCAATAATAAAACAGGAGAGCTCGATACACTCAATGGTGCAACAGGTCGATTTAATCTGACATTCAAGGCACCTTTTCTCACTTGGCGATTTTTAGTAATAACTCGACTCCAGCGCCACCTGGCAGCACTTTTTTGCAATAGTATTGCTCTTACCGTTACCAATACATATTGCCAAATCGGATCATAAATAGGATTTTTAGTAAAAACTCAACTACAAAAAAAGGCTTTCAAAATATATATTAGTATAGATAATGTATTGTAATCGATTGGTATTAATTAGGGAAGACAAAAATATGCAAACGCATATTATGACACACGATAAATATTTTGGCGAAAAAGCATAAAAATGCATAAACATGATTATTTCGGTAATAAGTTACTTAATTTTCGCATAATTTCATCTGACAATACCTTTTCGGAGATAGCCAGGGTTGCAGACAAGGTTTGTATAATTGACAAAAAGAAAAGGCTGACAAACAATTATTTTCTAGTAAACAATTTTAATATACCTTCTCGTGAAAATTTTTCGACTGTCGTTTTCCAACAGTGAATTTTTGTGCTAAACCGCTTTTGGTGGTTGAAAAATTCAATGAAAATGTTTCGTTTTTAGCGCAAGCTATTTAAAAGTTTCCAAATATGCTGCGAACCGAGCAGAGAGTTTTATTCTACATCTATTGTAACTTCTCAATATCAACAATAAAAATATTTTGTGTGAAGCAACACTTCAATAAAATGTTGCAATGTCACCCGCAGAATTGTCATTTTTTAAATTCTGTCCAAAAATGTCTTGTGGCGTAGAGCGTAAGGGTGGGTAACTCAGCAAATTTATAGGAGTTGACTCAATGACTCCAACTCACTTTAAGGAGTCAGCTCATTCAACTAACTCATTTGACTCTTTGTATGTTACACTCATTCGTATCGTAGACTCGTTTTGAGGCATAGATGCGGTATAGCGGCCGTTGAGATAAAACAAAACTTTAAAGTGGGCGTGGTCAGCTCCTTTCTACTGATTTGAAAGGTGTAATTTTTTTTGTGTGCAAATTAATAGGGCGGTGCTAGGGGGAGGGTAAAGGTGGAATTTTCAATATTTTCAAAAGCTTATATTTCGAAACCTATTGTACCGAATTTCAAAATGTGGATATGGTTGGAAAGGCAATTGATTTGATATGCACATCTTTATATATCATACATACATACATATTTCGAGAAAAACTAAAAAAAAAAACGAAATTATAAGAATTTGTGAGATTTGACACCCGCAATACAAAATACATGTGGTTGTTGTTGTTGTATTCTTGCCACCACCTTGTATAAATTCGCCTCGTGCAAAAACAAAATGCAAGACTTTGCCATGCTAAACACTGTGGCGAAGCGAGAGAGTTATATGGACAAATATGAGCCACTATGATTCAATTGATTCATGTGAGCCCTACGGCATCAACTGAGTTACTGAGTTACATTTTTTTTGGACAGGGAGTCTGAGTTACCGATTCACTTATAGGAATCAACTCAATAACTCAACTCTGAGTTGAGTTACCCACCTCTACTAGAGCGTTCATTTCCAATACATATATGTATGTATGTACGAAAATTTTTTATGTGATAATCGTAGAAGTTTTCGTTATACATATACATAAAGTTTTGGGGCATATATCAAACCTATTTTTAATATTTTGGAGTAATTTTGATGATCATATAATTAGTTTTTTTTTGCATATTTTTGTCTTCCCTAGTAATAATAATAAAAAATAAAAGATCTATCTTCACAGATCAGTGCCGTATCAGTTCAGTATCATTGCCAATCAGCATCGATCAGTGATACAAGTTCACACACAACTTTCAGTAAAATGAAGTTCAATGAAACCAAGATGACTTATTTTACTAATGATGAATTGGGAATTATTGCCAAATTATATAGTTCTGGATAATTCCGTACCAACTCGATTAATTTTCCCTCCATATCAATGATAACTTGCAATAAAATAACCTCAGCTAGTCAGTGAAATACACAAACATATCTTTGCCGAGTTAACTACTCTGTAAAAAAAATTTGTTTAAATTTAATGGGTAGATTATCGATAGCAATCGAATTCCAGTTGCGTTGCTAGTTGCCAAAAAGATATTACAGATGACAACTGGCAACTTTCAACTGACAACTGCAGTTGCTATAAAGTGTGTACACAGGCGACTACATTTTAGTGGTTGCTGGGAATGTTATTTAGGAGCGAAAATTGAAAAGTGTCATATATTTTACTTTTTAATAATTTGAACGATATTAACATTTGCAATGCAGTTTGCTTTTACAGAATATGGTGAAAATAACAAACCAATATCTTGAAATTTTAGTTCCCGTGGAGAACGCCCTTTTGGCGAAACAAAAGCGAACACTGATTGCAAATTTTTTCCTTTGTCAACTGAAGCACCTCTTTTAAAACTACCGACACACCCAGTTTTCCAAATTAAAGTCATTGCTGTGGCACTTCCTTCTGCGAAAAATCGAAGATGTGCGCAAGCTTTTATGAGCGGAGGTATTGAAGTTGAACGAAGTGGTTCATCTGTTTATTAATCAATTATACTACAGTTTCTTTTGGCAGTCCTCAATATGCTTTGAAAATTAAAACAAAACGATAACAAAAGAAAGCATTAACTTTTGCTTACAGTACACGCGGTAACTTTAGAGGATTGGAATTATCCTTTAAGTGTCGCCTGATTGAGGCCGCGTTCATGCATTTCTCTTCCTCCTAAACAAATATTTGTGATGAGTTTAGCTTTATTGCTGTCTTTTCTTTAAAGCTCTTTATTTTAATAATTTAATTTTACTCGCACAGCTTGTTTACAGCCGCTTGCTGATTGTTGAGATGTCAAATTTCGATGATAACTCTACAGCAACTGACGATAGTTGCCATTCGTAATACAAATTTTCTTTCCAGTTACTTTGTCAGCTGGCAACCGAACCGTGGTTGAGTTGCTATCCGTAATCGACCCATAAGCTTATTTAGAGAGGTAATACGCACTGTGAATTTGGCCCTTAGGGCCGTTAATTTAACTATTTTAATGTATAGTTAAACCATTAAACTTAACTACAAAAATTTCTATAGAATTTTCTTAGTGTTCACAATTACACAGTTTACACATAAAATGTTTAAAATTTGCTCTAAAAAATTTTGTTTAAATTAACGCATATTAAGAGAGGTAACCAGTTTCCTCTTCTACTGTGTGCAAATTTACACACTGTGTTAACAAAAAAAGTTCCTGTTTACTTTTACATACCAAATTTGTCGCGTAGAGGAAAACGTCTGCAATTTTAAACATTTCATGTTCAAAAATCCAGTCCTGATTTGGTTGAAAATAAACACTTTTCAGTAGTAGTTTTACATGTGTATACAAAAATTACGGAACGAACGCTGAAGCAGCACTGACGATAAAAAAACGGCACTGTGCCGGATGTGTCCGAACATTTTATTTGTGACTGAGGCAATGATATTATATTTACGACACTGATGTGAGTAGATAGACTTTCATTGTAAAAATCACCTGTATAATTTAGTTGATTTATTGCTTCTTCTCGCGCCGCGAATATCATTCTCCGTTTGCGGGCCATTGCCCTTGCGCCTCTCGATTTTCTTGATAAATTTTTTTTAGGTTTAGGCATTTTTAAACACTTCGCACTATTATGTTGTTTTAAAGATTTTTTTTTATATTTTCCCGTGTGCGGGTACGTCTAAATTGCTACCTAAATAGAGAAATATCCTAAATCACTGGAGTGTCGGTAATGCAGTGAATAGGAACAATTTAGATTTTTCCCCGCATACTTTTCAACCTAAACTGGAGTGTGAAATATAAATGGGCGCGCAATTAAACGAACAATTATTTTTTTAGAAGTTCTAAGTAATTTTTATATTTTCTATGGCCCAAAAAAAGAAAATATTTAGAAAAATGGTAGTAGTTATAATTATCTTTGATTTGGTAAAAGTTAAGAATAGAGCCCCGATGAGCTAAAAAAAAAGAAGTGGGAGCGGCTCGTCCCTTATTCTTGACTTTGATGGTATAAATTTTGTTTTGCTGCATATTACGAGGGGTGGGGGGGGGGGGGGGGGGGTTAATTTTCAATATTTTAAAAACTTTATTTTGAAAATTATTGAAGCGATTTTCAAAAGGTGGATATGGTTGGAAAGGTAATTGAAATACCTAATACATACATATTTCGAAAAAAAACGAGAGTATGACCTTTTTTAAATCAAAGTGTATGTTTTTCTTAAAAAAATACGCAATGAATTATAATTCGTCGGAATATTTATTTATTTACTTATTTATTTTGTTATGTATGTTACCGCATAACTTTGTACCACCTTACCCAATTTCGATAATTCTTTTTCTAACGGAAAGGTAGAGTCTCACAGGTGGTCCCTTGCTAATTTTGTTTAGATCCGATCATTTGATCATGAAAAAATTAACGGTACTCCTAAATTTTTATATGAGAGTTGAAGTCGGTTGTGTTTTTTGCTTTAACATTACTTGCATTTTTTATGTTTATTTTTTATTTATTTTATTAAATGTATAAACATTAGTACAATAAGATATACTCTTTTATAGTACAACAAACTACTAATTTAAATATAGACAAATGGAAAAGCAAAAAAAAAACAATAAAAACAAGTAAGAAAGTCTAAGTTCGGGCGGAGCCGAACATTAAATACCCGGCGCAAATATTAAATATGTTTTTTCACCTTTCCGAAACCTACCGCAGATGGTAAGCCGGGGTGTATCAATTTTGAGTAAATTAGCGTCCTTCAATTTCGAAATATTGAAGTTTCAAGCATTTCTGAAATTTACCGTTATATGAAAAGCGGCCGTAATTTTAATCCGATTTCAATAATTTTCAACGTTTGCTTTTATGTGGCAAGCACAATAACCACACCGAGTTTGGTACAAATTGGTAGAACGGTTACCGATATACATATATGTGATCATAAGTGGGCGGTGCCCCGCCCTTTTCCAAAATTTTACCATAAACGTATTTCTTGGTAAAGAATTGTTGCAAGCATCAATTTTGAATAAATTAGCTTTAATATTTACTGATTTATCGAAGATTTTGTATTTCTCTAAATTACCGTTATATGGGATGTGGGCGTGGTTATCGTCCAATTTTAAAAATTTTCGGCGATTTTGTATGCTGTATCAAGGCCAACAGCTGTGCCAAGTTTGGAAGAAATTGGTTACCAAGATATACACATGTCACCATAAGTGGGCGTGGCTAAGCGCATTTTCCAAAAATGTATAATATTCTTATTTTTCGTCTTAAAATTATTGTAAATATCAATTTTGAGTGAATTATCTTCTGTAGTTACTAAAATATCGCAGTTTTCGTATTTCTGCAAATTACCGTTATATGGGAAGTGGGCGTGGTTACAGTCCGATTTCGCCCATTTTCAATACCAACCTACCTTGGATAAATGGAAACCTACATACCAAATTTCGTTGAGATATCTCAATTTTTGCTCGAGTTATCGTGTACACGGACGGACGGACAGACAGACATGGCTTAATCGACTTCTCTATTCATTCTGAGCATTTATGTATACATTTGTCTATATCTATCTCGATTCGTTTTGGCTGTTACAAACAACCGTTATGTGAACAAAATTAATATACCCTTGTGCACAAGTGCGCTCGGGTATAAAAAGCTTATACTTCTTTTCACAGCAAAGCTACACTTTTTCCAAGTAAATTTGCCAAGAAGCAACACGGTGCCACTGCTAAGGGAGCGGTGCGAGAGAGACAACTGTCAGTTTATCGAGCCTTGTATTATTGAATCACGCATAGAGTGGAAAATTTTCGATGCAAAACATCGATATTTTCGATATTTTTCCGACATTCCTAGGGTTCGAAATTTCAGACTTTGGTATCGATGAGTACTCATTCTGGCATCGAGTCCATGGCATCGAAACTCTAAAAGTATCAGGGAAAAAGCATCGACACTACTCATTATCGCACCCATTATAATTAGGAATGTTCGATATTTAAGAAAGTATCGATATCATGAATCGATTTAATTCATTACATGTAAAATCGATATGACGATATATCGGGCTGAACAATATCGATATCGGAAAAATCGATGTTGAAAGTCCTACTCTCAATTGAATAGAATATTAGACCTGCTTATCAACTCAACTAATTGTGTTATTTCCATTTTGTATATTTACTAAGGATTAAAACAGCATGCTGGTCGACTCAAGCGGTTTGCCAAACCTAAGAGCTAAATAAATCACACAAGCTGTTGATTAAACCTACTTTAGTATTTTTCCATACACTTCTTTGTAGATGAAAAATAAATTTCAACTTAAATATCGATGTTTCAGGTAAAGTATCGATGTCTTCGATATATCGACCTTGGAACATCGATTAAAAAAATCGATTATCGTGCGATGAAATATCGATATTCAGAAAAATCGATACGATATCGAACATTCCTAATTATAATACGTTTTTTGGGATACTAAAATTATTTTATTCTTCCATCGTATATCTAGTTATTTTCTGAAATTAAAACAATAGAAATTTAAAAAATTTGATTTTTCCTTCATTGCAGAACTTACGTTTCACGCTAGAAGTAATTTTACGTTAAATGTACATACATACAGACATATATATATACTTTCACAAATTTCAAATTTTATTAACAATTTTTGAAAACTTTTTTGTCGCCTATTCAATTTTAGCATAATAATGAGCAAGTTTGAATTAAAAGTCAACGGTAGTAGGCTACACCTAAAGTTGAATAGGTTACAAAACTGCATACCCAAAAAGTTTCTAAAAATTCTGCAATTTCGTCAACTTTGCGTAAAGTTTTATGGCCTTATTCATAAATAATAAAAAAGGTTTATAAACTGAAAAATGTATGAAAATGTCATTTTATTAAGATCTTTAAACCTACTTTATTTTTTACGCATAAGGCTATTAAACCTTAACTTATTTGGTTTATGTTATGCAACAGACTATACGAAATTTCAGTTTATTTGGACAAAGTTGAATGATAGTAATCCATATAAGCAAGGAAAATTGGGTCGCCAATGGAAGAAAAAATTTTAAAGTGTGTTTTTTAAAAAGTAGCCGATACTAAGAGCCCTTTGCAAAGTATCGAGTAAAATCACCAAATAAGGTATCGAGTATTAAAGTACACATTTTATACCCTCGGTATCGATTCTTACTCAATATCGATAGGATCGTTCGAACCCTAGGCATTCATATTTCGCGTTGTGACGGTGGTGTCGAATATCTTTATCCTTAGATTTCTTTCCTTTCTCACTAATAATGACAAATTTCCTTTTTTTCTGTAAGGTAGCAATCAATAAACGGTCTTAATGGGTTTGTATGATGTTTAAGGACAGAAACGTTCTATTTCGATACGGCACTGAAAAGTTCGGCACAATGCTTTGTGATTTCAAACCACACCAAGTTTCGATTAACCTGAGTTACTTTACAAGCGCTTGCTACTCCTTAAATTTTTTACATATTTGTTTTAACAACTATTCACGTAAAAACGCTAAATATAATACATTAAACGTAAATACACCCACAAATAAACAAAACAGCGAAAACCCGCTGCCCAAACTGACAGCAAAAGTGTGATGCCTAGGAATGTCGAAAAAACATCGATCCATGGAAAATATCGATATTTTGTATCGATGTAGCAATTGCAGCATAACTTGCCGACTTCACCTGCATAAAAATCTGCGCATTTGAATACATACATAATCATTTGAAATTTATTAAATGGGTACACTTTGAAATGGAGACCCTCAATTCGGCGATCAAGAGTGGTACCATTGGAAAGCTGGAGTCCCCCACTTTGGAAATATACCTAATTTTAGGTGCAGTACCTTTTAATGGCCCCGTCAGGTACTTTGCGTACGTTCCGCTCAAATATGAAACTGACAGTTGAGTAGACTATGTGTTTGCATAGAGAGCGTCAGATTGGCAACCCTTGCGTCGGCGGACCCAACGAACGATGGCCAACACTCAACTTTTGACGCACGTAATGGGCTGTTTTTGCTTACGCGTAAAAGCACATTTAGCGCATTTAGCTCTAAATGCTACTCTAAATGTACATTTATCCATACAAAATTCGTCACCTAAGTGCATTTAAATGCAACTCCATTTTTGCATTAAGAATCTAAATGCTAAAAGCAACCCTGTGATCTTCCAAAATCTCCACGATTCGAACATGGTTTAATGAGAAAAAGTGGCAACATTGCATTTTCGAGTATACAGTGGCTAGCTGCGTTTCAGTGATCGCCGATCGAGATTTCATTTATTTTTTTAAATTATTTGGATAAGGGAAAGTTAAGAAGATCCAATATCGATGTGATGCTGATAGAAATCTGGATCAATTTGTAATCAATTCCGTTTGTTTTGTTTCCTAATTAAGTGAGTAAATTTTAATTGGCAGCCCCGACAAATTAAAATTTAAATTAAATAAGATTTCGAACTCGCGTAAATGTACATTTGCTAAATGCAATAGCATGAACGCTCTTCGAAAACATATGTTCGAAAGTGCTAAATGTTGCATTTTAAATGCAGCAAAAACGCTGCATAAGACCGATACGTTGTTTTATCAATCTTACCCACAACGTTGGCAAAATGTATCCTATGACTATTGTTACAATTACTGCGCCTGACACCCAAAACAAACATTGATTCGCCGTTTTCGGTTACTCAGTAACCCCCTATTATGAATTTTCATACTAGTTAAACGAGTTAAGAATGTCGTTTAACACAACGCAAGAATGCA
>NW_023458560.1:70043711-70069813 GCF_013731165.1 Rhagoletis pomonella
ACGCCCGAATCGCAGCACCCTAAAGAGGAGTAGAGCCCCCCTTATTACATACGATAGGCGATAAACGCTTGCAAGCGTGTCGTATGAAATCAGTTCTAGCATTATCGTTTTCATACGCCCAACAGATGTATTATTGCGAATGGCTGTGAGTTTTGTTCACTTTTTATTGTGAACTACCACAAATCAGCTGCACCATACATCGGATTTCATACGACAACAGCATGCAGGCGTCTATCGTTCATGACATGACAATTGTCACCATTAGAGAGCTGAAAATTAATTTGTGGCATAGCATTAGGTGCAGTAGTAAAGACAATAGTCAGCCGTTGAATTTTGTAATTGGAGTTGGAATAGGGCTGTTAATCGCGGCTCGAAAATGCAATGGAATGATTAAATCGGCTGTCGATAAACTCTGTAGTGTGCAGAGTACTTAACGTTCTCTGTTGATGGTGTGACAGGTGCTTAGAGCTGGAAAACTATCGGTCATTATCGATAAAAAGTAAAAGCAACTAATAAGCAAACAAAAAGGATTCGTGTAAAATTGTAATTTAATTGTTCACCGTGAAAATATATACAAGTGCTGCACTATATCCATTATAAGTCGATTAAAAATGCTTAAAAACGCATTCGTTATCACTTTACTCATAGTTGGTAAGTGGTTGTATAAATGCGGCTATGAAAAACCCACCTTAAACCAATTTCCTTTGTATATGCCTCCAGCTACCTGGCATTTTTCAACGCTGGATGCGGGTCGGCCAAGTAATTATGGAGGACATCGTGGTTATTTTGGTGGCTATCAACCAACGCCACCAGCGGCAACTGAACCACCACAAACGCCTAAAGAGTATTTGGACAAAAAGTCTGGTTTCTCGACTTTTGGCATAATTTCAATCATATTTGTAATAATTTTAGCCTGTTTGGTATTCTACTATGGCATTATGTGTTATCCGTTTTTGTGTCGCGATGAAAAAAAATATCGCTTTATGGATGTCTCATCGACCATCACATCGGCCACTTCACGTTCAATACAATCTATAGAAAACTTTCCGGTAGATCAAAAACATTGAAGGCAGCAATAGCGCTGTGGGAGGGTCTTTGTAGTGATGGTTTTTTTTTTTAATCGGAATACTAAGCAACTCGAAAGACTATGCAAATAATTTTCTGCTTTTAAACTTTTGAATTTATAAAAATTTTACATCGTAATTCGGTAAAGGTTTTGTTATATGATATTTCTCTACTTACACATATTTTAAAAGGTAATTTACTTCCACGAAATGGCTCAGTTGCGGATAGATGATGCGTCATCAGTTTTACAAGAAGTCACTACTTACGTGCCAAAATTCATGCTTTACCTAATTTTAACTTCTTACATACGTAATACATTCGAATAATTTGAATTCTGATGAAAAATCTTGTGGCATACAAATTCACTGCCAGTCGGTGATACTACAATCGTCTTGTTTTACTTTGCATAAAACGGAGGACAATTCTTGCCTTTAATATACAAAAAATAGTATACTCTCTTAATATACAAATATTTTTAAATACTCCAGGTTGTGTGAAAGAAATAACCGTACTTAAACCGATTTTTGAGCAAAATAAATAAGTTAATATGTAAGTTTATTAAGCTCCAACCACATATATATGTAAATGTACATTTCGTCATCTTAAATGCAAAAAGCCAACAAACATCGTCACGTCATAAAGGGGCGTGGATACTTCTAATTCGGTGAAATGCATCATAATCAATCAAAAAGTGAATTGGACTTTTTGTTAGTTATGGCGTTGGCATTTCAGGTGACGATATGTACATATTCGTGAGTGTTAAAAGCTTTACGTTTTTATAAATTTAATTAAAATCCAATTTTGCTTACAAAACTCGAAAGTACTCGAAAAGAACAATGAAAAATGCTAATGCTCGGTTGCACCAATCAATTTTGAATTTATCAACCTGTTAAATTTTAAAATGACACAATTTTGTTCGGAAAAATACGCCTTGGTCTCGTACATTTTAAAATTGTTTGGTGGAACTGGGGATAAGAAAATTAATATAAACACGTTCTCGAATCATCACAAATGCAATCTTTTCTCATTGGCAAAATAATTATTCGCCAGCAATGTTTAGCAAATAATATTCGTTTATATAAGTAGAATTTTATACAATTATGAACATAGCAATTAATTCCCTCTTTTCGGTAAGGTTTTATACATATGTAGATAATAAGGAGAATACACAAAATATCACACCCAAAAATAAAAGGCTCAAATGACATTGCCAGTTGGTTAAGCACTTTTTATACAACTTGCATTTTTACCATATAACTACTATGTATTATACAATTTAAAAAATATACCATTCATAGCGTACTTATAGCGTGTATTTTAATTATAATGACGCATGTATGTTTGCAAAATGTATATTTTTATAGCATTTTATGTAAACACTTTTATATAAATAAATATACGATTTACCGTAATATCTTCTTTACTATAGAAAGCGTTTTTATTGTTTCAATTTACTATGTTGTTGTTGTAGCAGCATACACAAGTTCCCCATAGAGTTTTTGGGAGTGTTGCTGCAGTGACAGTCCTTGGCCAGATATAAATCTGGGTCGTTCCGGTTACGTGGACCCGACGGTCGTGGAACCGTTCAATTTACTATGTTGTTGTAGATGCTACTCAACCTTGCCAACGATTGAGGTGTCGTCAAGCTAAACTCCTACTGGGTTTGCCCATAGGGACAGAGGTATTAACTGAGTGGGGTGTACTATCTCACGCTTTCGTTGCAAACACTTTTTTTTATCGAAAAATACCAACAATTATTACATTGAGGTAGTGGCTTTTCAAATGCCTTCATTTTTGCGAAAAAAACTGGCTCAGATTTCAACGACCTTCACCTGACTTGTTAAAGCAACTTCTAAAGAAAAATAACATCTTGAAATGTCTAATTAGTTTGTATTCTAGTTCTTTATTCATTTACATATATGTACATTGAGCACACAAATTCGAAGTAAAAAAAAAATATTAATTAACAATCAGATTTATCAGCTTAATAAGTTCCATGGATACTCTAAAAAATATATGTATTTAATTTAGTGTTAAAATTATTCTGAGGACTTTTAAATACAATAAAAAACTAATTTAAAATCGTGTGGAACCTGATTTAAGGTTACGTTGTAAAGAATGCTAGGTGGCATGTAACAGGCGAGTACTACAATCACATGTTACATTTGTACAGGCTATTTCTATACGCGTAATATATGTAGGTAAATGCAATGGCATATTTATAGGGACCCATTCATATGTGACAACTCAAAACACTGTCACATACAAATATAAAATTAAGTAAATATTTAATATAGAAAAGAAGGTTTTTAACATGAACTGAAGTTTGTTGATTTTGGTGGTTTCATTTTTGGTTCCGCCTGCCATTTTTTTCTCGATAACACTCATATAATGCTCATAGTCTTCGTGTACATTACCATAATGCTATATTTGGTTTTATGGCTTAATTATTTTAAAGTTCGTCCTTAACATCATCTAAATCGACATCCGACAAGTCAATTTCCTCCTCAGCTGGCGGTTGACCATCCTTACCATCCCAGGGCTTCACAGTGTTAATAGCTGGTTTCTTGGCACCACGTACGGGTGCAGTATGTCCGCGTCCATAGGAAATGTCTCGTAAGAATTCGTTAATGCCATCCTTCGAGAAAGAGCCCTTGAGTACGGAGAATTTCATTTTCTTGAAATTAACCACAGCCATTGCTGGATAACCGAAACCACCAATTTCCAAAGATTCTTCTAGGTTACTCTGAGCGCCACCCTCAGCCCAGCCCCAACCCCACAACTTCTGTTTGTACTTTTCGCCCAATTCGCGGAGTGTGACTAGGAATTTATTGCGGCACTTGGCATCACAATCAAGTATATGCGGCAGTACTGAGACAACGCAGAGCGGTTTTCCTTCGCATGCTTTGTCGAACGAGTCTTCATCTACAATCTCCAACAACTCGGGTGCGGGTACGCTGTCAGTGTGTTTATCAAGCGCCCAGCTAACAATGTCAGATGCAGTGCGGCCACCATCATATTCCGTAGCATCACTACTACTCTTAGACCCGGCGGGGATGAATTTAATGGTGGGATAACCGCGAATGCCATATTCCTGTGTGGTTATGGAGAAAAGCGATTAGTTTAGGGAAAATTGATGCTTATAAATATTAGTCAACTAATTTAAATTTAGATTCATTGAACCTACCGATGCTTTGCTCTGATGCACTGTAGCATCCAATGCACCCAACTTCACTTTCCCCTTAAGTTCCTTGGCGGCTTTAGCCCATTCAGGTGCCAAATTCTTGCAATGACCACACCATGGTGCAAAGAATTCAACCAACCAAATATCATCTGAATTCAAAACCAGTTTGTCGAAATTGTCATCAGTCAATTCAATGACAGCATCAGCACCGCTGCCACTGCCGCTGTTACTGCTGCCGCCGCCCCCGCCCAGCACTTCTTGTACCTTCTTTTTGGCCTCGGCCAGTGCCGCCTCCGCAATAGCTTTAGCTGTGCGTTGACCATTGTAGCTGGTAGGCGAACGCTTGTTTGTGCCGAATATTTTGATGGTGGGGAAACCTTGTACACCATATTGGCCGCCAAGTGAACGATGTTCATCAGCATTGACAGAACCAACTTTAACAACACCTTTCAGCGCTTTAGCGGCTTTCTTGTATTCTGGTACCAGCGATTTGCAGTGACCACACCATGGTGCAAAGAATTCAACAACCCAAATAGCATCATCCTGTATGACAAGGCGATCAAAGTTGGAGGGCGTTAATTCTACCACGTCATCGCTTGGCGAATATAAGGCAGAAGCCGGCTTCGGTGCCGTGGCCGCTGCGGCTAGCAAGAAAATTGCTGCAGAGATAAGGGCATGGTTTATTAAATAAATAGTGTTTTACGTATTATGAAGAAACTTTGATTGTAATGAGAATTTTTAAGTCAAGAGTAAAATTAAGTCACTAAATACATAGCAACACCTTGGTACTTACCTACAAAAAATTTAAACTTGTCCATTTCAGAGTTGGCAATAGAAGCTTCTCCCACCACGTTTGTTTTATAAGTTTTGTAATATCTCAATTAGATCACGGAAGACTTTGTGTTCAATCAATTATGCATGTATGATTAATTTTCTTTGGTTAAAGACATTTTTTTTTTCAATTTCACTAGACCAAAATTATTTTCGCAGCTTTTTCTACTTTTCCAATCCAAATCAGTCAGCTCTTTCTTAAATACTGCGTTCGCTCTTAATTTCTTCTCTTCATAATATCTGTCTATTTCTGATTGGCTAATTTTTAGTACTTTTTCACCAGCATTGCCATGTTAACAGTATCTAGAGATGAGCGATACGGTTATTTTTCGTTATCAGTCGAACTCAGTCACTGCGATTTTTTAATCACCATAAACTTTTAGTGCGGATAGAACTTTGGCCTTCAGAGATAAGTGGTAGAAGTGGTGAAATAGGGAACATTTTCCAAAAGGGATCCAGGCTTTAAAAAAAAAATATTAGGGAGTATAGAGAGCTTTTTCAGATTCTAAATCCGAAGACCCCAATTTTCAATCAAATTATGAAGTAGGGCGTTCTTGAAAAGTTTTCTGAGAAAGATCGAAGTTAACACATTTCCCGAGATAGGGCGTTTTCGAACTGGCTGCCGAGATAGGTCGATCTTCCACTCAGCCATCGATATAAAGTTCATAAAGTTAATATTTTTCATGAAAATAATTGTGAATATCATACTAGGTATACTATAAGTAGATTATCCTCATTTTCGAGCGTAACTCCCTAATCTGTAATTAGAAAAAGAGATAAGCCATACAACATTCGTCCCGCCTTTATCTGTAACTATGAAGTAATCTCAGGTTAAACTGATAACTTTTCGGTGTTCAACCTAGTTTTATCGATTATTTTTGTGAAGAAATGCCAAATGTAAAGGTAAACAAAAATGGACGATAGTAAGGAAAAGAGGTTTGTAAAGGTATTTTTAATAAAATATTAAGTTAAAATATATTTAAATTGCTTAATATAGCAGAAAAGTTGATTCACAGAGAAAAAACTTAACTTTTCCAAAATTTTGGTGTAGTGGCAACTGTGTGCGTACCGATTATTAACGAATCGAAACGAATCAAGCGTCGAAGAAATGGTGAAATTCGGTAGATGCGAATCATTAACTAGAAGTGGTGAAATTCGATAGATGCGTTACCGGTTATTGCCTTGTAAAGGAACTACCGTAGTGGTAGTAAAACTGGTACCTAACAGCAGTTGCGGTACCAGTGTGAATTTACCAGCGAAATGTGCTAAAGGTGCTTGTCTGTTCTAATTACATACAGTGGTTATCAAACTGATTCTGGCTGGTTACAGTCTAAGGCAAATCGATAGGACAACAATACAGAAATAATTTGCTTATTTAATAGCTGCGACTGTAGAATCTACACTGCAGATAGATTGGACTTGTATGTATTGTGATGTAAAAATTTACTTCCTACATTTTAAGACCACCCTAATGTACATATGTAGCTAATTTGTCCAGATCCCTAACTTATGCCAGAGAACGCTCTCTGGCTTGGTTTCTCGGTAAGGATACTAATTATAAGTCTTAAGGGTGTTTCTCTCAAACGATTTTTATTTGGCGAAGATCTATGCTACTCCGTCAGTGTAGAGCTATCATTCCTATTACTTTTTTCTCGAGCTCTTCGTGTCTTAATTTACTACAAGGAAAAGCTGAGACCTTGCGGCGGTTGACAGCGCTGTGTTTGTAGTAAAGCCGTCCGCTACCGTGTTTCCCTCTATTCCTTTTTGTCCAGATATCTTTGAGATAAGCAAGAGCTTGGAAATTTCAAATTGCCTAGTCCTAGGTTCAAACATGCTTCCTTCCTTCCGTAATTCACGTACTCCAGATTACGAGTACTTTGCTGCAGAGTTATATTCTCCTTTAAAAAACCACAACCTTGATATGGTAAGACTTCCTCTTCCAAAGTCTTCTCTTGCGAAGTTTAAGAGAGTACGCCTTGAAAGCTTGCTCTTTGGATGTAGTGGCTGAAGCTCGAGAACTACCTCCAGCCTCTCGCCTTAATGCTCGTCTGGTCCAAGCACGGTCCCCTACCATAACCTCGGCTCGTGCCCACGTCTGGTCCGAACCGTAAGCCAAAGTCATTTCCGATTTACTTACACTTGAGCTTTTACTTTTATTATATCCGATTTTAATTAGAAAATGATGAGTGATTCCCTCTTATCGAATTATGCGCACATAACTGCTTTCTTTAGTAGTTATGTAAGTACGCCTCAGCTAAAAAAAAAACTGCCAAATTATTTACTACGAATGAACCAAAAACCAACTGATATTCGCACATCCACACACACAATTTCGCAATTGAAACCCACACGCACTCGCATGCAGTGGCTAATAAAAGATATAATTTTTTTTTTCTTGCGGACAATTACTACGGTCTCTTTGTTGCGCAATTTATTTACTCTGTTAAGTCGATGAGAAAACATAAATCAAAATTAAAACAGTTAAAGCAGCAGCTCACACGTACGGTCAGTTGTTATCCTTAATCTGGAGCTGTACGAATATAAGTCGGGTGTTTCTCTCGGCAGGACTTATTCTTTCTGGTTGGTAGTGGTTGGCGAATGTGGGGGAACGTGAAGTTGGAAAATGTTATTCGCCTGCCTTGGTTGCTCAAGCCAGTGACTGTGGAATAGGGCGAAGCGCAACAGCTGAATATGCAACCAAATTGTACGCATTATCCTTGTAGGACAGACTGTATGTTTGTAGGTGGTGATGGTTTTATTTAAGTTTTTTGATTAAAGCTGAACTTAAGTTTAAGGAAGAAATTAGCATTGTCTTTTTACCGCACTTGACATTGTCTGTCGAGAGGCGACCACTGTTAAGGCAATGTCACTCGATTGGACATTTGCGGGGAGTATTATAGGCCCAGCTACCGGACACGAGAACTATTACTCTGGATGGCATCGAGGTCGGCAGTGTCTTAGAAGTGAGATATTTGGTCATTACTCTCGACACCTAAACACTGAAGGGAGAAGCACGTCGATATTATTACCTACATCTAGAGCCACAATAGCACTAATGAAGATTATTCTTGAGCCACAATAGCATCAATGAAGATTATTCTTGAGCCGCTGCACATAATCATAGAGCAGGTAGCAAATTATCCCATATAAAATTCGCAACAAAGTAGTAGCTTCTCGGATCTTTGGGAATAAGGCAAGCTGGAACGTACACATATTTATCAAGAAACACTCCCAGTTGCTCCCACTAATTTGTCACACAGAGGGCTTAAAAACACCCACGCCATTGAAGCTGGTATTTTTGGACCTAAATCAAGGACCTCAGTTGCCATGATAAGAGTCCAAGTGGAGCTCGACGCCATTACCCTGTATGCAGAGATCAATTTTGTAACTCAGTCCTCTTCTCTATCACAAAATAAAGCCTTTATTGGTTACCGGATGTGAATAGAAATTAGACAGCTTAGCGGCAAACAGGAGGGGCTTCTTCTACTAGGCTTCAAACCATTGCAGGGACGGCTGCAGCGGCAACACCAATAGGTACAGAGCTTTTCTTTGCAATGGGAGCCCTTACAATCAAACACATTGTCAGGTGTTGTTCGATGAGATTCGTCTCTCAATATATGTATCATACTTGCATATAAAGTATTCCCCGTTCTCTCATCCTCTTCAAGACATGAGGTCCAAATGGAATTGTTCTACTCTTTGCTCAACAACGCCACTGTCCAGTCAAAGCAAAAACCTGGTTGAGTTAGGTTACTACAGACTTCGGGTTTTCAATACCTGTCAACACAATTTGGGGTTTTATTGAGACTGTGTAGAAAGTTTTATTCAAGCGTCGGCTTCTCCTATTAATCGGTCGTTCTCTTAAGATCATTGTCGCAAAAAGTGAGTTTTGAAACTTTGTAACCCGACATTGCACTATTCTGATAATATATATACAACAAAAATGAAAAAAATCCCGCGAAACCATAGCTTTTAAAAATCCTCTAAGGCCGTGTGTCATAACAACTAATATTCAGATAAGAGCAAATCCAATTTAAAGACGCATATCCGAAAATATGTTAACCCCACCGACCGAGCAATCCTACGCTGCTAGATCCACTGGGAATGTGTATGTGAATGTATTTGTCTGTGTAGCCATTCCATTCCCACTGGGAAAATAGGTAAGCACCTTACGAGGTAAGCCATGTTTTCTTTCAGTTTTCAGTACCAAAATTGTCATCATGGCCAATGTCATCTACTAGTAAAGCACAAAATGAACACCTCCAACGACACATTACGTTGTCAGTTGCAAAGTAACGTGCAGCCGAAGTTATCTCCAAGCGCCGAACTACTCCGAGCGACTTCTCTGCATTACACGTAACTTACTTTGTAAAGCGGCTCAGAAGTATGTCTGATACCAAATGTACATTCTAAATTCCTAATTACATAAGGCGGCCATGCCTTTGTAAAAGTAAGGGACGTTCGGCAGGGAAATGGCAATGACTGCCAGGTGAAGAGTAAGTTGCTAATAAGGTATTATTACGTGCTCCTAATTCCCACTGGGTTGGTAAATAAATACACACAGTTCAATGAAATAGAAAAATGGATAACGGAAATGGAAGTGAGAAAAAAAAACCTGACACTCATGAAGGTGCAAACGGTAGAAATCTTTTTCTTAGAAATAGGAAGCGAAACAACCAGTTACATAATTATGTACATTAGAGTGGTCTTACTTCTTCTACTTCACTTCTAGAAATGTGCCATTTAATGTAAAAACACAATTGTATAAGTTTTAACCCAATGGACTACGTCTTCCTGCGTCGAAAGAGCCATGCAATTAGAAAACTCGCAATTGCAATAAATTTACTATCTAATGAGAGATATTTTTTTTTTTTGAAGTTAAGGACAATTATTTTAAATTTTCTTCAAATGAATTTCGAAAATATTTAACATTTATTTAGCCAAGTTCGGATTATATTCTTTTGTGAAGTATTACGAACTAAAGCAATTTCTCTCAATTTGGGTTCGTTTAAATATTTGCTAATTTTTAGTTTTCTTTTAATTTTTTCGGTTTACATCTTGGTGCGTTTTGAACTTAATTCTTAAGCTTTTGACCCTTCATATGTCCAACATATCGCACACCGTCTTCAAAAGAGTCACAACTCAAAATAATACGTTTGTCAGAAAATGCGAAAAACTATTTCTTAGCACATGATAATCATATTGGCAAGAGCGACTTCACCTTAAGTTCTTTAACAAATTATAACAAAATTTTGCTCCAGCTTTTGCTGAAAGGTAAATAAAAGCTCTGCGTACATTTTTAGCGCATAATCTCAAAATTGCCGAAATTTGAGTTGTGACTCTTTTGAAGATGGTGTGCGATATATTAAGTATCATTCCAATGCGGTTAAGAAGAATAGTAATATATCAAGTTCGGTTGGGAGATTGTTAAGTTAGCCACAAAAGAAACTGCTACATAAATTTACATTAGCGCTGATCCAGTACTCCATGAACTTACAGGTTTTTACACGAACTTGCAGGAAGTTAGAGGGAAAATTATCCCGTACTCCAAAATCCTGTAAATGAGAGCGATTTTTGGAGAGTTGCGTAGAGAATCAGGTTGCAGGAATTTACCCGAACTTTTGCTTCTGGTAAAATCATGAAAAGTATCAAGCAAGTGGCGGTTTGACGTTTTTACAGGAAAAATGCTTTTTAGTTGCTGGTTACTTTACTAAAACATTTTGAAAATAGCACAAGTGCCAGTTAGGCAGTGTGTGGACACGACGGCCTCCAACACTGGATGAATGAAAGGCGCAAAAACCTCGAAAGAAAAACAGCTGGGTACAAATTTGTGGTACTTGACCTGTCGCATCACGTTTAAGAAGTCGTGCGAAGCTTTTTACGCATTTGAGTAGATACAAAATGGCAAATAACTGGTCCCCAGCCGGACATTTTTAGAATACTTCAAATGCATTGTCATATAGAAGGAGAAGAGTTCAAAAAAAAAAAAAGATTTCAGAATTTCTTCTTCGTCAGTTAATCGAAACACAGCCGAAAAATGATTATTTTGCATTTATCAATTTATCAGAATTGAGATATTTGTCGAATATTTTCGTTAAATATTGCAGCAACTCAGGTAAAAAACTTAATTTTTTTTTTTTATTAATTTCTTGTTTTATTTAATATAATAAAGGAACTTAATTAAATTGTTTCGTTTTTCTCAAATATCGAGGTTCATCCCTCGCGTCTTGCTGCGGAGGCCTCTAACCCGAACTCGGCCCACTAAATGTTAAATATCTTCTAAACCGCCCATTTTTAAAGAAAATGTATTTTAATTAATTTTATGTTCAATAAAACTACCTTTTATTTACTAGTAAATTTATAGCAATGCTTACAAAACAGTCGTAAGCTAAAGTAGAAAAATGTCGCTTTTTCGGGAAAACAATGATTTTTCTAACTTCAGGCCTTTTTCGGCACGGGATGGCCTGGTTGAAGCTTTTAAAATTGTAATTTTACGCTAAACGGCAGATTTCTAGAAGTGAGAACTTAAGAATTTCAGAAAAAAAACATCAACATTTATTCACTAAAACCACTCTAATGTACATTTTTACATATGTATTATCAAAGATGATAGGATGAGTTCACTTGTGGTTGAATGACAAATGTATGTATGCTTCCTTACACTCGTAAATTTATGAAAAAAAAAATTTTTTTTTTCGAAGAAATGCTCGTAAAGGTACTGACTGTTGCTAGATTTTTATCACTGTAACGACATCATTGCGCTTTAGAGCGAAACTTCAGAAGGGAGAATACTATGAGCGACAAAAAAATGTAAACCGTAACGCTGGCCGCTGGTGTGTCCAAAATTGGAAAAAGAAGTTTCTAGATAGGGGTTTTTCATCATTGAGTTGGCTAAAGAGATGCTCTAAGAAGCGAAAACCATCCACAGTAACGGCCTGTGTCCTAAGTCCCCTCTTTATTTTCATTCGAAATATGGCCTTCGCCCAAGACCAACATTATGGTAGATTCAAAGGGAAATGTTATAAACGTGTAAAAGTACCTAGAGTAATGGAAATCCAACAAAACCAACACTGTAATAGACATTTTCTAGAAATAGAAATATAAGGGCATTTTTTAACCGACTTAAAAAAAAGGAGGAGGTTATCAGTTCATCGGAATATATATATATTTTTTTGTATGTATGTTACCGCATAACTTTGGACCACGGAAAGCTGGTACCTCAAGGGTGGTCCCATACTAATTTTGTTTAGATCCGATAATTGGATCGTGAAGAAATTAATGATAATCTAAAATTTGTATATGAGAATTGAATTCGGTTTTGCTTTTTTGCTTAAAAATTACTTGTCTATTTTTTATTTACCAAAATTTGATTTGCTAAATGAAGCAGTAATAACACGCTGCCAGATGCTGCCTTTAAACCTATTGGAGGTTACTTAGGAAAGTATTAGCTACTGAATAACATAAAATTAAGCTGCTCAAATCTGCCACTGAAATTTTCATGTATTTTTACACCACAAAATTTTGAGCATTTTAATTAGATTTCACAGAAAGATTGTGAGTATGCAATTTTGTACCCATTTAATTTAGGAATATTAAAGTGCAAGTTTAAAGTTGCTGGGACTAACGGTTGATTTTTGGAATTTTTTTTGTTGAAGGTGTTAAATTTTTTCAAATAAAAAAATCCTCGAACGTACTTTGTATGGAAGAAAATGACTGGCACTGTCAACAAAAAAAAAAAAATTGTCAAAAATAACCGGTAAGTCCTAGCTACTTAAAACTTGCACTTTATGACACTAAAATTGAGTGGGCTGTAAAACTGCATACTCAAAAATCTTTCTAAGTAATCAAATTAAAAAGCACAAAATTTACCAGATGCCATTTTGAATTATGCAATTCTGACAGCGGACTCCGAAAACCCCTTAGTATGAAATTGTGAATAATTTCTTTAAGCTTGATTTCAACTACCAAAATTATCAGGCGGAAGTAAAAGGTAAGGAAGAGATCAATGGTTAAAGTTGAATTTTTGGATTTTTTTTAAATAATAATATCTTCTGAACAATATAACCTATTAAAACCTAATGACGTCAAAATAAAGGTAATTAGGTGGTGTTTCACTTGGCGTACATAATTTTCTCTACGTTTGTGATCGGTCAAATAGTTTCCGAGATATTATAAATATAAAAAATAGAAAAATTTAACTTTAATCTCTTTATTGGCTTTGGTTTTTATTTGTGCCAAATAATCTTGGTATGGTTGAAATCAGCATGAAAAGTTCTAACGAGTCACTTTTTTTTAATTTTTTTTTTAGCCTAAAGGGTTGGTATTCTACACCACGGCTACTTCGGACTATTTCTGTCTAAGCCATGGAGTACGGGAGCAGCCTAAATGTGAATAAGAAAAAGTAAACAAACAAATGTCAAAATAAAAACCCCAATGAGAACACTTGACAGTTGTTCATAAACTCAAAATGTTAGACTCGAGTTTATGATTCAACGTGAACATAGTGTTACACCTGCCCTGCCAGTTCATCAACGCCACTATCTACTGAGTTTCTAGTGCTTAATAATATTGTATGTCACTATTTTCCGACTTGAATTCCACTCGTCTAAGAGCAGTTCACTCATCCTGCCAGGCGAAGCTATCTGAAGGATTTCCTACCCTGCCATTTAATCAGCCATGCAGTTTCCTGCAATGCCCAATGACATGGAGATCTACAAATTGAACTACTAAAGGTCGCGAACAGGCCAGGAATGCTTCGAATCAAACTTAAACTTCAACCAAGCACTTACTAAACTCCATTAACCTCAAAACCGTATGTGGTGACACACATTTGACGTTCACTGTAAATGCAAAAATCAGCATTTGAAAAAAAAAGAAAAAAACATAGATACACATACGGAAATCGAAGTTTTCCAGCAAATGAAACATCGTCGACACCACCACCCTTTGCTATCAGAAATCAAGTGTGGAAAAAATGCTACTTTGGGTATCGAAATCGAGCACCCTTCACGCTCATATTCGTACGAGTAGACATGTGTGCGAGTCCCAACCTTGATTTGCGTGACAACATTTTATGCTAAAAGGAGGCATTTTTACGTGCCGATTTTTATGGCGAAAGGATTCTTTATCTTACAAATGTGTATACATACATACATACATATGTATAAACAAACATACACATACACACGCAATGAATGTTTGAGTGATGGCAGTAAATATTTGCAATCCAAACGTTAAGTACACAAATACGACCAAATAATGACTTTTTGCACTTTTCAAAACCATTGACTTTCGGAATCATTTTGCATGGTATTGGTGACGGTGATGGTGATGGTGATGTGATGATGGGTATGAGTCCTTTAGGAGTGATAGCGGTGTGAAAAAAATGAATCCGTAGCTTTCTTTAGTTACCCTTTCGCTTTGTGCGATGCTAACCTTTCGGTTCCCAAGCTGCTTGTGCCGGCAGTGAGTGTGTGTGTGTGTGTGGGCACCTTGTGTGGGTGTTGCTTGCTCTCTAACCGTACAAATGTATGTATAAATGTGTATACCTCTACCCCTTTCCTGGGCGGTCACACTTTTTTATTTGCTTCGCCTTATGGCATTTTGTCATTGAATGTTTATGTGTGACATTCGATACGCATTATAATTCAATAATAATAAAATAAAAATATTTATTTTTCGGCTTTATATTTATGCAATTCTTATGCATACGCATACGCGTCGCAGGCAATTTTAATGCCATATGTACATACATATGTATGTATGGCTCATGAAGTTGGATTATTTACGGTAATTTTGATGTTCATTGGGTTTAAGGTTTATGCTAAGTGAATTTATACGAGCTTAAGATTTCCTTTTTTTTTCTGAAAATATGGCTGAGGAACTTACGCGCAGAATTATTGCTTTTAACTTCATTATAATAAATTTCAGGGCGGTAGGACATTGAGATGCATGATCTCAGGTAAATTGTATTTTGCAGGATACAAAATTTACAAAAGAAAAAATGACCTTTTTCGATTTTTTGAGCGATATCTATAAAAATTATAATTAATAATTCCATTCAGTTTTTTATTAATCGCTCAAAAAATCATATATCTAGATATATTTTTTTGATAAAAAATAAAACAAACTAGAGTTTTTCATTCTGAAATAATGATTATTTTGTGAATTGTTATTTTTTGCCCAAAAATAACTATTATCTTATGAGTTTTATTTTGTAATAAGAAAAAAAAATTTTATTTAATTTTTTTTTTTCATCAAAAGTAATGATTTTTTTTTGAGATTTACTTTTTTTAGGAATCTTGTTTCTTGAGCTTTGTTTTTTCACTCAGACATAAGAGTTAATTTATGTTTTCTAATTCTTTTTTTTGGCAGATCAAAAAACTCAAAATACGACACCGCTTTTCTAGTAAGTTTTTAGTTTTTAGTAAGTTTTTTTGTTATGTACTCGGCAACATATCCACTCAACTTTTTACCTTTCGCATTTGCTCGCTTCTTTCTTCGACCAGAAATTCGCCTGATGGCTCCTGTGCCTACGAATCTCTGTGCTGCTCCATTCCCGGCGAGAGTATCTGCAATTTTATTGCCTACGATTGGGCACAGGATTTGGCGCATATGCTCAGCGTACCTACTTCTTATTAGGATGACAATGTCATTTGAACACTTGAAGGTTGAGAAGTCGATCTGCTACGGTGGCTCATAATAGACGGTAGATCTTTCCCCCTTTTTGGTTTCCTTTCATTGCCGAGAAACTGACTCTTTCCTGTGCGTATGTGAAAGTTATGGTTCTGGATTTGAACGTCCTGGTATATAGGCGTTTTCATTTTTATGTAAAGAGTTTATCGTAAGAGTAACTAAGTAGTCTTACTTTCTTCAATCAAATCTCAAACTATGCAGCCTTGTGTTCTCTAACCTGCGTTTTGATACACATCTCCCACTATGAGTTAATTGTGAGAAAGCAGCTAAAACAATTGCACTTCTAAGGATTATGTGAAATACCAAGATACCGAAGAAAGTCCGACCGAAAGAAATCGTTTTCCGGATTAGTCCCGGAGTCCAGAACATAATACGATTGAGTTTAGGAAGGCTTTCAATGCAGACTCATCGGTTTTCCCAAGGGAGGAATGCGAGGAGGCGCTGCTTTCTAACTCTTTCCAAAAGCGTTTGAAAGGCTTAGAAAGTACAGGACTGGAAGAACTGGCGCAGGAATGTTAATGACGTTACGCATGCTCAAGTGCATGAGTTCAGGTATAACCACACGGTCTGCGAAATGTTCGTGTCCCATCTGAGACTCATGGCTGAAGGCAATCTACCGAGTTGCTCGGCGTTTGCGGGTCAACAAATGGTTGACACAGAAGAGTGGCTAAAATGGCACAAATACAGTGGGTTGTGAAAACCTCGTGCAGCTTATGCCAAACTGCACTAAGAGAGGCACTGACTAAAGGTCCTAAGGTTCAATTGCGCTTTCCGACGAAATACCCGTCAGTAGTTAGTGCCGGATGGAGCGGTACTTTGAGGTTAAAAGGTTTAGCTTGAAGTAAAATATCACACTGACGGTCATGGGATTAGCCTCTCGATGATTCTTCCTAGTGAAAACAAACTATATGAAAAAATACCTTCTTGCCAAAATCATTCCCTGCAATGTTATCGTATCCAATTTATCTCTAATTTTTCATAAGTCCCCTGGAACCATATCGCCAAACCTCTTTATTTTCCATCGGAAGCGACTTAACTTAATTTTCTAACTGAATCTTTAGCTTTGAGAGGCGAGTAACGGTAGTGCTGAATAAACAGCAATAAAAAATGTGCTTCCCTTAGGATATTGATACGCCCTACCTACCCATACAAAGTAATTTAATCGAAGCTAAGCGTGGTGATCAGGCTGTTTCAGCACTTGCCTCCTCACTAATATTGCATTTAAATAATTTCAAACTTTTAATTATTTTCATGGTCGAATGGCAAACTTATTTAGCTGGCAAAAAACATAACAAAAAAGTAGTTAAATCCGCCCGGCAAACAGCCAGCCAATCAACAAACAGTAAGACCAACTAAATCTATTATAAAATCCATTACTCTGCAATTACAAACAACAGCCGAAGACTAAGATGACGAACAAGAAGAAGAGACAAAAGAAGAAGAAGAAGAAGCAGAAGAAACAGATTTTAGGAAGTATTTCGAAGATGGAATGAGCTAAATGCAGAAAAAACACTTAATTGAATAGATGAAATTATTTTCGAGTTAACGTCAGCAGGAAAATCAACAACAACAACAACCAAAACAACAACACAAACATACAAATAGTACAAGAAAAACATAAATAAAATACATACAAGCCACATGGTAGGTAGTGAAAGCAAAAACTTTGCAAAACAACAATAACAACAAAACTTGCAAGAAAAACGGTAATACGAAGAAGGAAACTTATACGACATTAATTCTAAGTTGTTGGTTGTTTACTGTGTGTGTGTGTGTATTTGTGTGGTGTGGGTGTTTAGGGTTGCCGGCCGAAAACAATATTGCCGACATTAGGAGCAACAACAATAATAACAAGCGTTATTACACGTTCGTAGACATTAGCTGCCACAATGACAACAGCACAACAACAAGGACATGCGAGGACATAGCGGCAGCAACCAAAATACCAACCGGAGCTGAGCAACAGCAACAACTCGCAAGAAAAGTTTAAATGAAATGATAGCGGAGCTCCTCAGCAAACGGAGGGGGGGGGGGGGGGGGGGGGGGGGAGGGGGGCGTATAAGAAAAGTAGGCAGTAAATGTTATTGTTTTTGTGCAATAAAAACTACCAAACAAAGTGTGATGTGTCCGTTTGCGGCATCACATGCGGACTCGTGTTGGTTGGTGGTGAAGCAACAACAAACACAAACTAATAACTACAGCTAAACAACATTAAAATAGTGACAAAGTCTTGTGTGTCATCCATCCACCCACCCATCCACCGCCTACGGAAACCTTCTCAATTACGCTTACACACAATTCATTCTTATACGCCTCTTGCACTCCCCGCCCGCCCGCCCCCCCTCTTCACATACAATCATTTAAGGATGTGCAGGACGTGTGAAGTCTTAAGGTCGCGCAGATTTTTGGCCAAAATGGATGGTTGGTTTTAGGCTAGTTATTTGGGTGGAGCGCGGTTGCATGCTTCACTACACTATTTTTTTTATATACATACAAGGATATGTATGCACACAAACCTACATACATATACATACATATTCTATAGTCATTATCTTTTTGTGGCAGCCCACACAATGAGCTGCTTCTTTCGTTGTACACACACATATTTCAAGGAGGCGTATTTGTGTTTGATCGGCTAAGTGGTCTCATCTTGGCACCCAAGCAATTTCAGTGTGAGTAGAAACATACATGAATGCATGTATGTGTGTATGTACATATGTATGTGTTATGTACTTTCCGTTATGATTTCTGGACTGCACTGCAATTAAAAATATTTCTTGCTTGCCAAATTTTGTTAGTTATGCCGATTAGATTTGACACTCTCTTTTTTTATGGGTATACAGCTGCCTGGCACCTAATTGGGAACTGTCAAATGTACCTTAAGATGAAAAAATTTACCTACACATTAAGTGTGTACATATATTAGAACAGAGATCGTAATGATTACAAGTAAAATAATTTAATTCGCCATTTAATCATTACTTTATAATTTTTATTTATTTTTTCGCTTAACGGAAATAATAATTATTTGATTTTTACTTTTTCGATTACAAGTAATGATTATTTTATGATTTTTATTTTTACGCTCGGATATCCATAATTATTATTAAGTTTTATTTTCCACTTAGAAATAATGATTTTTTATAAAATTTAAAAGGCTGTACAGAAGCAACCAAATGAAATTTTGTCGAGAAGTTTTTGGCATTTATTCCTTTTTAGGGTGTTTTGAATAATCATTAAGTAAAAAATAAAAGTCAATAGAAATTATTAGCTTTGAGCAAAAAAAAAAAATTATTACTTTTGATCGCAAAAATAAAAATCATAAAATAATTAATATTTTTTATTTGTATTGGTTAAACTAAAAAAATAAAAATCATTATAGATTAAAGTAGAACCTATGAAATAGATACATATGTGAGTAAACTTAAAATGGTTTTACGACGCCTAAAACATGTTAATTTTTTTTTTCGTTAAAAGTTAAAAAAATAATGAAAATTTTTTAAGTTTAAGCAGAAAAGAAATGCCCTTCCTTACAAGGGCACTTATGGGCCACTGCGTAATTGGCTTACACGCCTTTTATGCTATTTCTCGGTTTTAAAGGGAAGAAGATTCCGCACTTTTGGAAATTAGTTGATATCTTCTAAGTATGTTTATTTGATTCAAATATATGGGCATAAATAATTTTCCATACAAAATCACTTCGTGGAAGTGAGAGAAGGAGACAAAAGAATGTGTATGTAGGTATTTCGACTTTTAAATAACAGATGGCGCAATATTTATAAAAGGCAAAGATGAAGGGGAATAGGTAGATGAAGAATATGATAAACATAAAAGTAAAAACAAAGAAAAATATGAGGATGAGGATACCGATAAAAGTAAAGATGAAGATAGAGGAAGAAAGATTAAAATAAAGGTAATTATAGAGAAAAGGATATATACAGAGACTCAAACTGGGGACTATTTGGGGATTTTAGAGATTTTCGGAATTCTCGGGACTTATCGATAATATAATCGATATTTTATCGGTTTTGTTATCGATATTTTTTATCGAAATTTTTATCGATATTTATTGCTATTGAATTTGCTATCGATATTTTCGGAACTTATCGATTTAATAAACGATATTTTTTATCGATTTTGTAATCGATTTTTTTTTATAGATTTTGTAGTCGATTTTGTTATCGATATTTTTATCGATTTTGTTATCGATATTTTTATGGAGTTTGTTATCGATTTTCCATATTATTATCGATAGTTTTGTAGATTTTTGATCGATGTTTTTATCGATTTTGTTATCGATTTTGCTATCGATATTTTTTTCTTAGTGTGTGCTTTCGTTTTTGACTTGGATGTGCTTTTAACCATACCACGTATTCTACGTTTAAATTTAGACCAAGACCAAGACGAAAGCGCTGGACTGTTCCTTTTTTACGATACGGTCTAATGTACATATGTACATACGTATATTTGTATGGCCATGTTGTTGTGAATACATGCGATAGCGTACCTTCATATTCGGAAGTTTGTGCCCTGAGTGAACTAATAAATGTTCTCCTTTTCTTCGCATCACAGACTCTTCCGTATGTTCATTCAACTCTTTTCTTAAGTTCTAACGCAAATATACATACATATTTACTAGGAAACATACATTCATTACCATGCAATCATTGAACATTTTTGGGGTAAGATACAAACTCGTAGCATGTAATTGATACCATAATAAAATAGTTAAGATTTCATGGAATGAATACCCTTTTTGATTATGTGCGATCACGTTCGGTTAGTTTTGCACACTCCTTCTTTTTCGACTGCTTCTACAACTATGAAAGAACTCATTTTAACTACTCGTACCTTACTTACTACATATTTTACTTTTGTAAATTATTTGCTTGGGGTTTCTTAGTTAACTGCGCATCTGCCACGTCTTGTCCTTAGAAGGAGATTTGTCATTAATGAGCTCTTAGAAAACGGTTTCAAAGGATAAGCGGCTGTTAGAAGAATATTTCGGCTTTTTATTAACTCAAAACATATTGCCGATGAATTATGTGGCACGGTTGCTTGCGAAAACTAAGAAAGAACTGGGTGTGGGTAAATTTTGTTGGTGTGGAAAGGTACGTACAAATTGGGTTTATTGCTACCCGCCCGCATTTGCATGATTACTTCTGCCTTATTTTGTCGCATTTCTTGAAAATTAAATGAAAACAAGTATGTACTTCTATTTAATCACTGCGCGGTGATATTTCTTTTCTTCTAATTGAATTTTCACCACAAAGCGAAACTTTATGAAAAAAATAAAAAAATTTTAAACAGCAAAACGGGAAAGAAGTTTGTGAAAGCTGCTTAACGTTTGCTATTAAAATTCGATTTCTTAAAATAAATTACGCCACCAGCAAGTGGAAAGTTTTAATTTTATCATTTTCCTCAAACACAATTCGCCAGCAGAGAAATAAAAAAAAAAAAATGTACCGTTATTTAGCAAAAAATATGCATATCACAAACAGTATTGTTTACCCGCACATTTTTGGACGCTAAATAAAAAGACACAATTATATAAAAAAAAAATAAAAATAAAAAATTTTAAAAGCAGCAGGCAGCTGCTGCTGGTGGGTGTAGAACATCAATTTATTTTTACTTTTACTCCCATTTTGCTCCAAAAAAAAAGCAGCTAACGAGCAACATACCAAAACATACAATAACAATTTTCACTTCTACCAGCTTGCTCTTTTCATTTTCAAAGCCCTTATAGTAACTGCTTTTGCTTTTTTTTCGTTTTTGTTACTCTTATTTTCTTTTTTTGTACTTTTGTGTCATGTGAAAAATTTTTGTTGAGCGCAAATCAGCTTAGGGGCTCATTATCCACGTTATTCATTTAATTTTTAATTAATTTTCAACCACCTTACAATAAAAAAAAACAAAATAACAATAACATCAACGTTGCAAAAGAAAACCAAGAAGCAAACCACTTTGAAATTGTAGAAAATAAGTTTGAAAGAAAATTGGAAAAATGTGAAAAGCAAATAAAAAAGATATGCACAGTAGTGCAGGCAAAAAGTTGGTTTGGAGAAAAAAAAAAGAATGTTAATAAAAAAACAATGAAGCCCTGTGGAATTGAAAATAAGTAAAATTAAGCTTTAAAAATGACGGCGCTTTGGCAAAAAATGTATCAAAAGTAGAAAAGGTGGTAGGGTAAAATAGGATAACTATGTACACGTCGAAAGTAGCAGTGGATTTCAAACGAGTTGCCAACAATTATATGAAAAAGTGTTATAATTAGTAGTAGTTTAGCAAAGTAGCGATCGGCAGAGCGAGCTTTTACACTTAGCACCCCTATATTCAATGCCGACTAGAATATATGCCACATGAAAAGCTTTCTTAAGGTTTTTGTAGAGTTTGTTTGAACGCGTTTAGAGTAAAAGCTCTGTCTCTGGTCGTCGCTGCGCTTGAGAGACTTGATAGAAAGCCTAAAGCTTGATAGAAAGAAAAAAGAAAGAACTCGTGCAAGATGGTGCCTACGACTGCTTTAACACAGACGTAGGTTTTTCAGTGCTGGCCCACATAAGTTGTATATAAAGCCAAAAAAGCTCCGCCTAAGAAGTGATTTACTTGGTTTGGAAGCAGTATTTGCCAGTGAAAGCTTTTGTGTTCTCGTTCCTATAAAAACTACAGAGAGATTTGAAGAGTTCTGCACGCGGGCGCTGTTTTGAACATTACTGTTTTAAAGGCAACCATGCGTAGAGTAAGCTTTCACTCTGTACGCGTTAATACAAAAGGTAGGGGAAGCTCAAAAAGCTCTGCTCGCAAAGGCAAGACAGGGCACATCACCGCTTTAAAGCAGGCGCACTCAAACATATCACACGGGAGAAGCTTTTAAAGCTTTTTATAAGCTGTACCTCAGTAAGGGGGCAGATAGATTTTTCAATCTGCTCGCGTCTACACAAAATGTATACAAAGCTCAAAAAAGCTATGCCCGCGGGCAAGGCGGTGCTCATCATCGCTTTAATTGGACGAGCACTGAGTAAAAACTCTCTCTGATCGTAGCAACTTGTACTTTTTCATGATTATTACGATACTTTAAAGTTTAAACTTTCCAAAAATTTTGCACAGATTCGTGCAGTCTAAAAGCTCTCTATGCCTAACGCTGTTTTAATTAGTTCATAAATGAACATCTCAATTAAAATACGTTTACCGTTTGATAACTTCAATTTCAATTTCCATGGTTTGTGCTTTCAATAAAATATTACCTTCGAACAGTATTCGCATGGCAACCCTGTCACTTATAATTAAGTGTACGGACGAACATAAATGTGCGCTGCCAGCTGCATTCCATCGCCCGCCAGTCGTGGACATTTTCCTCACAACTAAAACCTCACCAGCAAAGCTTATCTTCTTTCCATTCAAAAACATGCAAAAGCATTTGGTAGCCAATGGCGAGTGCCAGCTTGAATTTTTACTTATAGCGATGCTAAAATTTTTTCATTGATCCCTACTTTGGTGTATGCCATGCCATAAAAGGAAATCAAAGCAGCATAAAGCGAATTTCGCTCGAAAGAAATTTTTAATTGATTTTGTTAGGTAGGTAACTCTTTTTGTTGCCAACATTTATATATGTAAATATTTTCTACACCGATTATTATATTACAAAAAATTTAATTATTTGCACACTTTCCATAAGCCTTTTTTTTTGGCTTAAAGTTATAAGTAAACAAAAAAGGTTAAAAATCTCGTCTGCACAAAGCAATAATGTCAAGCGCATGGCTTCCAACCAGTTTCGGGTTTCCTCCATTGCTTTGCTATTTGTGTGCTTTTACATATTCGATACTATTATAAACTTTCTTTTCATTTCTTTACCACTTCCTTTGTTTTTATGCTTAATTAAATATTCATCAAACAAAAGGAAGACGAATGAAAACTTTTAAATTCTCATCAACACCCCCGCCGCTAAGCGTTGTAAGCAGCCAGCCTACATACTTACTTCATCTTCAATATATCTACACCCCAGCCACACTCAGCCACCAGCAGCAGCAGCAGCAGCTCATTGTAACCTTTACGATTTTTCAACACCATAATCATTTGCCTAGGCTGGCAGCTCCTTTGTGTTTTTGTTTACTTAACCGTTACGGCTCACACATGCACATATGTATGAACAAGCATATGCATATCCTTAAACCCTTTTACACCATTTTCTAGTTGCTCATCTCCATGCGCATGTATGTATTTATAGGAAGTGGTGACTGTAAAGAAAATGTTTGGCATTTCTTATGCTTAGTTGAATCTGGCAAACTAAATACTTAAAAGCTTGCAAACATTTGTATGAATGTGTATATGTTATATGTCCATTTTAATCAATAAAAACAAATCACCGTTTACGTTTCGCATTTTCAATGCGTCTATCAGCTCACAAGCTTACCAGCTCACCGACTCAATCGCACACTCCCGTCCACATCCTTCACATGTTCCTCCACTCCTACCCGCCAACTGGCTCGTCGCCAACACGTTTCGTCAGCTACTTTTGAGACACTTGAGTATTCCCTTTTGGGACATTAAAATCCCATTTGAACGCATACATGCTCATTTACGGTGCCTGTGTGAGTGCCACGTGTGATTTCCTTCTGAACTCCTTTGCTATTGCCTACTTTTGGGGTGGCCTGTGCTTTTCTTATGCAGATATGCCGACATACTATGCGTGTGTCCTTTCTCGCTGTCTTGTTTACAAACTTCAATTTCAATTTAACATATGCAAAGTTTTCACTCACCATACAATTACAAAAACAATAACATGCTATTGTTACCGCCATACTCGTGGTTACAGTGTGTGCAATTAAATACGAGTATGAACCCTGTAGGGAAACCCCGAACTGGTGATCCAAATTTGTAGTTCCGTACTAGATCTTTATCGCCAAAAACGAACCAGTCCGATAGTACCTAGATCGCCACCAGTTCAAAAGCAGCGATATGTGGTACTTTTAAAAAATAATTTTAGAAATCTATATCTAAAATGACGAATTTAGAACTGGTTCAAATCTATAGAAAAAGGGATGCAGAACGAACTAGATCTCATCTGGCGAATTTTGAACTAGTTCGAAACTACTGAAAAAGGCATGCAGCGGGGGGCTTGTTTACTTTAAAAAAATTGATTTTTGCTTGGCGGGTTTTTCGTTCAAATACGCTTTCAGTCTGCACGTCGCAGATGCTTTTTCATAGTTTGGTAATACAAAACTAACATTTGTGTTAACATCTTAACATTTTGGGACCTTCTGGAATATAACCAATAACAGTCAGCAAATTCAGCTACAGCCAAAGGTATGTAAGTGTGTTTTCAAATGCACAATTTAATTTAAATTTATTCAAAAAGATTGATTTCTGATTGAAAATACATTTCTCTGCAAATAATTAAAAATTGCTACCATGGTAACCCAAAAAGAAAACATCTTGTTACTTTTTTCGTTTACAACTGGTTCGAAACTATAGAAAATGGGGTGCAAAGCGAACTAGATCCCATATGTCGAATTTAGGTCTGGTTCTGAACTATAGAAAAGGTAATGCAGCGGGGGACAATTTCCAATTCCTATGACATCGCTGTGTTAAATTCGCCAGTTGTTTGCAGTTGAGATTTATCGCGAACTAGTAGTGGTTCTAAATGTACTAGAAGCGCACCAGTTCAAAACTAGAGATTTTCCCCACAGGGAAGTTTTTATGTTATGTGTAAACAATGGTAATAAGTGGGAATAAAATTTAGATACATACTAAAAAATTTTCTTTGTATATTTTAATCGTAATTTTATATGTATCTCCATCATTTAAAATCGCAATATGATTTAAGAGTTTTGCAGGTTGAACATACAGTCATCATCCAAACAATTGGCACTATATGGGGCCTGTCAGGACTAAGAGTTAGGCTTAGCCACCTTAAGATGTTCCTTTCATCGCCTATGGTCGACCACCGGCTAAACGGATTTTGATACCAGTGATGGACAAAATTGTATTTACTAAATATGTACTAAGTACAAAAGTGTTTAGGTATACGAGCAAATCTCACGAGCTGTAAAATTTTTCGATAAAAACGTGTTTTTGGTCGAAAATGGAGGCACATTTATCTTAGAAAATGTACTTAAAAAAAAAATATATATCTATATATATTTCATGATCCAATGATCGGATCTATACCAGATTAGTATGGGACCACTTCTGAGACACTACCGATGCAAAAAGAATTATCGAAATCGGTTGACGTGGTCCAAAGTTATGCGGTAACATACATAAAAAATAAAAAAAAATAAAAATAATAAAAAAAAATATTCCGACGAACTGATAACCTCCTGCTTTTTTG
>NW_023458560.1:70069823-70099314 GCF_013731165.1 Rhagoletis pomonella
GGCATGTGAAGAATTTCTTGGAGAATTTTTTCAGAATTTTCTTTATTTTTCGTACAGAGATTTCTTTACGAGTTCGTGTCAACCCCTTCATATAATTTTCTTTGAAGATTCGTAAAAAAATCGTTACAGAAATGAGAAACTCCTAAAGATTTCGTTAAGATTTCGGGAACTTTGGTTTGCAGGGGAAATTATATTACATACACATATGTACATACCCTGCAAACCAAAGTTCCCGAAATCTTATCGAAATCTTTAGGAGTATCTGATTTCTGTAACGATTTTTTTCCGAATCTTCAAAGAAAATTATATGAAGTGGTTGACACGAACTCGTAAAGAAATTTCTGTACGAAAAATAAAGAAAATTCTGAAAAAAGTCTGCAAGAAATTCTTCACATAGCAGCATTATTTTCGTTGCTTCACAGATTTTCTTCCGAAATTTCGTAAAAGAATGGAAGTGTGCGTAATTTAGTTCATTTTAGAAAATTCGGAAAAAAATCGGATGGGATCTTACGGAATTCGTTAAAATTTCTTTACGATTCAGAATACTCTGAAAAAATGGTTTGCAGGGTATGTACAGCTCGGTATAAGATCACACATAATGCCGAGACACTTTCCTGTGACGTTAAGTGCCACGCCGTCAACGTCGTCGTTGATCACGATAATCTAGAGACAAGGTGAGGTAACTTTTGTCGCAGATTGTGCGGCATATAAATCTCACCAAGTTTATCTCAACTTCTAACTTACAGTGAGTACTATCCCAAGGCAGTATTAAGTATTAAAAGTAGAGAGTCAGACAGCAGTAAAAACCTGACTTATGGCTTGGTAATAATACACGAAGCGAATAGTAACAAATCTCGGCGAATTCGTAAGGATCTATTTATTTTAGATTCTACCGCTTAACGTTACGTTAACGTACGTTATAACCATTTGTATTCATCTCATATACAATAGATAATAAAGTAACAGTTCACTCCGTACCGACTGAAAGGCCGTTCACCCCAGGCGATTGTTGCTTTCAACTAAAAGTTGCCTGTAAATCGCCTCATGTAAACACCGTATTAACGTAACTTAAAGCAATGTCGAAATTAGTTTTATTTTGATTTTCTAAGTTCTAGGTTACGTTAAGTTAAGTGGCGATAATCAGATCTTGAATCTTCTAGAAAACTGCAAAACTCTCGAGATGGTTTTGGATAGAATAAATCGTTACCATAATGAAGACACTTAAAATTTTATGAACGCTTCGAAAAATATGGAGACACTTCACTTTTTGTTTGGCATTTCACTTCAATTTATTTCCTGCTGGCTATAGCTCTGGCTTTGATACTACCTCAACAAATGAATGCTTTGGAAATTTTAATATTATTTTAAGGAACTTTATAAACATTAAAACATTATAACAAACAAGGTAATCTTACTATTTGTTCATATTAGCAGAGCTGTTACAAAATGTGTATTTATTTAAAATACTATAAATCTAAGACAGACACGTTCCGAGGGTTAAAGTTTTCTGCGGAAAAGCGGTCGGTACTAAAAACCGACACTTATGTTGGTGCATCTGCAGTTACCATGCACGCGGCCATCCAATAATATATTCCGTTCTATATTTAATTTTAGAAAAGCTCCATTTCAAAAGAAACTACCTTCAAATTAAT
This sequence comes from Rhagoletis pomonella, assembly GCF_013731165.1. Taxonomy (NCBI): domain Eukaryota; kingdom Metazoa; phylum Arthropoda; class Insecta; order Diptera; family Tephritidae; genus Rhagoletis; species Rhagoletis pomonella. The sequence goes on from NW_023458560.1 coordinate 70,071,476, forward strand.
TGTAAACAAATTCAATGGCACTTAAGTTGTCAATTAACGAAATGAAGAATCAACTACCACCAACAAGTTAATAAATAACATTATTCTTCACTGAATTTCCATGTGGGAAAAATTTACAAATTTTAAAGTTCATCCTGTTTCTACATTTCCCCAACCCAATTGAATCGAGACACACTATTGCCTCTGATTATATCAAAGCATATTTCACTTGCCGCCAGAGCTCAGAGTACACTCACTTGACGTTGGTGAACTTGTAATCAAATTTTTGAATTTTTTATTGATAGTAAATTCTATTTTGATGCTTTTCCAAAAAACCCATTACAATAAAAAACTAAAAATGCATTTCTCGTGACACATCCGCTGTCAAACTATCAGGTGTCTCACTACATATGAGTATGAGTATACATTAGCCCATTATGCGATCCATGCGTAAGAAAGATCATATCCAATTTCGGAACAAGTTTCCTTCTATTTGTCATGCTACTCTGCCAACTATTCTTATGCACTCGACACAACTTTGAAACAGTTGTACTTGCGGCATAATCATTTTCCGCTCATTTTAATTTACATAATTTGTGTGTGTTTCGGCGTCACGGCGTCCGATGCCTTTGTCTCGAGTGATTTTATCGCATGCCCGTGTACCTATACAAAAATAAACAAATTAAAATCAGTTAAGTTCAGGTGGGCTGAATGGACCGACCGACCGACAGCTGCTAAGAATAATGCGTGATCGTTGGTTCTAGATTTTCGGATCAGCATAAAAGCTACGCTCGTAGCGCATCTCGTTTCAAATGTTCAACGTCAAGTGGGTGAATAGGAAGTGTTGAAAAGTATTTTTCCGCTGTAAGCGCTGCTGGTATTTTATGGTATTTTTGTGTTGCAAATATTCCACTTCTGAATTTTGAAAAAAAAAAAAAACCAATATTATGAATCAAGCCTCGCTTTATCATCGTGCCAGCGCTGTGCAGCGCCGTGATTCGAAACAGATTTTTCAGGAGTACATGAAAGTGATGCAATGGCGCGCAGATGAACACGATACACTCATCGATATTGGTTCGGGATCCGGCAATGTGCTAATGGAATACATTTATCCCATGCTGCCGGCGCAATTCAATGCTGTTTTGGCCACAGATATTTCGGAGCGTATGATCGATTTCGCGCGCAAAAACTATGGCGACTCTGAGCGCGCGCACTTCGAGGTATTGGACATCACGTGCGCGCAGCTGCCACAGCGGCTGTGCGGGCAATTCGATCATGTGACCTCTTTCTATTGCCTGCATTGGGTGCAGAATCAAAAGTGAGTTTACATGTGCTTGAGATCGGTGAAGAGCACACCGATGATTTTTTTCGTACATATTGCAGACGCGCCTTGTTGAATATCTATCAATTGCTGCGCCGTAGTGGTGGTGACTGTCTACTCGTTTTCCTCGCGAATAACCCCATTTTTGATGTGTACATAGAATTGTCCAAGTCAGAAAAATGGGGTAGATATATGACAGATGCCGTACAGTTTATATCACCGTTGCATAATAGTAGCGACCCGGGCGCTGAGTATAGCAAATTGTTGCAGGAGGCTGGCTTTGTAAACTTTAGCGTTGAGATCCGAAATGAGATCTTCGTCTATGATGGCACGCAGAATCTGAAAGGTTAGTGAAAGGTATTTTAGTGCTTTTGTATCAAGAAAACTTCTTGCTTCTTGAAATATTGCAGATAATGTGAAAGCTGTCTGTCCATTTCTCGAACGAATGCCCGAAACGCAGCATGAAGACTTTCTGGAAGATGTGATTAAAGCTGTGGTCGACATGAAGCTGCGTGAAGGCGATATTAATGCGAGAGATTTCAAGTTCATTGCACCGTACAAACTTGTTGTGGTCTATGCGCGGAAACCCAACGAATATTTGAGTAGCATGATTGAAGAAGCGGAGCGATTGGCAAAGGGACTGAATTGAAGTGAAAGATTGCAAATTGACAATAACTTATACATATGTATGGAGACTTATTTTTAGTTATTTATGAACAACTTTTCAATGCATTATCGCAATGAAAAAATCACCTCACTGGCACTAGAAATATAAGAAATATAATCACAAATGATTAGAAATGTCAACATTAAAATTTAATTCTAAGATGCTTCGAATAGATTCCGGCTCGAACCGGAATCTCTAAGCGATCGCTAAGTCTTAGCAGAGAAGACTTAAGAGCTTTCACCGGATACCTGACAGGAAACTCCAGGCTGAGCTATCATCTACATAAAATTGGTTGTATCTGAGGAGCCGAATTGTTGGTTTTGTGAGCTGGAGGAGGACACTTCGGAACATATATTCCGTGATGCCGCATACTCTTTGTACCCTCCTCTTTATCTTATTTGTTTATTTTCTTCAATAACACAGCTAGTCTCCCATACATAATAGAACAATAGAACTTGACGATCGTATCAACAAATCGAATTGCTCAGGATTCTCTCTATACGAACAGCTAGGCTGTATATACGTCGCATTAAATTTACTTTGGTGAAGCGATTAGATCGTCTATACCTTGCATTAACTATATCGACTTGGTTCTTGCGGTTTTAGCTGGCACTTAAGGAAAGAACATAGAAAACTAAGAAGGTGCATAGTAGTAGATTACGTTCCAACAAAATGCGGCTGCGTGATACGTACGCACCACTGGGCTGGTTGCCTTCTACAATCAGTAGCCGCGTTTTGCTGGAACGTAGTCTACGACTATGCACCTTTTTAGTTTTCTATGTCCTTTGACTTAAGCACACTTAGGAAGGACAGTGGGAAAAAATTCGAAGCAAAATTTGCCTTAGTATCGGGTTTCGATACGACAGAAAACTATGGATTTCGAATATTCCTGGAAAGGAACACCGGAAGAAATGCTGTTGACGTTATGGTAGGGGCGAATGCATTGCAAGGTAAATAATAACACATAAAAAATTACTTTTGACTAACTTTAGAACTTTGAAGACACATTTGATAGAAAATTTGCTGGTTCTGGCAAAGCATTCAATAGAACGAGCGCAAAGTGGTTGCTTAAATTTTTTGGAAGTTGAGTGTTTGAGTGTAAAACGTGTAAACCAGCTCAAATAAATCATGATTAGGCGGACCTATGCGCAACAAAATATAAGTAATTTTTAAGCAAAAAATAAAACCGACTTCAATCTAATATATAAAAATCTCGTGTCACGGTGTTAGTGGTCGAACTCCTCCTCAACGGCTCGACCGATTTTTATGAAAATTTTTGTGTATATATAGTAGGTATGAGAATCGGATATAAAGTGTATTTCATACAGCTAGGTACAGGGGGCGTTGCACCTCCCATACAAACCGACTTTTTCATATTGCATATCTCTGGAAGTGTTCATGGTAGAGTATTCGAACATGGTATGGAAATATATGAAAACAATCGCATACTCATGGAGAAAAATTGCAGTTATTGGAAAAGGGGACGTGGCACCTTCTATACAAACCGAATATATCATACTGCATATCTCTGGAAGTGTTCATGGTAGAGCACTGGAACTTGGTATGGAGATATATGAAATCAATCACATGGTCGTGAAGAAAAATTGGGGCTATTAGAAAAAGGGCGTGGTACCTCCCACACAAAGCCAATTTTTCATACTGCATATCCCGGAAAATTTTCACGGAAGAGGATAGAACATGGTATGGAGATATATGAAAGCAATTGCATACACATGGAGAAAAATTTTTGTTATCTTAAAAGGAGGCGTGGCACCTCCCATACAAATCGAAATTTTCACACCCAATATCTCTGGAAGTGTTCATGGTAGAGTACTGGAACTTGGTATGTACAATATGTATATAAAATAAATCGCATAAGTGTTCATGGTAGAGTACTCGAACATGGCATGGAGATATATGAAATCAATCCCATACTCTTAGAGAAAATAGGGGCTTTTTGAAAAGGGGGCGTGGCGCCTTTCAAACGCATTGAAACTATTACGTTTATTTGTATGCATGTACACTTTTGCTAGGTTATTTAAGACGGCACTGGAAATATTCCATCTGACAACCACCAAGCCGTAATATTAGAAGATAAATGCGGCACTGAAAATCATGATCGTGGACTCTTGGTGAAAATGTTGGACCAAAATGTTTCAATACAAAAAATTTAATTTGGGCGGAACGAAGTTAGCCGGGTATGCTAGTTCTCATATAAAAATTTAAAATTATCGGTAATATCTTCATGATCCAAGGATTTAAACCAAATTTTCCTTTACAAAAAAAGATTTTAAAAATCGGTTAACGTGGTCCAAAGTTGTGCGTTAAATAATAAAAAAAAAAAAATATTTTGACGAATTGATAACTTTCTCCTTTTTATGAAGTCGGTTAAAAATTGAATTAGGGTTAACGCCAAAGCTATTATTTTTTACTGATATAGCTTTTTCTAGAGTCAGACTAATCGAAGATATTATTTTTTTCCGTTCAAAAAATATCAGATGAATTTATTTTCACATTAAATGTTGTAAACATATATGTATACATACATACATACCAAAGTTCTCGAAATCTTAACGAAATCTTTAGAAGTATCTCATTTCTGTAACGATTTTTTTTACGAATCTTCAAAGAATTTTATATAAAGTGGCTGACACGAGCTCGTAAAGAAATTTCTGTACAAAAAAATAAAGAAAATTAGGAAAAAAATCTGGAAGAAATGCTTCACATAGCAACATTATTTTCATTGCTTTGCTGATTTTGCACAGTTTATTTTATTTAATAAAATTCGGCAAAATATCGGATGAGATCTTTACGAATCACTTAAAATTTCTCTACAATTCAGAATACTCTGAAAAAATGGCCAGCCAGTTAAAAAACGTACAATTTACGAATATATTTTAAGAGGGATTATCGATCTTCAAAAAGTTAGCTAAAGGCTCGTACATAAACGATAAAACAAAAAAGTGTAATAGACAGAGGCTTGCAGTAATTTGTCAGCACAAGAAAAACTGTTTATTTCGTAACAAGTTTTTCTTCAACCACAATATTTTATAGTATATAATATTCACATACGAATGCTTTTCGATCCTTTTACGAGTGTTCGTAGGCGCTCCACAATTTCAAGCGAAAAAGTAAACGAAAATGAATTGTAAATGGCTATCATAAACGACTTTTTATCCGGTTTTTCTTCGAGAATATATCCAGTTACGAGCTCGTTTACGATGATTTTGCTGACTGGGTTATTGGCCGGCCACGCGTGCATGGGCATTCAGAATTTTTTACTGGCACACTCTACCGCAGAACTAGTACTAGCAACGAAATTTAATATCCAAGTGGTATTTACCAAATTGAGCGAGTGGCCTGGCACCTATACAGTAAATTTTGGGAAATGCTGTAAGTTCGCTACAACACAAATTCCTGACTTCCGTTAGAATAGTGTTTCTCAACACAAAAAACTTCTATGACAATATACATACATACATACATTATATCTTACGGCAAAAAAAAATTGATTGTCACAGCCAATTTGTACTTTTCACAAGCAAGTTCCAGGTCGTTTTCGATTTCTTCGCTGATAAGACGTATTATTTAGTTGGGGCGTGCAATTAGCATGTGCCGCCGTTCAGTTAATAAAAATTTAATGAAACATTTATTATCTGTTTGTAAACTATTATTATCAAGAAAAAATAAACAAATAAAAAATAATCATAAAAACAGCTTTCGCGAAAGATGCGCACGGGTCCCCGCCTAGTAATTAGCTAATCTAGTTTAACTATCATCGTTAATGAAATCAGTACAAATTTTACTCGTAATGAAAATGAAATTTCATTATCAGTAAAAAATTTGTTTTTACGGCAAATTTTACTGGTCGTGTAAAGTGCTTATCTATGATCGTAATGTGTTTCTAAATGAGGGACGTCAACATTTTCCTGTGACTGCACTTGCTTTTAATATACATAGATTTTTGTACGTACGTATGTATATACATACAGCAGAAATCTGGCAATCTGAATTTATATGTATGTATATTGGGCCGCATGAGCAAACACTAAGCAATAGCTTTTTCTGAAAATTGCATTTATTTAAATAAATTTCACTTTTCACTTTTGGTTTCCTTGGTTTTACTATGAGCGGATCACAGATTTTCGGGTGATTTTTTTTTTCAGGCGAAACTCAGGATAAGGCAGAATATGAAAGTTTTTTACTTGATTGAGTATTTTCTTCATACGGGCGAAGAAAAAAAAATAAATTTCTTTTTTTTTTCATTTAATACCCAAAATCGATACCACTAAAGTCGAAGATATCAGGAAATATTTATGTAAAAATTTGCTTCCTACATTCAAGGTGGTCCTTAATGTACATAAATATATTAATTTGGTTCGAAATTTTTATTTTCCTTTAATACTTTTTTTTTGTTTACCTAATAAAAATACGTTGTTTTGTGAGTTCAATTACAAGCCTGTTAAATATTATCTTTTTATTTTAAGTAAGTGCAACAGCCCGCGCATCGATACGAAAGTGTAACAAATCACACTGGTCGAATAATTCGGAATCAATTGTGGCAGTCCTATAGTTTAGGGTTGCACTTCAAGTTCCTTTTTTAAAACAAAAATTCTTCTTCTTGATTATCTCCCTGGTCTAGACAGAAAAAGGTAAGAATACCATTTATGTTGCTAGGGTCAAATTGACTCGCGTTTGCGAATTAAAGAAAGCTGACTTTTAATTTGGTAAGTATTACGTATCAATCGAGTAAGAATTGTCAAATCTGTGGCATTGAAAATATACAAGCCAGCAATTTCCGCCTCGCCCCTCTCAGTGTTATAACAACATCCGTTTCTTTGTATTTTGCAGGTGGTCTTTTAGGCCTCCCCACATATGAAGGCAGCATCAATTAGAAAGGAAGAGGCACGTCCAAAATTTGACGCATACAAACGTAAACGTAAATTTAATTTAATTTCTTAAATTCTAAAATTTTTTATTTTAAATAATTTGTTTACATTGCAGTCCTTAAACTATGTTTTTTTTTTGGTAAAAACCGCGAATTTACAAATTTTTGCAGCATCATAATTTCAAAAGTTGATGGTCCAAACTTAAAAATTGAGTAACTAAAAAGTCTTCAGAAGACTTAAAAACTGCCATAAAATATATTCACAGCTCGCTGCATTTCCTTGCATAAACAACAACTAATTTATACAGTGTAGTGCATTTGAAATCCGGTTCGCTGATTTGGCCGTTACACACTTTCATCTTAAGTAGAACTTGGACCAGATCATCCAGAAATTCCTCATGTTGACCTTCCGGTATACGTGATAAAAAAGGCGTAATAGCTTTCAAATTATCTATAAGAATTTGTAATTTTCTTAAGTCGATTGCAACAGTGAAGAAAATAGCACAAACCTTTAAAATTTTGCGCGCCCTCAAAGACAAAGGTCTCATTGCGTACCTCCACATTACAGTCCACAAAACCATTTTCAAGCAACAATTTGTTATAGTCAGCCACTGGATCTTCACTGTTATATAACGGTGAAATATATTGCATAGCATCCGCCATATAGCTACCCCATTTTTCTGATTTTGAGAGTTCCATAAACATTTCATAGAAGGGATGATTCGCGACGAAAACGAGTAGACAGTCACCGCCACTACGACGCAGCAATTGATAGATATTCTGCAAGGCGCGTCTGGAATATATACATACATACATACATATGAAGGTATCGTTAGCGATCTCAACAGGCTAGTTTACCTTTGATTTTGCACCCAATTCAGGCAAAAGAATGAGGTGAGGTGATCAAATTGCCCGCACAGGTGTTGTGGCAGCTGCGCAGAAGCTATATCTAACACTTCGAAGTTGGCGCGTTCAACGCCACCATACTTCTTGCGCGCGTAATCGATCATACGCTCGGAAATATCTGTGGCCAAAACAGCATTGAATTTCGCCGGCAGCATTGGATAAATTGATTTCATAAGCACATTGCCAGGACCCGAACCGATATCGATGAGTGTGTCACGCCCATCTGCGCGCCATTTCATAATTTTCTTATATTCCTTAAAAATCTTCTCCGAATCACGTCGCTGAAAATCGCTGGCGCGGTGATAAAGCGAGGCTTGATACATGATATTTACGAGTAAGTATGTAGGAGCACTTTCGTTTATTTTGGAGTTACTCGATATTCGCAAGTGGAAGGATTAAACACAATTTCAATCAATTGCTTACGAGCGGAACTTATGTACCATTCACTTAATGTTGAACTTTTGATAGTTAACTGAACGCAGCTGTAGCTTTTATAAAGCGTATCTTTTCATCGTTATCATACCTGGGTACACTGCATTATATATTAAGTGTATTGAGCATAGTTGTAATGAATAAATTTTTGTTCGTAAAGAAATTGCATTTTGATTACCAGTACAATTTTACTGATTACTGAACATATTTAACTACTGATAGTTGGAAATCATAGTTAGGCTTATCTCCCGCAGGCTGAACAACGGAACTGTCACAGCGTAATGGAGCAACGCCTCTCTTCAGTAAAAAGTGAGCAGGGCTACCCTGCAGGGAGGTAAAAACACTTTCGTGGTAGACGACATTTTGGAGAAAATGGAAAGTAGAAAATGCCGCTTCATTACCTACGTGGACGACGTGGCACTCAATGTTAGTGGAAAGTTCCTGGACACTCTGTCACCTGTTGTGCCTAAAATTGGCCAAAAATCTGCGTCAAACGTCTGCTAGGCGCGGATATGCTATAAATCCTGGATAGACGGAGCATGCACTATTTACCAAGAGATATAAATGGTATCATGGTAGGAGACGTTTCACTTGTGATCTCTGACAAGTTCTTGGGCTTGATCCCTGAGAGGAAGTCATCGTGGAAGCCAAATATTGAGCAGCGTATTAAAAATGCACCTGTGGCTCCTTTCTGCGGTGTAAAAATGCCACACAGAAGCTATGTGAAACCATGATCAATCCAATCATATTATATGGGGTCATTGTCTGATGAAATGCACTAGAAATATCTATTCTTATCTAGGAAGCTAGAGCGCGTGCAATGGCCGACCCTCGTTGGCATCAGCGGAGCCTGTCGGATCACTCCTACTTTAGCGCAAAACACAAAACTAAAAGTTGCCGCAGTTCGTTCCGTCATTAGGCTAAAAAGCTCTGGCGGAGCGTTCCCAGGCTTGCCCCGAACATAACCTTTTCCACACACACATCCCTAAGAAGGGGCGAATGGCAGCCTCTATAGTAGAGGTCCAATAAATATCTTCACGGATGGATCGAATAAAGATAACAGAATTGAAGGAGTTGTTTTTTGTCAGGAACTCTCAATAAATCTCATGTTCAGATCTTTCCACTCTGCATATTCATATCCAGACTCAGGCGAAAAGATCTATCCTAAAGATGAGTGTTACCAGGAAAGAAGAAGTGCACTGAAGTTGCATTACCGATGCAAAGCATGCGCCCGCAGTCTAGCTTTACAAAAATGTTAGAAAGCTAATAAAAAGGGTACCGGAAAAGGTGTATAAAGATTGAGATACCTGAAACCTAGGGGAAAATTATATGTATTTTCATTTTCCTGGCTGAAATATACGCGATTGAAAGATGCGCGGATTTCAATATAAAACGAAACTTGCAGGAATCGGAACTTTACGACTCCTCAGTTATCCGCCTATTTAGGCCCTAGGGGAGCATTAAAACTCCGATTACCACTTTCAGGAAATACATTCAAACTTTGTTTGGAACTTGTCATCTAGCTACCAAAGTACTGAAGGCATTTTCGTCTACTTATTACCCGTGCCCTAGAAGATATTTTATTAATATGGTCCCTGTTTGCCTTCAAACACTTTCTCGGTCATCAAATGTTTTGTCAAAGGAAAAGCAGCATCTCCCACAGAGTCAAATCGAAATGTGATCTCACTATATGCAGGATTTTCCGCTTCTAGTAAATTCATTAGAAGCAGTTTTAAATGTGATATTAGATTCAAAAAATTAATGTAAAAGTAGTGAATACTAGACTCCATAAAATGTCCTTTATTAAATATTTTTAGCCCGAAGCTCTAATTGAACGCGGTTGTTAGTTGCCATAAAATATATGTACTTAGATCCCATCGGATTTCCTTGCATAGACTACAACTAATTTGTACAGTGTAGTGCATTTGAAATCTTCTTCATTGATTTGGCCACTACATAGTTTCATTTTAAGAAGAACTTGGATCATATCATCCAGAAATTCCTCATGCTGACTTTCCGGTACACGCGATAAATACGGGCTAATAGCTTTCAAATTATCTATAAGAATTTGTAATTTTCTTAAGGTGATTGCAACAGTGAATAAAATAGCACAAACCTTTCAAAGTCTGCCTGCCAGCATAGACAAAAATCTTATTGCGTATATCCACACTGAAGTCCACAAAACCATTTGCATGCAATAATTTGCTATACTCGACACTCGGATCGCTGCTATTATATAAGGGTGCTACAAATTGCATAGTATCTGTCATATATCTACCCCATTTTTTTGACTTTGATAGTTCTATGTACACATCAAAGAAGGAATGATTCGCGAGAAAAACTAGTAGACAGTCACCACCACTACGGCGCAGCAATTGATAGATATTCCTCAAGGCGCGTCTGCAATAAGTATGAAGGAAGTGTTAGTGTGATCTTCACCGATCTCAAGCACATGTAAACTCACTTTTGATTCTGCACCCAATGCAGGCAATAGAAAGAGGTCACATGATCGAATTGCCCGCACAGCCGCTGTGGCAGCTGCGCGCATGTGATGTCCAATACCTCGAAGTGCGCGCGCTCAGAGTCGCCATAGTTCTTGCGCGCGAAATCAATCATACTCTCCGAAATATCTATGGCCCAAACAGCATCGAATTGCGCCGGCATAATTGGATAAATGTATTGCATCAGCACATTGCCAGATCCCGAACCAATATCGATGAGTGTGTCACGTCCGTCGGCGCGCCATTGCATCACTTTCATATACTGCCGCCAAATCTGCTTCGCGTCGCGACGCTGCACACCGCTGGCACGATGATAAAGCGAGGGCTGATTCATGTTATTTACTATGTAGGTATGTGCTTTCGCTTTTCGTTTTCTTGTAAGTACTCGAAATTCGGAAGTGGAATTCTCGAACAAAATATATCAACCGACCATGAGCACATAAAGCGGAGATAAAAACACTTAGCGGCACTTCCTACTCCCTTTTCAATCGGTTTATGTTGAATTATTGATACCTAATTGAATGCTGCTGGAGCTTTTATATCGATCCCGGTCGTCACTGTGATGAGGTCATTTGGAAGCGTACAGCACAGTGTTCCCGCCATAAGTCAAAAATAAAAAAAGCTATCTTGAAAGCTGTTCTCTGTCTTTCGAACGACTAATTGCAAGATCTGCTAACGAGGAGGTCTTAAGGGTATTCTTTTTGCATTTTAGCAACAATTTTGTTTAAATAAAATAAAATAAAATTAAATAAAAAACAAATTTTTACGATAAAAAAATGAAAATTAGAAGAAAATGAAATTAAAAAAATTAAGTTATAGGCTGCGTTTCTTTATACATTCCGGATAATCCCATTTCACAGCCGGAATAAACAGAATGCGTTTGAAATATACGTTGACATATCATCAGGAACGTTCTAAAGAATAAGTAAACAAAAAAGTTTATTCCAAACGTTCAGAATGAATAAAGAAATGCAGCCATAATAATTGTTATTGTTACGGAAGCCTTTTATAAAATTAAATTAATAAAAAGTAGAAAATTTAATAAAAAAAAAAATAAAATAAATAAAATGAGGTCATAAAAATTGAAAATAATATATAATCTAAAAATTAAATAAAAAAACTAAAAAAGTTTCTAAAACTAAATGCAATTAAGAAAAAAATCTTTTTAAAACAATTTAAAATTAAAGGCAAATTAAATTATAAACAGAAAAAAGGTTGAAAAATAAGTTTCTAAACATTAAATGAAATTAAGTATTATTTTTTAAACAAGAAAACCTAAAAAGTTAAAATAAAATTAAATAAAAAATTATATAAATTCCACAAATTCAAACAAAATCTAAAAGTTAGATAATAAAATTAAATAAAAAAAATATTTCTCTTTTTAAAACAATAAAATCTAAAAATTTAAAGAAAAATACAAAAGTTAAATTAACTTAAAAGAAATTAAAAACTAAAGTGAAAGAAAATTAGCAAAAAAAAGTAAAGTAAGTATATTCAGAAAAAAGAAATTCCGCAGCCAGATGATTCGAACCTTGGACCTCTGTTGGCGCGAGCTAAATGATATACACCTCCATTTGAAACATGCTCACGTGCCTTCTGTCAAAACATTTTTTCGCCCATGAAAGTTGGCAAGGAACTTTTTTTCTGTAAGACTTGAAATACTTCTCTAAATATAAACCTATGAAATTTATCAAATAACATAGTGAAATATCGCAGAATTTGCCTCTTTCGAAAATACCGTTATATGGGATTCAAAAAGCAGCAAAAGGTAAAAGCGATTACGCGGTCACTGAGATACCTTAATTTCATTATAAGTGCCCTTGTCCACGCCCACTTATTATTAATAATAAAATGTTTTTATTGTCTTTTTTCAAAAAATACCGTTATATAAAACGTATGCATATTTTTAATCCGATTAAGGCTTTTTCGTTACCAATCTAGATCAAGACAAAGAGTAATAAGCGTACCGAGTTTATCATTACGTTTTAGAGAAAACAATTTTTTACCGTTGCTCCAAACAAGTGGAACCACTGTGCATATGACGAATATTTGAATCTATTTCTATTTAAGTTAATGTGTTGCTCGCTTTTTAAATCAAACGCGTTAACGCGTTACCCTGTAGCTGCACTTGATTTTATTCGCTCAATGTTGAAATATATTTGCCGAACCGGTTTTTTGAAATTAAAAATTAACTTTCAGTTGCATTTCGCTTATCTGCACTTTGACATCTATCATTGCATTTGATGTAATAAAATTATGACGTGCCGCCGGAGAGTGCTTTTTTATGACTAAAAACTTTAAGTTGCTAAAGGCATCAATTAAATAAAGGAAGAGTTAAGTGGAACAAATTAATACATCTCTGTACATATGTACATACGTATGCACATACCTATGTAGCTACACAGTCGTCCACACCACTTCCTACAACAACATGACCAACAACTTCGTTAGCATCCAATATATTCAACCTAATATTTTAAACAACCTAATATTTTAAATATTCGACATTTTATTTATTAATTATGCGCACAAACAATAACAAGCACAATTTATAATTTGACACCAAGTTGAACTGGAATTTTTGTTATCACTTAGAATTCAACCCAACACCAGGTCAGCGTAATAAAAGATACGATGACTTCTAAAACGAGCAAAGTCTCGATGCGGTTTGACTACAGCAAGCATTTATACAGCAGCGTTAGCAGGCCTGTCAACTTGGCTAAAGTTCTGCCGTTTTTCACTTAAAATCGCACTTTTGAAAAAAAAATAGTAACTATTATAGACAAATTATAGATGTGTAAACAATCAGCTCTCGGTATGGGTTAAATTTGTAGAAGATATGTAATTGCTTCTAGTGTGTACAAATGAACATTTCTGAACTAGCTAAGGGCTATTTCAGGACCATTTTGTCTCTAATTCACGACTAGTGTAGGACCATTCAGGACTAATTCAGGATTAGTTCGGGATCATTTCGGGACAAATGCTGAACCATTTGAGCCCGTTTCGGGAATAGTTCGGGATAATTTTGGGATAGTTTGAAACTAGTTAAGATATGACTATCTTACTTAGTAGTACCAAAGTCCCGCATAGAAACACCTAAAAAGATACTGGGGTGTCTCCCACTCCAAGAACAAAAATCTAAATTGATCACCTGCGTTCCACGCGAAGGGTCAACAGCGGCTGGAATTACTACCCTGTTGAAACTAGCGACAGCATGCGCCTTGTCGTTGTCCCAGTAATTACCGTTATCGAATTAGAGTCTGCATGCAAAAAGATTCAAGACCGAGAAGTCCTTGGGCCAGACAGCATTCCTAACAAGACTTTGAAAGCTGCAATTAAACTACGGCTAGATTAATTTGTAAAAGTCTTTCCGACTTGTCTTAATGAGGGAATTTTCCCGAAAAGATAGAAGGTCCAAAACCTAATCTTAATACCAAACGGAAATATATAAGCAACCTGGGGAGCCTTCTTCATCCTATCGGCCAATATGCCTATAGGACACACTCGAAAAACTACTCTCAAAAATTATTTGCGACAGGTTTATAACGATTCCGTAGAGGAGGCGCATTCTGTCTTCATACCAGTTAGGCTTTAGGAAATCTCGTACAACAACTGATGCCGCTAAATCCGCTATTTACATAGCCAGGTGAGTCATCTTAGGAAAAGGTAAAAGTTAGGCTGAAGCAATGAGCTTGAAATAGTATTCGAAAATACTCCTTTCTATGTATCGCGGCCAACCAGCCTCGTGAGGTAATACGTTGGCTGGCAGTGCCGCGGGGGGGGGGGGGGGGGGGTCTGTGGAGAGGTTTTAGTATGCAGCTGTGGCTGTGAGGCTGCAAGTCGTCTACATTACTATGTCGGTATAGTAGTACTCATGAAAGTTCTCTCTTCATGGCCGTCATCCCAGGAAAAAAACCCGTCCTTTGACGAAGAATGCTTTGGAGACTTCTAAGAGATGTTTTCAGTTCTTCCGAGCTTTGGTATACAAAGATAACGGCTCCAACGGCTATTAAAACTAATTAAAAATTTGTTGCACAATCTAAATTAGCATAAAAAGTACATCAAAGACTATCGACCAACGAAAGCTATTTTTCATTTCTTCGTCACACATCAAAGTACTGCCTGTGCCAGTCACCAGTCGCCAACAGTCGCCAACAGACGCCACCAATTCGCCATAGTTACAAAATCAATTTTTCAATTCAACTACAACATAAAATATTTAGATAAGTAAATAATTGAAATGAGCAAATGATAGAGAAAATCGAAAGCAACAAAATCAAAAACAAATAAGAAAAGCAGCAGCGGAGAGAGTGGAGTGAGAGTTGCTTAAGAAATTAGCCCAAAACGAAGTCAATGATGCGGAAATGAAACAAACGAATAACAAATTCCAGCTTCCGGATGATGCGCCCACCAGCGGCCAATTAAATGCTTAAGAAAGCGAAGCATTCGCAAATAAATACTTGCCGGAACTTTGGTGGGCGCGGGAGTGGGCGAACGCGAAGCGGGCCAAAAATTCATTACAAACAAATTAGCAAATAAATCAAATTTCAATACGAAAATTGTTTGCGTAAACAATTTTACAAATTTTAAAGGACTAATAGTCTTAGACAGCAGACAGCAGGCAGCAGTGAAACGACTCGACTTCGACTTTGCAGCGAATTGAGTGGCGGCAGCAATTAATTCAAACATCAGCTGGCTGACTGTGACTTAAGCGTTGCTTGTGTTAAAAACAAACGCTATGCCTTGCCGCGCGCGCCGTCAACTCCCACCCTCATGCTTGAGGCTGATTGACTCACGACGCTTGACGACGCTGAGTGATGGCTACACTGACAAGCGGCAAATAGCGCGGCATACCAGCGGAAACGAATGTGAATGGATGCACTAAACTCGCACTGCTAGACTGTTGCCAGAGGAATTGCCATTGACACTACAACAAAAACGCCCCTTCCTTCCATCCAGTGGCAGCGAAATTCTTCAAAAATCATTTATCTAAATTAATTCCTGTCGTTTACATTTGAAGAACAAATCAAAGATTAAGACAAACATTAGTTTTAACCTCTCTTCACTCTCTTGAACACTTCATCGCTCTACAAAACTTTCCTCGCACTAAGCGCCAAGTTTGTTTGTTTTGTTTTTCTGCTGGGGCGTGAGATGCGCTTCAAATTAAATACAGCAAGCGTATAATAAATGACATGCTCACTCACATCCGATAACCTCTGCTGTTATTGTTGTTGCTGTTGTGCAGATTTCTACAAAGATTTCGTCAGAGATTTCTATCATCAACATTGAAGTGTGCAAGTTAGTCTGTGTCTTCAAGTTTGTTTATTTGTATGGCAATGTGTCGCAGGAGTTTGGGTAATCTTTGCTTGCTGGGGTTAAAGTTGCCGACAAGCTTACGCACTGACGTCAGTCTCATGCCTACTATGTATGTATATCCAGTAACCCTTGATCGAAATGTATGTATGTACATTAGGGTGGTCCAAAAACAGTAAACTCGTAATTGATTAAAAATATTGATTTTTAAGAATTCTATACCATTTCTACGAAAAGTTGTTTTTTCCCCATACAAAATACATGGAAAACTTTGGGCGCTTTGAGCGACCTCTAAATATTTTTTAATTTTGAAATAAAAAAATTGGGATATATTTTTTTTGGTATAGAACAATCCTAGGGGGTGAGAGCATAAAAATTCCGACTTTACTTTTCCACGTGTATTTTTGGACCACCCTAATGTACATACATATGCTAGCTGCCACGAAGATTTCATTGGGGAAAATCGCAATTGTCGAAAATTTGCATATCGCTTAGCGATAATAACTCATTTTGAAATTCCGTCGCTACATTTTCGAAAACAATTAAAATTTTTACGTGTACACGTCGAAATAGGCAGCGATATTTATGGTTGAATCATGAGTCTGGGACGGCGTGTAGTAAACAGGCATACACTGAGCGAAATGCGTGTGGATTTGTTTTTGGATAATTAAAAAAATTATTGCAAGGACAGTTACGCTATTTCGGCAAAAAAGTGTTGTATTCCTCAACATAGTTTTTTTTATTGGTTTGATACATATGGTCCGGGGTTGTCACATTCTTTATCCATTTAAAAAAATAAACTTTTTCAAGGACCTCATTTGCTGAAGATTTAGATTATTTCTGATAAACAAATAATTATAATAATAATAGTAGGGCTAAGATCTAGATTATGATTAAGATTACTATTAAAATCAAGATTGAAATTGAGATTAAGGTTAAGGTTAAGATTAAGATTAAGACTAGGGTTAAGATTAATATTAAGACTAAGATTAAAATGAGGATGAAGATTAAGCTTAAGATTTAGACTTAGATTTAATTAAGATTAAGACTAAGGCTGAGATTATAAAAGTAAGTATGAAAAAGCATCTGTGAAGTGCAGAACATAAGCGAATTCTAACAAAAAAAAATCGACAAACAAAAACCTGTTTAAAGTGAAAAGTCACCAAATTATTGTTGAAAATTTTTGCAATGGCACTGTTAATATTAACCAAAAATCACTTTGTTTATTTTTAAAGTTTGAATTTGGTATCATAAACCAATTTTCGGTTGATGTTTTTCCCCGTGTATTCCTTTTCCCGCGTTATATTGAGGATGATCTCAAGTGCTCGAGAATAAGTTTTCCGGAGTTCCCTATTTAATCAAGTAAGTGCGACCCGTTGACAGTTCCGACTGAGATTGTAGGGGAGAACGCACATTAGGCATGTCAATATGAAAAATACATGGACGTTTTTCTTTGATTCGATGTATCGGTATATCGACTATTTATACATCAAGAAGAAAATTTTCGATGCATCGTAGAAAAAATCTATATTTTAGATGCATTACTGACATCCTTTGCTTCGCATCGTCTTTCAAATAATTCCAGAAGAACAAGGGAAGAACACGCCCAACCCTGATGGTTTCTTGGCACTGCTCATCTTTATTTTAGAAAGATCACCATGAACAAATCTTAGCTTTTCTAATTGTGGACTTACACATAGATTCCTAGCCTTATACACTCTACAAAATTCTGAGTTTTTTTCGGTTGTGTTTGAGAGAGGTGAAGGCAGATTCCCGCAAAAGAGTTCACATTTCATTCATTTCATTTTCTACTTTCTCTATTGCCATAAGCCAAAGCTTGTTGGAGCTTCTTCCATATACTCGACAAGATGGACTAACCAGATTTATTTAAGTGCGATTTAGCGCCCGGTATTTGGATTTCTATTACATTTGACTAATACGATGGTGAATATTATCTTGCAATTAAAAATTTCTGACAGTGTATACTTAACCACAAAAAACACCACTTCCTGTTTGGCGAACAATTATTCCATGCTAACTACACATTCACACATGCTATCAGCGCTGTCGAAATTTCGATCGAAAATGCCATGCAAGTAACATTTTCATATTCGTACCACATATCCTTCCGTATATCCTTATTTACACACGTACATACATAATTTCCGCGCTTCGAATACATGCTGGTGATTTTTTTAATCTTCAACTTTCAACGCTGCAAGATATAGAGCAGCGTATCAACCCTTTTCAAAAAACACCAACTGCCACAGCTACGAAAAAAACCTGTCCTGCCAATCCTTTCGCCCGCCGGCTCACACCGCTCCTGCGCTCGCGTTCGATATGCGCGCAACCTTCAGAGAATTTCGCGTTTGATGAATTTTCGGCGTCGCTTCGACGTTTTTCACCAGTCTGTCAAAGTTATTACGTATTGGGAAATCATAATTTTCATTTCAATGCCCCGCCCCGCTCACCACTCTTCTCTTCCAGCCAGCCAGCCAGCCAGCCAGCCAGGCGGGCGGCCGGCCAACTGCAATCTGCTTGTAATTTTCATGTTCACTTAAAAATTTTGTCGAAAATATATTTTGAGTAACGTAGCTATTCGGGACGATGATCGGGTTGTTGTGTGCGAGCTAAGTGGGAGGGGGGTGGGGGCAGGGATTGGTTCATATTTTGTAAATTGTTTGCTATTTCGCGAGATTTTGGCGCTCAAAAATTTTGATGGGTTGGTTGGTTGGGGGTCGTCTCGTTGTAGCCAGCGCAGAGCGCCATTTTGCTGTCGCTTTTTCAATAATTAGTTATGTCAAAATCAGCAATAATTCAACGAGGGCAAAAGCGGCAAATGTAATATTAACAACAAACGCTTAAACACACACACACACATGTATGTATATGTATATGTATACACCTACACTTGCAGACAAAATTACTTTGAAAAACAGCTTTCAATAAGGACCTGTTAATGCCATCAAGCGATGAGATGCCATCGGATTGGATGCTTGATGAAATAAATATGTATACGCATATGAAAATGTTGTTGTAGCTGATGGCATATTTATTCAGATACATGGAGTTAAAAGATTTTATGTAGAGAAATTTAGTTTGACAAATTACCTTTCGGTGGTAAAGCCTAAAAACTTTTACAACTGGGCACACGGCGAATTCATAGAAGGTGGGTAGCAGCAGCCCAACAAAAAAAAAAAACTACACTCGCCTTGGCTGGGGAAGTGAGACGCTGGTTGCCATTTTCAAATATTTGTAAGTAGAAAATAGCCATTTATTTAGATTTTTAGATTATTTTATATTAAACGTGCTGATCTTAGTAGGCCGCACATGTCTGCTCAATATATTTTAGTAATATCTATTATTAATGTGAAAGTTTTTGACATACGCACGCATGTTTTTTGCTCTTTCATCAAGAGAGGTACCACCTTTTTCAAAAGTAAAAATCAATTATTAAGTTACAAGATTGCGGGCGTCAAATATAAAGAGTTCCAAAACGATTTATTTCGCAAATATTTTTGCGGGGGTTGCCACCTGTTAGAAAAGTTAAAATCGATTAATTAACTTAACTTAAATACAATATCACAATAATTCGAAAAAGGTTCAAAAATGATTTATTTTGAAAATATATTTATTATGGTTGCCACCTTGTACAAAAAGTTAAAATGTGTTTAATTAACAAGTTAAATGATATATTTTAGTATGGGTATGAAACGGGAGAGATTTTAAGAAAGCTGTATCTATTTCGAAAATATTTTCGACGATGGTCGCCAAAAGTTGAGCAATCTAAAATCAAGGTAGATGCTACTAATATTATACATACAAGTTTTTTGAGTGAGTGTGTAAACATGTTTGCCGCTATTTTTTGGAACAATTTTTACATGCAAATGGGTTATGACCTGGATTAACATATAGCATATTTTTGAAAAGGGTTGCCACCTGATTAAAAAGTTAATTTTCATCAATTTAAAAAGGTAAATTAAATTTTTTGAATAAGTTAAATGAAATACAACAAAATGGTTGGCAAACGCATGAGATTTATGAATGCTCTATTTTAATAATGTTTTGAAAAGGATTGCCGCCTGTTTGAAAAATAAATGCTCTTACTCATATGTTAAATAAAGTATTACAATATGGGTGTCAATCAAAAGAGGTATGAAATAGCTTTGTTTCGAAAATATTTGTAAAGATGGTTGACATTTGTCTGAAAGTCAAATTAATTTAATCAATACGTTAAATGAAATTTTAAAAAAACGGTGTCAACTGAATCAAAGAATGTCTAGAAAAGCTAAAAAATCCATATTTACGCATATTTATCGATATCGATACTTACCCAATTCGTAAACTAATACCGATAATTACAGCGATAAATGATTATATATATACATTAAATTTCGTTAAATATATCGATCCACAACAAACAAATACATACATAAGTAAGTCCTATATCAGCAACTACATGTGTATTCAGACTTCGACAAAGATTTTCATACAAAAAAAAAAGTTAAAGCTAGTGGACTTCTTTATTGTTAAAAATATACACAGTCAGGGCAGGTCCATTGAATATATAAAACATTAATTGCATTTTAATAGTAACCGTTTTGGCAATTCTTTCTATCTACTCAATACACACTCCGCTCGTTGATTGATTACCAATACAACCCCTCAATAAAAGGAAAAAATAAACTTCAACTTGTTAGCCGAATTTGCTTGTCTTTATCCAAAACTCTTGCTTAGCAATTTCTCAATTCCACCCCTGGCCTTTCTTTCTACTACCTTCCACAGCCGTAATGAATGGTCTCTGAGTTTATTTTAATAAATCAATTTTATATTTCTCATGGCATATGGCATATGAAATACCTACATACATACATACATACATACTTCTTCATACGTACATCTCCAGAGAAATTTAATAGTTTTGCAATTTTATTTTCGATATGCAGCAGTTTTATGTGGGTTGGTAATGAAATTCCCCTAAGGAATAAAATAACTAATATCGAAGCATATTAAATTGTTCGATATTCAAACACACACATATAACCAACAAAAATGTATTGGCTCATACATGTACATACATAAATACATCGTATACATATATGCATATGAATTTTGTATATTTTCTAATTTTGTTGGGCAAGAACTCTGGCTCGTTCGAATGCCAGTGGAATGCTAACAGCACAAAATTAGCCACTTCCGAGTGTGGCATACACAAAGTCCAATAAAGAAAACTCTAAAGTTTCACACACCGCGTCCATGTAATATTCGTTGGCAAGTAAACACACATATATGTATGTACCTTCGCTTGAACGCCTGCAAGTATGCAACAAATTTCGTTGCATTTACAAGCAGGCGCCGATATATTTGAATATGCATGGCGATATGTGCGCGCGTTCCACCTTGGCAGGGCATGCAGCTGAAGTCCTGCACAAGCATACATATGCACATATACATAAGTACATATATGTATATATGTAAATGTAGAACTACCAGGAAAGGTAGCAGAGAGGTAGTTGGCCCGAAATAAACTGGGCAGCGGCAACGACTTCCTCCGATGGCATTTGCCAGCATTGCAGCGGACTTACATCTTTAATCACAAATATGTATTTAGGTAAAGTCTTACATATGTATGTATGTATATGTATGTAGGTGAATTTGTATATTTTGTGCTTTCTTCCTTCTAGTCGTGGTCGCAAGTGTAGCAAATAGTTTTCCTATGCAAACGAGTTAAACACTGGCTAACAGTACTACTACACTCTCGCACTCATACACGTATTTAAATGTACATACATACAAATTTGGGCGGCTATACTATATTAATGCATATTACTACTGCCACTACTACAATATCATAATTAATGCAAAGCCCCAAATGAATGCAACACCTGTGGTTAGTTTAAAACGACCTCAAAGTCGACCGCAAGTATTTTTGGCAAATATCTTTGGGAGTTTGTAGGAAAGTAAAGGAAAACGTATGTACATATAACTGAAACAGTTTGACGATTGCTCTTGAATTTACAAATGATTCAAATATATCTGCTCTAATGTAAAAGAGGATGTGAAAATTAAAAAAGGTTGGGTGAAAAATCGATTCTTCGGGTTATTGGCTGGTTGAGAGTTTGGGTCTAAAATACATCCAATTCGCAGTTGATTCAGAATAAATATTAAATAATGAAAATTTTGAATCATCATGTAGTGCTTCTGATTGGATTTCCGTTCATCTATGCGTAAGTGATACTCGGACAAATCACCCCTGATTGTTTTTTAATCACGTTAAGTTGTATTTCCAAATAGATGGCAACCCTTTTAAATTATATGACTTAAAAAATAAAGCCTTAGTAAACTCTTTTCAATTGACACCTATGCATATTTAAACGTTACTTTTAACTTATTACTAGTAATTACAATGATTTCAACTTTTTAAGTGTAGACCCTCTTAAACAATATTGCAGTAATAAATCTTCCCTAAAATTCTATCGTTTGACACCCATATTCAAAAATTTCATTTAATTTGTTAATTCAATTGATTTTGAGTTTCTAAACAGGTGGTTAGCCATGTCAAATATTTTTTCTAAATAAAGCGTTTACAACCTCTCCCCTTTGATACCCGTATTAAACTGGATATAAAAATATCTAGATTTTTACATTTTGAACAGGTGGTAACCCCCTTTAAAAATATTTTCGAAATAATTCGTCTTAAACATTTCCTAATTAACACCCCATATATATAATGAAAATATTTCATTTAACTTGTTAATCAAATTGATTTAACATTTTGAATAGGTGGCAAACTGTTGGAAAGTAGTTTCGAAATAAGCCCCATTTTCTTTGACGCCCGCATTGTTGTAATATTTAATTTAACTTATCAATTAATATTCAACAATTTTATTGAGCTTGAGGCCATTTTTATGAAAAATTGATTTTAACTTTTGAAAAAGGTAGCAGCTCTCTTGGGAAAAATCTAACATATATGTTAATCCGGGTTTTAGTCTCTTTGTACGCTAAATTTCATTAAAATACATCCAGCGTGAAGAACTAACACATACACCCACACTCACTTTAGCAGTAATCATAAAGGCCTGATAGTCGCTTCGCTATCACAACAGGATTAATGTTAAACGCTTTTATCGCCCTCACCTAGCTGAGTAGCACATAGACTGCCTCCCCAATGACAGCTACCAACCAATTTAGTCTGGAACCCATAATTTGTCAGACTGAATATCCAGTCAAGCGGCTCTTCCGTCAAGCTTTACCTCGTCTTCGGTGCTTCATTTCAGCCAATGGATCTTATCTACTCATCTCTTAAAGCGGATTGAGAAAATTCAGCCAAGAATTTTAAAGTGTTCAACCTCGAACCAAGTAATCACCCACTGTTCCTAAGTTTGATCCCAGCTCATGATGCCGCAACTTTATTTACAATATCACCAAACCTATTAAGTGCTAGGATTGCTTTCTATATTGAATTTCACCCGGGAAGTTGGTTGGTTTGTTTAAGTGGTTTTTCACCTTGGTGACAAACAATTAGCAAGTTTTGCCATATTGATTCCACAACTCGTGGAACCTAATACAAATTTGGCTTTAACGAATTTCAGTACGTCATACAGAGATAGACGGTTGCACTCTGAAAATTTTCGCAGGAATAATTTAACAAGTGTCTTTAGAAGGACTGGGTCCTCGTAACTCCGACAGAATCAATTGAAGCGTAACCATATCCTTTCGGCATGTATTTCCCTTACTCATTCATTAAAGAACCCTGGATTTAAATGATCGTAGGGTAATCCTATAGGATCCTGTACGATGTCTGCCATTGATATGCCTGAACTCCATGTCCACCGCGTGGACATCATTCAGTGCAGAACCGCGCCACGATTGCTGGTCTGCTGCCTTATTTCCGTAAATATCCTTGTACCCCGGGACACATGTTACGGTAATTTTCCATTGATCAGAAATCGAGGCCAGATCTCTCCTAAAGTCATCCACTAGCTGAGATCTACCAGAGGTAGAAGAAAGTGCTTGAATTACTGCTTGGCTATCTGAGAAGATATTCACCTTACTGCCTCCTTGTTTACAAACTAGTAGGCGAAATTATAGTTCTATTGAGTTCCTGCACTGCGTCTTGGGAATTTCGTGCGGGGTTTGTGGTGAACCCAAAAGTCTTCGATAAGATATAGTCAGTTTGCCGCGCTTTAATGTCAAACAGTAATGCGTTTAAAATGGAACTATGACCGATCGGTCCTTCCTTCCAGACCTCCGAGGCGCTGTTAGCAGCTGAGTTTTCGAAAAAAATATCTATCGTTAATAAATCAAGCAGAGCGTTCCAAACATCCTTAGGACGGCATCTCATTATACCCGTTACGTCAACAGCTGCTAATCTTTGAATTACGCTTAGTTAGTTAGACATCAGACCAGCGCCTCGTATGGGTCGGACTATAGCGGTGTTACAGGCTTTTATGTGCGCAAGAGTACGGAAAACCGGAGTGTCGCACAGTGTAATGCATAACTGTGTTTTTTTTTTTAACAAAGGTATTGGATATTAAAAGACTTCCTCCACAACCACTGATCAAACCCATCAGCGCAAGTAGAAGAGGAAAAATATTTATTTGCCCATTTAATGTCTAGACAAAGCCTCCAATTACCTTATCCGATTACAAGAAGATTTTGATTTGAAGTGAAACACCTCAACACACAAAGCACTCGAATAAATTTCAAATACAGTAAAAGCAACCAACTTTTGAATCCAAAGAACTCACTCAAAAAACACACAGAAGTACCTAAAAGCAAACGGACATAATAGCTCTGTGTAATGTCTCAAAGCAGCTGTGTCGCTCATACTTATTTACTTACTCAACTTTCACGGGTAAACTTGTTTCCTTGCCCAATTGGCACTTAAGTACAACAAAAGGCTACTGCAAAAGGATTTAATTGAACTTGAGCCACTTGGCATGGTGTCCTGTCCCTTTTTTGCGTTCCATAGCTGGCAGGTGTAAAGTTAAAATGAAATTAAAGTAAAGCAAATGTGGCAGTTGTAATGCGTATCTATGTAAGTAGTTATAGAAGAAAGTCAGTATTTAATAAAAAGGGAAAATAATAGCACTCGGACTAAACTTTTTTTTGGCGATAGGCCAACAAATCCAGTTTAACGCATTTTTATCTGCGTTTTGCTGTGTAATTCAACAGTCGTTTATGCTTTTTGATTTGCCACGCCGCCGCACAAGTCCTTGGAGATTTTTTCATTTCCACTTGCACTCGCAGTTGTATCAAATTTGTTCTTACTTTGACGGTTGATTTAAAAATTTCATATTCGGCTGTTAATGAAATGGAATTCCGGTTGCTAGCTGTGTGGTTGTTGTTGTTGCATTCTGAGTTAATTAGCTGCGTGTGCCGTAAAAATGTTTTGCTTTACTTTTTGGTTGAAAATTAGCCGAAAATAATTGAGGAATATTATTAAAAATTTATGTAATTAAATGAGTTTTGTGTAGAAAAGTGCAGGGCAAATAAAATGGGTTGAAATTGAGCTCACTTTTTGTGGGTAGCAAATGGGAAAGATGGCAGGAGGTTTTGTGGAGAAATTTCGGAGTTTTTTTTTAAGGGATTTCTCCGAACATTCAGCGAGTAGGTAGATAGTCGTACTTAATGACATTCGTTTTGAATTTATATTTTGTTAACAAAAGAGAGTAGATATCTGGTAAGAATTGTTTTAGCAGAATCCCATTTACAGTGTAGCTAGTTAAAGTAGTCGTTGTGGTAAATATGTAGATGGTACTTAAGTACTCACGCAATACTTAAAGAATAATCTATATGCTAACGAAATTCCAAACAAATTTATTCCTCCCTACTGCTCCTATGTTTCTCAACCGATTTGAATGATTTTTCGTTTGTTCGAAAGGTATTTCAAAGGGGAGGTGGGCATTTTGTTTATTTTTCTCCGGAAGGTGGAGCAGGAGTGGAGTTATTCCGAAAATCTTCGTTTATGGCCCGATTTGCTTCAAAATTAAAACACGTATTACTAACATTAGGAGAAATATACCTGCAAAAAATATATAGGTGGCTCCGGAGCTGAGTTATTCCAAATTTTTGTATAAGCCTATGAATGCCTGCTTTGGTTTCACCATCTACTATCTATATATTAATACGCTAACGAAATCCCATACAAATCTATTCCTCCCTACTGCTATGAATTTTAAAATTATTTAATAGAATCTATATTACTCCACCAAATAATGTAAGTGACCTAGACGATCAACAGGTGCTGATGGACATAAAGAACTTCCCAATCAAAATGGGAAAGTGTGTAACAAAATTAGGTGGTCGAATTTCGACAACGGGGCGATACTAGTAATAATATAAATTATAGATTGGCGGTTACACAATACGTTAGTGTTTGGCTGAGCTTCTGCTCTGATTTGTGACGTGCGCCTTGATGTTGTCACACAAAGCGGAGGGACCTACAGTTTTACGCCAACTCCGAACGGCGATTACCTTTTTATGAGAAGCTGAATACACCCGGCCTGTTCAACTTTTTTATTGGAACGGCTGCGTTCAATGTTGTAACAGTACTATATTTATGTCCCTACGTGTAAGCTGCCCAATGTTTGTAATCGATAGACCCTATTTTTTTTGTCACATTGGCTTCCATATAATGAATAAACTCAATTTATTTTTATATGGAAGAAATCCGCAACACCTTTGGCAAAAAAAATTCTAAAAAATCAACGGTAACTTTTAGCCACTTGAAACTTGCATATTATCAGAATAAAATTGAAGGGGCTAAAAAACTGTGTACTCAAAAAAATTCTTACACTTCCGAGAAAAAAGTTTGAAATTTAGGTGAAAATTTGTTGAATTTTTTTGTAGTTTTCTACAAATTGGTACACTTGGGTTTGTATCGGGATTGTCTGAGAATGGACTATATTTTAATTGAAAATTCATAAAAATTAATAAATAAACATAAGTGGCACACAATATCACTTTGAAATCGCGTGCTATAGATATGACCGATACTGTATATGCCTCGGCGAGAAGTAAGTTCATATTAATCTTCAAGAGAGTTGCCATCTGTTCTAAAAGCTACCCTAAATTTAAACAATTTGATTGATCGAATATCGCAATACGGGTCCGAATGGAAAAGGGTTTGAGAACTTATTGAAAAAAAAATATATATTTTCCGGAAAATTAAAAGAAATATTTCAATATGGGTGTCAAACGAAACGGATTTAAGAAAACTCACATTTCAAAACATTTTAAAGAATGTTGCTACCTGTTTAAATAATTAAATTCGATTAAATCATATGCATATGCATATAAAATAAAGTTTGATCGATAGACTCTATGTTGCCGTTTAAAAGTTAAAAAATTAAATAAATTACCTCAATGAAAAAATTTGATAGAAAATGGACGCGGCATTTAAAAAAGTTGCATATATCAAACAAGTTTTGATTTGTCAAGCAAGTTACAGCAACGAAGCTTTTAATAATTTTTTAATTGGCTTTGGAAGTCGTCGCCAGCAAATCACTTTTATCCTGCGTAATACAACCATTCCAATATTCAGCGAGCCTTTATCGATAAGAGGAACTACATATATGAAGCCTCCACCCTTCTTTTAACGTTATAACCCGTCGATTTTGTGGATACAAAATGGCGAATTGAAACAACCTTGAGAGTGAAAACTATTTCTTTAAAATTAGGTCTGGGGAGGATATATTATGTTAATTAAAAAAAAAAAAAAAAAAAAAAATATTAGGTGCAGTTGTTTATTTATTTTTTTTTACTACCACTTGAGTAAGTTATATAAAAAATACACCCGAATTCCGGCAAGCCAATAAAATTAGTGTG
>NW_023458560.1:70099714-70117737 GCF_013731165.1 Rhagoletis pomonella
ATATAAAAAATACACCCGAATTCCGGCAAGCCAATAAAATTAGTGTGATGAACTGACATGCAATCCAGCATGTACTACTACATACATATTTACGTACGTCTTCAAATATTTTTTACCTCCAATTTACACGCCATGTGCGTTGAAAAAGGCGTAAATTAATATCGAAATAATAACTTTTTCGAGTACGCAAATGAAAGCAAGCCACACACAGACTTTCCAGGATCCGCAAGCCAAAATAGCGCGCTATGCCATTTCGGCAACGAATCAACCCAGCAACGTTTACGCGACTCCTCAATCGAAAAGGGGCCAGCAAGCTGACAGGCGCACGCGACTATGCAAATGAACTCCATTTCCGGCGGAAATCAAAGCAAACAAATGGTGAAAACAAAAATTGTTAAATGTACATACAACGAAAACAAAAATAAGCGGAAGAGAAATAAAAAAAAAAATGTTGCAGCACCAACTTACATTCGGTGGCATGAACCAACGCCACTACCGCCTGCCGTGCAACACCAATTAACTACATAAATGTAAGTGCACCTAACGCAAGTCAGTATGCGACTCACATCAATCGTGCCATCACTTGCCCACCACACCACCGCCGACATTAATTGCATGAAAGTTTACGCTGATGCAGCGCAATTTTAAATTGAAGCGGCTCAAAGTCAGCCAATATTCATTTCGATTCATGGCGCCGCGCAACAGTTACAGCCAGATGAAGTTAGTGGCGCGGAGCACATGGGCGCGGGAAGAGTGCGGGAGAGAGATAGAGAGAGAGAGCGAGAAGCCTTTGATGCCACGCGCGCATCAACAGTAAATACGCAAATATGTATTTAAATGACATCAGGTGTGAGCTTTATATGACCACACGCGCACCAACAATGCATCAACCCATCAACACAACGACACACACACATCGGCAACCGCCTTTTCAACGCGGTCACTTTATTAACTCGCTTGTAAGTACGTTGGACATACCGCGCCCCATTGGGTCGCCCCCGCCCTGCACTGCCTTCAATCAAGAGCATACAATCACGCCTTTGACTTGCGTGCCACTTATTTGTTTGTATTTGTGTTTGCTTTTTGTTGGAGTTTGTGTTTATATTGGCCGCTGTTTCCGATTTGATTGCGTATGCAAATGCCGGCTGACCATTGGTCGGGCACGTTCTGCAGCGCGCTGGAAAGGAAGAGGCTGGTGGTTTGAGGGAAGGATGTCCAGTTTTGGTCAGTCAGCGCTTACCAAATATACGTATAGATATATTCAGGGTTGCCATTGACGAAAAAAATTTCTTACCATTCACTTTAAAAAAAATTTACCAAGTCTGGAAAATATCTAACAATATTTTTTTTTTAGTTATTTTAGTAAAAACTATTGTTTTGTTCTATTTTTTAGTTATTTCAATAAAAGTCATATATTATTACATGATATTAGAGATCTATTAATAGCTTCTTCTCGGTTTCCTTTAACCTAAAGCAAAAGTGATGAAACTAAAGGCAACAACAAAACTTCAATTGGAGTTATTATAGACAAATACTGTGACTCAAAAACCTCCTTGGTGATTTTTTTTATATTCACAATGTTTTTCAAATACTTTTTTAGAATTTTATTATAGCCAACTATGTGCACCAAACTTTTTTTTTTTTTCATTTAAAAATGGCCATTTATAAAAAATGGCGTTGATTTTTTTAATTTTTCTTGTGAACAATCGGAAATGTGTAATTATGTACCTGTCCATTTTTTTTTTAAAGAATCAATTTAGGCAATTAAAAGCTCCCCAGAATTCCAGTAAAATTAATTTTGAACGTAGCACGATATGTTCACCTTTTATCCATATGCATACATACGAAAACTAATGCAATAATGAAGACTACACTTTTGAAAAGAAATTATAATATATGAATAGATAACTGCAAAAATTAAAGCGGGAACGAAAAGTTTTATTTGTTTTTCAAAAAAAAAATACTCTAACAAAAATCTACCAAAACCAAAAAAAAGTTACCTTTTTAGCAACCCAATTTTTTTTCTACCAATTTCGGTAATAATTTACCAAAGTGGCAACCCTGGATACATCACACATATGTATGCATGTACATATGTACTCATATAACACAATTGCATTTGTGGGTGTTTTATTTACTTTGGTGAAATTAGTTGTCGACATACATGCATATATAAATAGTTGCCCTATCAAAAGCAATATTACTAAAGTTCATATGTACTATGTTTATCTGCTGAGCAGAGTGCTCTCAGCCCGCTTGCCTTTGTACGAATACATCATTTTTTTTTTTTAGGAATATGCAAATGCATGGGTGTTGGCAGAACGTAAATAATAAAATGAAAAAAAACTCGATTTAATTTTTAGCAAATCCATACTAATTATATGAATCGCGGGTATTACTTTTATTGGATGGAAAAATAATAAATGGGAATGTAAATAATTTGTCTTGATACCCTTTTAAAGTTTATGAATATCTGTCCCATTATACTTCAAGGTGCCTTACTACTTATAATTGAAACACATTGGTGCGATACATGCAACGCTGCAAAGTGGCATTTTTGGCGAAATGGCAGCATTGCCAACAATACTGTATGTTTGCAAATGTCCAATTTCTTCATAATGCCGCGGCAGAAGTGAAAAAGTACGGCTTTTACCAAGGCATATTAAGCAGATAATAATAGTAGAACAGCTCATTCATTGTTAATTTTTATGACAAAAATTGTTAGTTGGCATAATGTGGTTGCCACCTGTTCCAAAAGTCGAATTTAGTTAGGTTATATTAAATTTAAATTTGAGTGTCAAACGAAAGTGTTATGAAAGCTTTAGTTTGAAATACTGTTTTTTATGGTTACCATCGATTCGAAAAGTCATATCCATCTCACTATATAATTCTTTCGAATTTCAAAAATCACACAAAATACTTTCCCATTCGTCACTTGCTAAAAGTTTTTTTTTGTAATTAATAACGCCATCAAAGCATAAAATGGAGCTTAAGTAATATTCTATTAACTACATTCGAGAAAGACGCTATGCATGAAATATTTTGATATGGAAATGGTCTGGGATTTGCAGTTGGAATTACATTTGCAAATTTTGTGCTTGCTGCCATAGCAACCGTTTGCACTTTGTATGAATACCCATTAATAACACCATTGACATGAATATTTATCAGTTTTATGGTAGCTATTGGCAACAGTGTTGCCACACATGGGCTTTTCCTACCAAAACTAGTAGGTTTATTTCCATTTGGACGGTTGGTAGGCTAGTTTGGTTTTCCGAAAAATAGAACATATGGATCTCCAAAGATTTTAGTAACCTCGCAAAGGGCTGTCAATAAACCGAATGAAGTCCACCACTGTCCCATTTACCAAAACTTGCCTAGGTCTCAGGTTCGCTTGGAGGTTCTCAAACAATTCCTGGATGATCCCGAGTTGTCCTGTTACAAACCCTAAAAGGGCAGTATTCTTGAAAGTGACTGCTGTAAAGTGATTATGGCTATGATTGAGAAGGGTCTCAAGTATGGTATACCGACAGATCGAATATGGATGGCGGGAGTACTTTGAAGCCGTTCTTGGACCAGATTCCAAGAAAGTCTACCAATGAGCACATACCCAACGATATTACAGGCGGAAGTATTCGTAGAAGAGCAAATGTGGCCGAATAAATGTGTCGGATAGGCAGGCAGGGTTAAAGGACTTAGACTCTTTTAAAACGGCATGAAGGCTTTTGGACAGCAGCTAAAACTCTTTTGAACTACTTGGGAGCTCAGAATAGCGTAACGCTGCGGTGGGTTCCAGGACATGAAGAGGTTGAAGGCAACGAAAGGCTAAACAAAATTTCGGTTGGTTTTGGTAGGAAATAAAATATGTCTGTGGCAACACTGATTGGAAATCGAACATTACCATTTTCCAGGTGATTCATAAAATTATTTCCTTGGAAAAACTTGGCCAAGTGATTCAGAGCTGCTCTTCGAAAGGCAAATTTTCTAGCATCAAGTTTCTACAACTAACTTCCGTAAATTCGATTCATCAAAGATGTGTGTGGCCTGGAATTGTCATGATGGAACAGAACTAATTTTTTGTTGGCCAATTCTCGTCGCCCTTTCTTGATCTTTTCACCAAGTTGTTCAAATGGACAATTCCTTTCCAATCCGAGCAAATGCTCCACATAACCTTGTTTGCCGTCAATCCAGGCTTCGAAGTCGTTTGTCATGCACAGTATTTTCACCGTACACTCCAAATATTTTTCGGCTATTTTTGTAGCGTTTTAATATTTTTTTTTGTGGCAAAAAAGCAACACATAGCGTACTTAATCATAAATCTTTTAAAATACAAAAATGTAGCCTCATATTTCAACTTTCAAACGCCCGTAAATTTGACACAATTGGATAAGAGTTTCCAGACGTACATATAGGCATCAACATCACATAGTGACAAAAAATCCACAGAGACATTTCATATGACCCAATAAATGTACATATGTACGTCAGCGTGTGCAGCTAAAATTAATCATCAAACAAGTAGATAAACAAAAAGTTAATTTAAATATAAATTGAAATGTCGCTTAATCAAACTAATTTTTTTTTTCACAAACGAATATGCAGCTCATAAAAGAGAGAGAGAGAAAAAAAATTATTTTAATAGCAAAATTAAGTTTGCACTATGAAATATGCAAAACGCATGTAATGAATCTTTACCACAGCCTTCATTATTCGCTCACTGTCTCATCGCTGCTTTTGTATCTGTGGTTTGACCCAGCGCCAACGCGTCAGACCATTTGGATAGTTGTGATGATGAGGAAGAGAGCACACGTTCGGTAGACTTTTCAGCCAACCTGACACTTTTTGCACTTCAACAAAAAAAAAAAAACAACGATGTCCATCCAGTGCACAACTTAATTATGAAACTAACTTAAACACACGCACACACACACACACACTCACATTAAGAGGCACACTTTGCCATACATAACTATCGGGTTGTTATGTTGGTTGATAGGTAGGACCAAATACCTTGGTCCAGGATACTAGTTATGTCCATACATATGTATGTATGTATGTGCTTATTACCACAGACAATAATGACAAATAATTTCATGTTTTATTAAAAATTCACCACTAACGAGTTTCGTTATCTGTTCCTTTGCTTTTGTTTTTGCTCAATGGCTCTTTCAGCACCACGTAACTCAGGATGTCTACACGCTATCATGTGTTTACGTGTTACCTCAAGTTCATCTGTCGTCCAATTTAGTGCTCTGTTGTCCTTTTGTGAGTAAGTATACTCGTTGCCAGCAAAGAATTTTAATAAATAATTTCCATTCCAGCTAGCAGTTGATGTTGAATGG
This sequence comes from Rhagoletis pomonella, assembly GCF_013731165.1. Classification (NCBI taxonomy): domain Eukaryota; kingdom Metazoa; phylum Arthropoda; class Insecta; order Diptera; family Tephritidae; genus Rhagoletis; species Rhagoletis pomonella. The sequence goes on from NW_023458560.1 coordinate 70,105,057, forward strand.
ACTGCAGAAAATGACGGGTGTTTAAATGAATGACGAAAATGTACTGTGTTTAATTTACTTTGCAAATCACGTTTACTGCTGAATTAATTTGATGGAAAAAAATATTAAAAACAAGTAAGAAAGTCTAAGTTCGGGCGGAGCCGAACAGTAAATACCCGACGCACGTATTTTCACCTTTACGAAAGCTACCGCTACATGGCAAGCCGGGGCGTATCAATTTTGAGTAAATTAGAGTCCTTAGATTTCGAAATTTTGAAGTTTCAAGCAGTTCTGAAATTTACCGTTATACGAAAAGCGGCCTCAATTTTAGTCCGCTTTCAATAATTTTCAACGGTTTGCTTCTATGCGGCGAGCACAATAACCATACCGAGTTTGGTACAAATTGGTAGAACGGTTACCGAGATACATATATGTGATCATAAGTGGGCGGTGCCACGCCCATTTTCCAAAAATTTATCACAAACGTATTTCTTGGTTAAGAATTGTTGCAAGCATCAATTTTGAATAAATTATCTGTAATATTTACTGATTTATTGAAGATTTCGTATTTCTCTAAATCACCGTTATATGGGATGTGGGCGTGGTTATCGTCCGATTTTAAAAATTTTCGGCCATTTGGTATGTTGTGCGAAGGCCAACAACTGCGCCAAGTTTGGAAGAAATGGGTGCAGCGGTTACCAAGATATACATATGTCACCATAAGTGGGCGTGGCTATGCCCATTTTCCGAAAATTTAGAATATTCTTATTTTTCGTCTTAAACTTATTGTAAATATCAATTTTGAGTGAATAATATCCAGTAGTTACTAAAATATCGCAGTTTTCGTATTTCTGAAAATTACTGTTATATGGGAAGTGGGCGTGGTTACAGTCCGATTTCGCCCATTTTCAATACCAACCTACCTTGGATAAATGGAATCCTACATAAAAAATTTCGTTGAGATATCTCAATTTTTGCTCGAGTTATCGTGTACACGGACGGACGGACAGACATGGCTTAATCGATTTCTCTTTTCATTCTGATCATTTATGTATACATTTGTCTATATCTATCTCGATTCGTTTTGGCTGTTACAAACAACCGTTATGTGAACAAAATTAATATACCCTTGTGCACAAGTGCGCTCGGGTATAAATACGTAAACTGTCGTCAGAAAAATGTATACACCAGCGATGACCAGAGGAAGCTTTTCGTCATTGCATGTTCATATAAAACTTACCAAAAGCTTTAAAAAGCTTCTGCCTCGGAAAATTGTTTGATCGTGACTGACTTAAATAAAATTAAGCTATCCTCTGTGCCAGTAACCGATGCGCGGTGTTTTAAAATTCTTAATAGATTTTTTATTTATATAAAAGCTCTATCTAATCGTCTCTGATCTAAATCAGCAATGACTAGATTAAGTTTTTACTCTGTATAGGCGCATACAAAATCTATAGAATGCTCTAAAAGGCTTATGTCGCGTGATATTTTTGGCTTAAGATTTCATCGACTGCTTTTATTGACTACTGTTCCTCGAAACCCTCAAAAGCTCTGCATTTACTTCGTTAAAATCTAGTAAGTACTACACAGTTTGGTACATACTCGTTTAATCAAGGCTATGATAAAGCTACGGAACAATGTAACTTTTGATGGTAGTTTTGACACCAGTATTTAGTTCCTAACCCTATATGTTTATGAGCCCTCGAGCTTCGTAATTAAATATTAAAATGATCTTGATAAAACGAGGTTAGATGCCCCATAAACTTTAAGAGAAAATTGATATTTTGGCCCAATAAAGAGTCATGCAGACTGGTCAGAGACCCCAAAGTTAAATCAATGCAGAACGAATTGAAGCCAAAAACATACCCCACGAGCTTGAGGAATCCCATAAAAGCTCTTCCAAAATTTTTATGAAAGAAAAAAGTCTTAGGTATGCGGCAGGACTTACAACAATGAAGAGGTGGTAACGGATGGTTACCATTGATAAGCGTTGCCTAACTACCAATTTTTAATATGAACTTTTTCTATCTATTTCGGTGATGGGCATCGCCTTGCCCGCAGACAAAGCTCTTTTAAGCTTTCTATACATTTTGTATAGATGAACGCATAGTAAAAGCTCTCTCTGCCCATCGCTGTTCTATTTAGATCACTGATGGGAATCGCCTTGCCCGCAGACAAAGCTCTTTTAAGCTTTCTATACATTTTGTATAGATGAACGCAGAGTAAAAGCTCTCTCTGCCCATCGCTGTTCTATTTAGATCACTGATGGGAATCGCCTTGCCCGCAGACAAAGCTCTTTTAAGCTTTCTATACATTTTGTATTGACGAAGTCAGAGTAAAAGCTCTCTCTGCCCATCGCTGGTCTATTTAGATCAGTGATGCTCAAAATAGCGCCCGCGGGCGGAACTCTTCAAAGCTCTCTGTAGATTTTATATGGACGCGCACAAAGTAAAAGCTCACTCTGGGCATCGGCGATGTAGTTACATGCCCCTTCTTACAGCCAGATTTGGTTGATTACACATTCAATCTGCAACTTATCCATCTTGTATACTTTTAAGCTCCACTGCTTTTTATTTAGAAAAATTTGGCGACGAAAATTTTTCGTAGCGATTGTCACAATTCCAGTGCAGGTCCCATTTGTTTATTCCCAAATTCTCTTGCTCATCCATTGCGAATCCTTATTCATAGGATATTAGGTGATATACTTTTGCTATTAAGTAAAGCCAATTCTCCCCTTGGTAAACAGATGCTGCAGACTTCGTTGTGCCCTTAAAGATTCACCTCCTTTATGTCGTGACCCAAGGCTTCACACAGGCTATTTATGGCATCTCACGGATGAATTGCTCACATTGCACAGGGTGAGCGAACGCGGTCGAAAGAGGAGGAATTGAGTTTAGAGGGTAATAACTGCATACCCAGAACCTCCACTACACCGCATTGTACTCCATCCATTGCTAGACCTATTCTTTTAATCATCTCACATTTTCTATAGCGAGTGGCGAGATGTAAACTTTATTTCTCTGCGAATGTTCTAAAAAAATGTGGGTCTTAACAAGTTAAATAAAGCTAACTTCTTTTGTAATTATGCACAGGCTTTCTCGAATGTTCTCACTTACGGTAAATACTCGTATGAAATAGTCAGCATGATTGGTCACAAATTGTCAATTGATGATCTCTTTTCTTTTCATCTCACTTCTCTCCCGCCACGCTCAAATGCAAGCAGAAACCCGCTGTCAATTCAAACCAGTCAACACTGAAAAAGTGGCTAATTTCACTGGAGCTAACGAGAAAATTGCTGCCCTTCTCACCAAACGCATGCAAATACACGAAATGGAACAAATGTTGCCAAGCAAACTGATGGGATAATTAGGGGATTTGATGCAATGACAGGACAAATTTACAAACTACATATACTTAAAAAAAAAATATTGTAAAAGAAGTGGTAAGTGAATAAATTAAATAATTTATAGTTGCAATACTAAAAGCACAAAGGCAAAGCTGGTTGTCAGAAAATAAAAAAAAAAAAGGGACAACGCGAGGACGACGTTAATTTGATGGATATGTTCACTTGGCGAAGAGTGCAAATTCAACATTTGAGTGAGTAAGTGAGTGAGTGAGTATTGTTGACTGTCATGCTGGTGGTGACGGCTGTCAAGAAGTGATGCATCACTATGCCGTCATATATTATTTAGCTATGTACAATAAAAAGCACCAACAGCCAAAGGCAGAAATTGAAATTGAAGTTTTGAAAAATTACAGTTGGTTGAGTTTTATCAGCATTTTTTTTTTAAATTTATTTTTCACCCAGCGCTGATCGCTTACTCATGGAATTGTTGGAATTGATATGTCAGTTACGGCTTTTAATTGAAATGTTTTACTACTCACACACAGGCATCATTTTGCACAGTCAGCATTGGACGTTGAGTTTAGAAATTATGAAAATTATATAGCCACAAATATACATACATACATACATATGTACGTATATGGCAATGAAGGCAAGAACACATTTAATTTAATACTCACACTCCGTGCCGTCTGTATACTTTTCCGCAGGCACTTTTGTTTGGGGTTGCGCACTGCATTTTGCTAGGCACAAGTTTTTTTTTGCGGTTTTTTCCTTCGCTGCGAAACTGATAATTCAATTCAGCTGTGCGCAATTGACCGCAAAAACATACAAAAATACTCATATCGAATGTTAAGTTGGTTGGCTTTGGTGTTTATATCGCTTGTCGATTCGGGGCGCCACACAGGGCCATCAGCCAGCTAGTTGTTGGCTTGTAGATGTGGTCAGTCAGCGGCTGAAATAGTCAGTCAGTCAGTCAGCTTGTCCACTAGTCAGCTAGTCAATCGCACAATCATTCAAAGTGTACGACAGTTCGGTTTTGCGTTTTGCCTGCAGGTTTTTCTGTGGTCTAAAAATTGAAATGAAATTGGCAAAATATTGAAAAGTGAAATTTCGTATGAAAATTGATTGATTTGAAATTGGATTTTTATTGGGTCCATCGTTTTGACAGATGACTGCTGGTATCGTTTATTATTGGACAGCACAGTTGGCAATTGAGTTAAGCCATTGGAGCATTGTGGTAATTTACATTATCGAATGCTTTAAAATTGCAAGATAAATACGAGGGCAATTTGAATAGTCAGTGGACTTGCGAGCAGTAACTTTAAATGCAATACTGCTCCTATCAGCTGCCGTCGATTAATAGACTGATGTAAACTTTTGAGCAAATATTAACGAAAATTGAAAAGAGTGAATTTCGTGTGCCGATTATTTTTTGCGTAAAAAATCCACTACCGACACCAAGTAAGAGGTGGGTTTGGTCAAAGGCTGACGGCGAAGTCGCTGATGACGAACGGAGCGGCAGCCGCAATAGCGAAGGTGAGAACAGCAGGACCTTGACAGCAACGACGGTGAGAATGGTAGCAGTGATGTTACCAACGGTAGCAACTATCCATGGGCGGCCCCAGTGGTGATGTTGGCAGTGGCCCCGATAGCTATGTGCATCTTTCATTGGCGGTGAAAATGTCGGCGGCTCCAGTGGTGACGGTGACTGCGGCCCTGAATTTTGGGGATCGGTGATAGCGTCAGCTGCTCTCAGTAGTAGTGATGGGTAGAAAAACGGCGGCACAGTGACGGCGATAATAGTGACGGCTGCGGCCCATATAGCGATATATCTAGTGACGGTGGAGCGGCCGTGGGCTGCGGTGAATAGTGGTAGCGGTTTCCGGTGACAGCGACAGTGGCTTAGGCCCGGGATTGGTAGTAGTTTCGGCGCCCCAAATGGCGATGAGGGTGACGGCGACGCAAGAATTCGGTGCATACCGGTAGCGGCCTGAAGGCGCGGCTAAGGGGCGGGGACAGAGGCTCTAAATGACTACGGAAACTGATCTTTAGTGCGGCCCCAAGGAGCCCCAAAGAGCCAAAAGACTGCCCATTTCCCCATTTATATCCGAAGTCGCTGTACTGCAAGGGGGTGGTTTACTCTCCAAAGTGCTTAACTTTATGAACGGGATATGGTTGGAGTGACGTTTTAAGGTTGAATGGGTCACAGCGCAATTATCAACTAATATACATACATTCTGTCTTGAAAGCGTCTCACAAAAAACCATCCGCTGTTAGACGAAGGCGAAATATGTATATTATCTCTCCTTTTGTCGGTGAGAATAAAAACGCTATATGGCCAGCACTGAGCTATTCTTAAACGCGTTGATTTATCCCGAAGCTGAAGAGATATTTCAGAAGCCAACGTTGCTAAATATTTCAACTTCATTTGAGGAGCTAGAAATGAAACCGCTAGAAGCATTATTTCTTTACAAATGAACACTCGAGAGCAATGGGCTCATATTTAATGTCCCCTGCCTCTGTTACTGCAGGCCTTAAGACTGTTGAGAATTCCTGTAAGAACAAAATCCCCTTGAATGGTAGCGGTAAGAAAAACAATGGAGATGATATGAGCTGGACCGCTCAATCCATGATGAAGAAATTGATGTTGCTTAAATCGATCATGACGAGATTCGAATAGCAAAAGCGCGGTAAGAAACAGAAAAAAAAACATGTCGTTGCCGATGGTTTACCAGCTAAGATATTTAAATATGGCTGCGAAGATATGATGTGTTGTATGCAACAACGTCTCGGCAAAATATAAATATATAGTTGGACGAAAGCGTGCCTACCGATTGGAACTTAAGTGTACCCTAGCCAATCCTCAAGAAAGATGACTATGCCGTATGCACAAACTAGCGCCGGTTCATCATTCTGAGTAACAGTCTTATCGAGCGTTTTGTATGAATGGATAAGGCTTGCCGTCAATAAACTTGTTGGGCCTTATCCGTTAGGATTTAGACCGGTGGTGGGCAACAGCCTGCCCGGAGGAAATTTATACAAAGCTTGAAAGAGACCTATTCCAGCCGATATCAAACGAGATTTTATGCGATTTCTTTAATCTGACGTTAAAGAAGACAATAGACAGTTGCAGAGCTGACGGCTGACGCATGTCGACTGTGGTGCTTTTTAGAAGTTAAGGAAGTAAAAAAGCAGTAAGCCCAGGTGCATCATAGTAGTAGATGACTTTAGCGAACCAGCATTAAATCCCATAATAGCGTCTGCCTTCAAATTCAACAAAGAATCTCTTTTGGAAATAAGTGTTACTTCGGACTGAAAAGACAACTGAACAGTAAAGTCCTCCACCGTCATCAAAAATGCCTTCTCTTATCATCATGCCCGTCCTGATGCATGGCGCAAAAGTGTTAACGATGACATCATTTGATAATGCGTGTTCGAGAAACCGATTCTGGGAGAGTCTAATGTCTTTGAGAATTACAGAGAAACTATGTATAAGTTGAGCAGTGTGTACACGACTTAAATACAGTCCTTTAAGCTAGCTGGCCCAAGTTCTCCTAATGCAATGCAAATACTTCAGCCCCGAATGAATTGCGATTTAATATGCACCAAAAAGGTGTAATGGAAGAGTCAGAATGGCGACTCCGTCTTGAGGACGATGGGACTGCGTAATACATTCCTTAAGGATTATTTAATTTTAAGATACCAATAGTCAAACTCATTGTAATAAAGCATTCGCCTACCAATGAATGTTTGGGATTACTTAAGGCTGGTGGGTCGAGAACTCTTTTTGGAGATAAACCAGATCTTTCAGGCCGCGGTGGGAGTGAGGAAGCCCTTTTCTAAGAAATGCTGCAATCGGAGTAGTTGTGTTGAGTATTGGGCATAACGTCTTTACTACTTTCAGGATACAAAATATCTTTAATGTTGTTTAGTAGGGAACGGATTTTATGGCAGTTTTTATAAAGACGGTTCAAATATTCCGCTAAGTGTTTCCATGAGCCTCTTTAATGTTCGGTGTCGATTGGAAGTTTTAACAAAAAACGCACTTCTTCTTAAATATTACTTTTCTTCCGCGTCCTTCGTCCTCCATAAATATGAGTTCCCATATGTCTGCTTCGTAATGCAATTACTTTCGATACATTTGCGTTGGTCCATTTATTTTATAATTAGATTTTCTTCGAATTTTCAAAGACCTACTTTTGTAGTTATGAGAGTAGCAAACAAAAAAAAAAACTGATGCTCAACTTGGCGTAGAGCTTAATTTATGTATCTTTACTGAGACTGGTGATAATGGGTGGTGGTTGTGGCGGTGCTGCTGCCATTGGTGTTACCATTTATGTTGGCGGCTGGTGGGGTGTGGGTTTTTTGTATTTAAGTACAAGTACAATATTGTATTATACTACTTTGGCGAGCATTTGTGGTTTCAAATTTCCAAAAATATTGCTTAATGAGACAATGCATGGGGCGAGCTGGCGAGCTGGCGAACGGCGCTACTTATTACTAGGAGTACGTACACGCACAAATATATATACAATGAGTAAAACAAAAGCGGAAATGCATAATGGCGTCACCTCCGGCTCGCAACCATGTACGTCAGAATGGGTATAGCGGAAAGCCTGAAACCGAATGAGCCAACGTCAAATATAATTACAAAGACTTAAGTTGTGAAAATTATTATTTTAATTATTACTTTCATTTGCTGGCGCACGCAGCGCGAAACAAAAGCTTAAGTATATTTGGAGAACATAAATGAATGAATGTACGACGAATACGAGTGTGGATGTACACGGGTGGGGGGGGGGTTGGGGGGGATGTTCTACTATCTGCGTGGAAATATTGTAACTGTATATTTCTTTCCTCGTGCCTGCTTCCACAAATCTGTTGGTTGGTTTCGCCTTGGGAAATCAATAGCGCCGCAATAAATCGCTGAGTTGGTCAACCGAGCGCCGTACATGTGTTCACAAGCAGCGTACGTTTATTTTTATATGTTTCTTTGCTTCGGTTTCGGATAGGATTTATCTAATTTTGCGCAGGATTCTTTATTGCACTGCACTGTGATAGCAAGTCATAAATCTATTTATCTGTCGCCCTTCTGCGTTTGTCGCAACAATTGACAGTCAATAGAATGGGAAATGCGCTTTTGGTTTTATTAACTCAATACGGATTTGGAGAAAATTAAATATTTCTTGATGTCACTACTAAAATGGACACACTTCTCAAACTAAAGCCAAGATATTTGAGGTAATAAAATAATTATTTATTGTATTTGTGCAGACAATGCACCGAGTAAGGATTTTATATCAAAAAGCAAACGAAGTTTAGTTAACTTTTGAACTTAAGTACTTTGAGCGCGAAATGCCGGTTATTTTTTGCGTTTTAGAAATTCAATTAAATATAAATTAAAATTTAAATATTCTGCAAATCCAAACACTAAAAGTTCCGAAGAGTTTCAAAAATTTGCGGAAACCCCCGAAATTTACAACGCGAATAATACCGAAAGGTACCAAAAAGCCTCAAAAAATCCCCGGAAGTATCCAATCGAAAATATCCCAAAAAGCAGAAAGATGAGGAATCCGGAAATCAAAGCAGCAAAAGAAAATATTCACAACCTCCAAAACATTCAGAAAAATAAAACATTAAAAATGCGGATAGATCCTGAAAATATACCAAATGCTTTCGAAAATGTTTAGCAGGTTCTTGAAAACTTTGAAAACATACAGAAACAAAATTTTGAAAACATACAGAAAAATCTCGGAAAGCCCCGAAAAATTCCTAAAAAGTATCAAAAAAAAATTTCAAAAAGTAGATAAACCTCAAAGAACCCTAAGATGTTGCGAAAAAATCCCAAAGGTAGCGGAAATTTCCAAGAAAAATATCACGAAAATTCCAAAAAATTCCAACACCCAAAAGACGAGAAATCCCGAAAAAAATTCAAAAAGATCGCAAAAACAAAAATACGAAAAATTTGGAATTGGAAAAACACCAAATAATACCTCAAATATCTACGAAAATCCCGAAAACTAAAATACAAAAAATATGTTAAGCTCCCACAAAATATCAAACTTTAAAAAACCTAAGATCGAAAAAACCATTGGAATTTCAAAAGAAGTCGCCAAAAAATTCCGAAAAATAAAACGAAAAACATTTTGATGAATTCGAAAATCTCAAAATAACTCCGAAACGTGCCGAAAAAGCCCTCAAACATCCCAAAGAGATCACGAATAAACGCCAGAGTACCGACGTTGTCTAGGAAGATACCGAAATACAAAAAACGAAAAATAAGTAAACGGCCTAAAAAATTACAAAACTTAACAAAAATCCGCAGAAGAAAAAGCGAAGAATCTGAAAAGGATCCCAAAAAATTTCGAAAGAGCCAAAAGGGTTGCAAAAACCTTAACCCGAAAAGTTCAGAATGATCCCTGAAACTAGAACACGAAAACTACCGGAAGGTTTAAAAAAACTACCAAAAATTCCGAAAAATCAAATAAAAAAGTTCCAGGAAGATCCCCAAACGACCAGGAAGATTCGGACAATTGGAACACGAAGAATCCAGAAAAGTCCTCAAAACCCTAAATGTTCCTAAGATTACGAAGGAAATAGTACGAAGAATACGGAGAGGTCCTAAAAGCTCGAAAAATAATCCGGTACTCTGTAAGAAAGATCTTAGAAGCTAGAGAATAAGTTATTCCTGAAATTCCGCAAAATTTCCATAGGTTACCCAAAAATTCCGCAAACGTAAAACACGGAAAAATCTTGTGAAAACGTAAAAACGTTAAAAAATGCAGAAAGTACCTTAAAAGTGGTCAAAGTAAAAAAAAAATCCGAAAAAATAAGTAAAGTGAAATACGAAGAGTCCCGAAAATTTCCGACAAAAATCTTAAAAAGTCTCGAAAAAACCTAAAAAATTAAAATTAGTGCAAAAATTACTAATTATTTTCTGCCAAAAATATATCCTTTATTATGGCCTCAAAAAATAAAAAAGGGAAATGGATACCGGCCCGGTCTAATATACATACATATATACCTACTTACGCATATGAGAATCAACTGAAAAAGAATTATCAGCTTTAATTTTAATTTTAATTAACCGTTGTTCCTTTTCAGCACAGGCAAAATATATTAATTCTCTAGCAATTTTCTAACAAAACCTTTTAAAAAAAATTTTAAAATTTTCCTAATTAAAAGGGTGTACCAACGATGACCAGACCACAAAAATTCTATGCCAACAAATGAAAGAATTCGTAAAGCTCAGTTAAGCGCAATAAAATTGTTATCCAGCAAAATGAGTGAATTATCTAAATAGCGAATAAACGTCAATGCGGAAGACTTTTGTCAATTTCTCTAATTTCATGCGTAATCATAATTTCCCTATCTCTCCGTCGGCTGAGCATGCATGTGTGATTTTATGAGCAGCGATAATTTTTATTTCGCACGAGCAGGACATGTACGTATGTATATATATCGCAGTGCATGATACACTTACATTCAAGACCGCCATCACCACCATTATGCTGTAGTGTCCTTCTGCATTAGATAAGTTCATATTTATTGACGCATTTACACTTATTACATATACTTATGATGCGAGTACTTTGTGCGAAAAGTAAAAAAAAGTCTTCAGCTTTTGCCAACTGCCAGCGAAATAAAATAAATTTGCTATTTTTATTTGCTTGCCATGGATGGCGTTGCCTACCAATGAACGAATCGGTCGGACGTGTGTCCTTCCAAGCGCCGATTGTCCTTCTATGCTCACGTAAGGCGTGTGTGTGTGTGTGTGTGTGCGTACATGTATTTTGCACTTCCTTGCTTTCTGTAATAATCATCAACTTAATGTTTGCAACATTTATTATTTTCCTTGACCTTTGACCCGCCGTCGATGTGAATGTGTGTAGCAGGAAGCTGGCTATTTTGCCTTACATAACTTTTTCCAGGTACTTCCTGCTCTGCTATTTAAGTTTTGCGCTTTTTGCTTCAATTCCGTTGACACTTTTTTGCTGCCACAGGTCAGTTGAATTGCAATGATGGGACAAAGTTAGATTGGCACTTGACATTTGGGTAATTTTTGCTAATGAACGTAATGAATTTAATTGAGAAGCGGCAAAGCAAGTGGCTTTTGGCTTTTTTTGCTTTGGTGATAAGAATAATACCGTCTTTATTGTGAATGCACTTAGATATGTAGATACTTTGGGGAGGGGCACTTTTTGGAGCCCTTGTAGCGTTGTACAAATTATGAAGATACAGCTGAAATCTTTTATGTATGCGGTACAAAATAAATAGTTAGCGCGTAACTTGTTCTAAACCCAAAATATACTTTCGTTATTTGAACGTCTAACGAAAAAGATTTGTACTCAAAATCGTTGCCCCCTCCGGCTGAAACTTATAAATCTTCTACCTACTAGAACTAGAGGAACTTTGGGGTTTCGTTTACTTTTCACATTGGCCGCAGAAGTTAGACTTTGTTGTAGGGAATAACATGTTTCTATGTCGCGTTTTCCCTGTTTAAGAGCTTGACGGAACTTTAGTCTCTTCTAAGTATCGATGGATGTGTGGTTTTCGAGCATGTCTCTATTTTCTTGGTAACGTTAAAAAATTGTTTATCCAGACATAAAATCGGCTAGGGGACCCTTAACATATCCAGAGGAACTACATATTCCAATATATTGTTCCATCTGTAACTCGTTATTCGAAGAAATCTTCAATGAAGCGGTCAGTGAAAGAGTAGCGTCTACAAAGCAAAAATAAAAAAATGATTTGATATGGGACCTAGAATTATCTAAGGAAATCCAGAAATCAAAACTAGCTAAAATTTGTTCATTCGGAAAATGGTATTGTTTTTTGTTCTGATGTATCAGGCCTTATTCTGGAGATGCATCTTTCGTAATACCAGCAAAATGAATGGCGTATTTTAAAAGACAGTTCAGGAGATAAAATTATAACAAAAAGCTGGGCCTTATGAAACAATTTGTTATGGCGCCAGACTAAAATAGGCGATTCCTGGTCTAAGCATATGTATAAAAGATAAACGGGGGAATGTTCGATGGCCCAAAAAGAAGAATATTAATAAAGGTTGCAAATTTCTTAATTTCAATGAACGATTTGGAACTCTCTGCTTGGAATTGCTTTGATGAAGTTACTAAAATTAAAAGTCAAGTTACTACTCGGAAATCGTAAACGACATGCGGTAGAGCACAACATATGTAAATTGACATTTCAAACTTCTTACAAAAATTATGAAAACTCAACAAACTTTAACAATTACACCCAAAACTTTTATAATTTTTGTTCCGAATTTTTAAAAAAATTCTTGGTATGCAGTTTTATATCCCATTCAATTTTAGTTGATTAAAGTGAAA
>NW_023458560.1:70122737-70272204 GCF_013731165.1 Rhagoletis pomonella
CTTTAGGGGGGGTAAAATTTTGTTTCTGCCCTTATCATGCGAACGCGACTTCAAAGCTTAAAAAGACATAAGAACGAAAAGTGAAGCTTCTCAAGACAAAAATAATGACATATCAATTTTAAAAATCGGCCGTCAAATAACCAAGTTACAACGAAAAAACCATTTCGGCTGTATTTCGGAGGGTTAAAAAAAAAAAAAAAAATTTTTCCAGAACCCTCTCAACATAATCTTTAAATTTAGGGGCGGACATTAGCAACTTTTTTTTTTGTATGGGGACCGACCCAGTCTAATGCACGCTTCTATGGTTGCTCGCTTCGATTTTGTAGCTTTCAATTTTTAAAATTTTTTTTTCTTCATCCGTTCGAGTTCTTCCTTTTGCGCCAGTTCAAGACAGCAGAGCCTGTGATTTGCTTACTTCCTTGCGAGCTCTTTACATTTTTTTAGCTTTCTTTTTAGCTTTTTTCGTTTCGTTGCTTACAGCCAAAAGCCTGTGTATGTATGTATGCATATGGATGTGCGCAGATATCCGCAACCGGAAGTTAGTCGGGAAAGCAATTTCGTGGCTATGAAGTGGAAAAATAAGCGAAATATTTAACTTTGTTATTAGCATACGAAATAGAGCGTACTCCCGAATCGAATGTGTATTTTTGCCTTTAGTGGCGTGTTATTGCTGTATGAGATTATACATATACATACATACATATGTACATACATGTTCTTTTTATACATATTCGTAATTATGTACACATATTCAAATATCAATCTCATGTCTGTGGATATCTTTATTAAGTAATTGTATGTGGGCAGCTAATTCGTAGCCTACCTTAAGGCGATTAGGCGAGCGCTCACTGGCTTGGTAAGATTTTAATTGGCAAAGAAAATGGTTGGTTGAAAAATACTTTAAAGTAAGAAATATATTTTGTGAGTTGAATGTCATTGGCTTCGTCTCAAGTCGTCACGAATTTTTTGGCACTAAAAAGTGCGACCTCAGGAACTAGCGCCAATATTGTTAGTATTTCATTTACAGAGGCCAAGTTCAGGAGTATTATTTTTTTGGTATTGCCGATCAGAAGGTAATTCGTTTTTTTTTTTTAAATTTTGTAAAAAGGAAAAAATATGCAATAAGATTCATGGGGAGTTCTCTGCAAAAGTCCTATCGCCCAACCCGTTCGTCAAGTTGCAACTCAGCCGTTTAGAAGCGCATAGTTGCCTTGTGTCAACTTATGCTTCCCGTATACCTCATCGTTAATTGTAATGTTCTTGAAGAAGAGCTCATTTGTTCCTGTTTTGCTACGCAGTAATCTACATTACCAGAGACAAAGTTGAATACTGAAATACCCAAATACTGAGTCAGTTGAACGTTGCCCTTAGGTCCTACCACAGCCCTTGTGGCAGCTGCCTTAGCTACGACTTCGACGGTTTGCTATGTTAAGCAAGGTGGTAAAAGCCACAGTGGGACTCATATCTTATATATACCAATGATGGTATGTACCAAACATAAAGAAGAGTATCGGATAATTATGTTATGAAACAATAAAATTAGTTTATTTGTTGTAAATATTTTTTTCTTATAATTTTTTTTTGAATTTTTCGAAGATAGTAAATTGAACAATGCGGTCATGTTCCGCTTGTAATTTTGCCATTCCTAGGTAAAAAAAAATAAAATAATCGATTATTTAATCATACGATTAATCACACGCAAAAAAAAATAACTGCCATTAATTGCAATTATTGAGAAATAATAGATTGATAGATAGATAGATTGTACAAGAGATTTACTGATTCTAGTGACGACTCGCTACCCGCTTCCATAAGATTATCTGTGAACATTATTTCATTTCGCAAGAACTTCATTACTGAGGCCAGCGAATCTTTGAAATTAATTTTTTTTGAACCTCGAGTCGAGTAAAGTTGATGCAGCTACTAAAAAAAAAAATTCAGACAACTACAGAACTCATATTTCCTGAAAATATGTTTGCGATTATCTTACAATTAATCGATTAATAATCGAGTAATGAAACACAAAACTACGATACAATTAAATCGTAAATTTGACAAAAATAATCGATTAATTTAATCAAATGATCAATCGAAATTTATTACAGTTTTAAGAAGTCAGGTACAAGCAAAAACAAAAAAAAAAAATTGTGGGTTATGCCACTTTTGCCCTCATGGCCTCACATATTCTGAAATGTTTTGTTCTTTGTAAATGCAAGCTTAGATGAGAATGAAGACAACATGTGCTCGACTTGCTGATTTAGACCGAGTTTAGCTTTCAAGGAACCCGCCTAAAATAAAAAAAAAAACAAAACGGTTGGAAAAACCGAGTCAATCTCATATTCTTTTGCTATTGGTCAATAAATGTTGATTTTGCACCACTTTTTAGTCGACTAGTTTTTTTGTATACACCCTTTAAAATTACTTGTTACAAATTACTACAAATCACCACTTGTAAATATGTTGGCTTCAAAAAAAAAAAAAACCAATTTAAATGCAAATTTCATCGTTTTTCGAATTCTGCAAAGCATAGCATTTATCAAAGCGAAAATATGTAATGTCAAACAGTTATATGTAAATATGAGCTATTTTCGAGGGTGTAAAAACTGTAGTTTACGAGGCAACAAAATAAATTAATACACTTTTTTTTTTAAATATTTGCTGTGGAAGTATGAATTATATTTCTTTTTGTACATACATGTATGTATGTATAATATTCTTTTTAATTCATTTATTTATTATAATAAATATTTTAATATTTTTTTTTGGTTAGCCTTTTTTTAAGCACACAAATCTATTTAAAGCATCAACAAATTCTCAAAACGCAAGTAATTTGAATATCAAAGTGTTAATTTTTCGCTTCGAGTGACGTACCAAAAAAATTCTGTTCTGACGAAATTACAAGCGTAGGGCGAAAGTAGTGAAGGGTTAAAAATATGCACAAAACTCAACTGTCATACGAAAATTCGAATTAAAATTTAAATTCAAATTATACATTCGCCACAAAGCAGATAAACTCTGGTGGTTTGCCACGCATAGGCATGTATTGGGCTGTGTGTATGTATGTATGTGCGGTTCAAAGAGTTTGCGACCCATATTTTTCACATTTTGAATTTCCCATTTTCAGTCGCATTTACAACTTTTCGTTTCATTTTCATTTTAAATGTAAATTAATATTTCAACACCTTTGAAATTTTAATGAGCTATCAGTGTGCTTTACAGCTTTGCAAATGTACATTAGGGTGGTCCGAAAATACACAGGAAAATCAACTTTTTGGAATTTTCTTGCTGCTATCCCCAGAATTATAAAATATAGAAAATAAGGAGCCGCGTTGTTTTTTTTTATTTTGTAATCGATTAATATTTAACTGTGCCGCCGAGACTTCGAAATTTTCCATATATGTATTTTAACGGAGAAAATACATTTTTTTGTAGAATTGCTACAAAATCGTTGAAACCAAATATTTATTTTTATCGAATAAAAATATTTCTTTAAAGAAATCTTCCAACGATAGAACTGGGATGGAAATTTTGCTCTGAAATTTTACTTATTATTTTTTCAAACCGTTCGTGATGTGGTTACGAACACATAAAATAACAAATTTTTGCATATAGGAGATGAAAAAAGTTAGTAAAATACAAAGTTATTTAAATATGCGCCATAATTTTGTTGAATTATTTGAAGATTTCTGCAGCAAAATATTTTTATTCAATCAAAAAATATTTATTTTTAACGATTTTTAAAAAATTCTACAAAAAAATCGATTGTCCCCATAAGAAAAATATAAGAACTAACCGATTTCCAAATAAAAAATACGGGTTTCCGTACTTTCGGTATTCTTCAGTTCTGGGGGGGGGGGGAAAAAAAAAAAACGTTGGACCACCCTAATGTACATATGTATGAATAAATTAAAAAAGAAACTTTGTGTGGCATTTGAGAATGTGGCATCCCGCTTGCTTAGATTTATAAATTTTAATTCATATTCATATCCTTTTACAGTTAACTGCACAAATCGGCATTACAACAATTGTAAACATGTTTAATATGACATCCGGGCATATACATATGTATGTACATAAATATGTGTTCACACATACACATCAAACGAAATAATTTTCACGCAACACAACCCAGCGTATGTACATATGTGCGTGTGCCATTTTTCCTCATTTAATCTTAATTAAAAACCGGTTTTTTACACCCAAATCGCATAAGCCTACCCAAAAGTGCAGACACACCCATATCCACATACATACATACGTGATATATAGATGAATATGTGAACGGAAGTGTATCGGTTATGCGGCTCATATTTGTGGCTTAACCCATTTCGGAATCCACAACCCCAACAAAGGAAAGCCACTTACATACTCACTCGCACAAATGCATATTCACAATTTATGCGCTCATTGTCGGCTGAAAGGATATACATACCAACCGACCCGACTGAGCTGGGCCGCCGCTTGCTCGCTTTTTGGTTTTTAATGTTTGTTTGTTTAATGTTTCCCTTTTCTTTTACTTATTTAAAATCTTTCTGCAATTAACTGCTGAAAATCTTCTTATGTCCAGCCTTGTTTGAGGGTAACTTCAAGAATGGTTGCCTTAGATACTCTTTAATGCAGTAGAAAACCGAGAAATGACCTAGTTATTGTTAATAATGGCGTGGTGCAGTTTGGCCCACATACTCCGCCCCCCCCCTTCGGTCAAATTTATTTTACTTATTTTCCTTGGAGATTTGTTTGGTCAAAGTGTATGCATAAATCAAACAAAAGGAAAATTTTATACTCCAAAGAAAGTGTGAACGAATTGTTACTGAATAGATACTATTAGCAGATAGAGGAGAAGAAGTGCCTTTTACATGTTTAAAAATACGTGCCAGCCCGAATTTCTTTATTGGGAAACAAACTGGATTCAAGGTTGGAAGTAGTCAAGAATTTACTTGGAGATCGCGCAGGTCCTTGGATGCCTATTACGTAATTTCCCAATTCCTGCCCTTTCATGTCTTTAAACCATCACGATTTCCTAACGAATCCAAGTAGTCTTTCCACTGAAGTTTTCTCTAAGTTCTTGAAGAAAGGGTCCGGAATTAGAGACGTTTTCTCCGGAGTGCCGGCTATTCGCGCAGGAAGTGTCGAAAGGATTCTACGTCTAACTCTAGTTCATCTCTACAGTTTCTACAGAAATCGTTATGCGGGGGCGTGGCCAATCGTACAGCGTACCTGTAGCATTCCAGTGAAAAACCGCTCGGGAAATGGGCGCTGAGAAGTAGCCTAAGTGACGATTCCCCGCTCATTTGCCCGACTTATCTTTCAGGTATCTCAAGTGAGCATGATTCTTCGAGATGATATGCATAAATCGAGATGATTCCTGGCAGCCTTTCACATTTTTGCAGACTTCCGTCCACGATTTACGCTGGACTTTTTGATCTCGGTCTAAAAGATGCTCAAGCTGATCGTGTAGAGCTCCAATCATGTTACAGGTTGCTCTTTCTCGCTTCGTCCAACGTTCACTAGTTCGGTCCTGCCCGAGGGCCTGCCTAATCGGCATGAGTTTTCGTTGACGCTATTACATAGCTGAGAAACATCTTGATCGCCGCAAATTATATGAGGAGTACTTACTATGCTCATGAGCTCATTGTACAGTTACATTTCATCCAAGAATGATAGAATACAAGATTGCGCCGATCAGAGAAGATTTTTTAGAATAACTTTTGGGTGACGTCACACTGGTGCAATTGCGAGAGAGAAATGCCAAAACGTGAGCAAGAATGGAAGAAGAAGAAAGAATGTTGCAAGGAAAACGTAAACAAGTTGCACAAGTGTGACGTCATGCAAACAACGATTCTGTCAAACTCGTTAAGAGAGGAATAGCGGTCCGAGATCGGCGCAACCTTTGTATTCTCTCAATCGTGCATTTCATCCAGACATTCGATATCTCCTTAAATATGTTATCAACTTATTCAACATGCTTCTTGACTGCGAAAAAGGCATCCCAGGAAACCAGGTATTTCCTCAGACATTCAGTAGCCGTAGTGAAAAGGCAAATTCAGGAGTGTTTTTTACTCTAAGTAGTCCCTTACTCTCCATTAGAGTAGAACTTCACATTGCGATTTTTGAAATAGGCCTTCATTTTGTAGCAATATCGTAGGACTGACCGTCTTTCATTTAGATATAGCGTTAAGTTATGAACCTCCACTTTCACTCATCCCCTACAGAGAACAATTGTAAGAATATATTTCCTTGTCACCTGACCAAAAGCCAATTAAAACATTAAATATATATGTATAAGCAAAAACTTTTCAAACTTTTTGTCAGCTATAAAACACCAGAATGACACTCGAAACCCACTTAAGGTATTTAAAAGAGCCTCCAAGAGAAATTTAAATTGCGCTGGAAAAAGCAAATAAAACAATAGGGCCAAAGGAGCAACACCTGTGGGCAATATCAAAGCTAAACAAGGCCACTTAGCACAAAAGTTTTTGCCTTCGAAATTATATTTCAACACAGAAAAAGGCAATGCAAAACACAAAACAATTATTCTTAACGTATCTCAGCGGAAACATTAAAAACCAATTCCAGCTGATGACAAAAGAATGAAGTGGAGGTAGTGAAATTAGAAGAAGAAGAAGAAGAAGAACGGCAATGAGATCATTGTGCGAGTAAACAAAACACAAGTAAATGGTGTATATGTCATTGCAGCATTGACTCCACGTCCACAAACCTCCCAAAAAAAAAAAAGGTGGCACTCACGTGGAAACACCTTAAGAAAGCTACCCAACTACCCTGAAGGTAGGATGCAGACAAAAACAGGTAGGCAAACAAAAAAGTATCGCAAGTATTTGTATAGGCCACTGAAGGAGACACACGCGACAAGCCGAAGACAATCAACAGAACAAACAATTGCGTGTGAGATAACTGCGAACGCGCCAAATCCTCAGCCACATCCTTACACGCATCCTGTTCCAAGCAACAGCTCCACCCCATTCGCTGTACGTTTAACTGCCGCCGACGAGTTGACATGAAAAATAATGTCACCCCTTGGAGCAAAAGCACCTCTGGCGGTGGTAGCGACAGCAAGTGCACTCTTCAGTGATTGTGCGGTTGATTGGATGGCATGTTTGGCATTAGATTTCGCTTGCCGTCCCTCATCCTCCGGCGCAACATAGAACGCGCCAGCTACTGTAGCGCCGAAGTCGCGGAAATGTCGCTGAAATGCGACATAATTTTTTACAAACATTCTTTTTTTTTTCTTTCTACTGGCTAATTCCCTTTTCCTGTCGCTGCTTTTCTTGCGTATGGTTTCTGTGTCGACAGCATAAAGTGTGGCGTCTTGGAGCATTTTTCTTGTTGTTTCCCCTCAACTGTGTTCGCTTAATGGCATTGTTGTTTGGCGCTTATTCATTTTCCATCTTTTTTTTTTTGTTTTTTTTTTGGTCGCTACATCGAGTTGACATTATTTTTTATTGCTACACAAATAACAGATTTTTTCGTGTTAGGCTGTTAGAAATTCAGCATGCTGTAAAACAAATTCACAGTTGCTTTGAGATTTGTCGGCTACAATTCGGCTGCTTCCCGTTAAGTGGACGGGCGATGGGCTGACGTTGCATTGCCCCCTAAACGGCTCTTTTGAGTTAGGCGGGACTTGTAAATGTAGTAGTCTTCATAATTTTCATAAACTTTTTAGTCCATGCGGGGCATTTAAAGAATTTAATAGCTTCTGGAAAAATTATTTCGTCGTGAAATCGTCTTATTGTTTAGCCAAAAATTAAAATCTAATTTCGTTAGTGTCAGATTTAGAGATTGCTTACTGAAAATTTCAAAAGCAAGAATGATACGAGGAAATCAGGTCATAGAAGATTTGTGTATTAAAAAAACTGGACTAGGAAGAACACATTTCATGATCGCTAGACCCCCATTGTACACCAAAGCGATTTTCCGGAAGTGGTAAACTCAGTATGTACAGTTGACTTTCTAGAGTTTTGAGAATGAAGAAGTTAGGCTTCTAAACCAATGAAGGGCCTCTTGTCCAAAAAATACTATCAAAACTCACCCTCTTCCTGCCAAAGATGTATCCAGATTTGCTATGTGGAACCTGTGATCCAAAGAGACAATAGGCATCTGATCGTGTTTCACCCGAAAGTGCAACATGTAATTGAAGCAAGTATTTCCAGCGATATTTTTGTTCGTAAAGGTGCCATTTTTGCCTCCCTTGAACAGCTATCTCATAGAAAGACTCCCTAAAAAAATGTTATGAGACGGTGGGCCTAAGGTAGAGTTCTTATTGAATGACAGTCGTACTACCTAGACTCCCAGTAGAAGCGTATAAAAAGTTTATTGTAGTTTTGTGCCCGCGGGCAAAGCTCTTTTAAATTTTCTATACATTTTATATAGGCGCGTGCAGAGTAAAAGCTCTCTCTCCAATCGCTGCCCTATACTCATACCACTGACGAAACTTTGTGAGTCTGTTAGAAAGCTTACTTACGAGTTTCTGCTTTGCATTCAGGTCCCTCATCCACTAGGGAACTTTAAGTTTCATCAAAGTGAAACCGCGAACTGTGCTATTGTGAATTGACTCCGTTGAGGGGATCTATTTCAATCGACATTTCTCCAATTGAGCAGTTGGAGGCTAAAAACTATTTCGATCTGAGGTTTAGCTAAATTTTGGAAAGAGCCCAGTTTGTTTTTCGAAGCTGAAAAGCCAGGCTGCGGAGTTCCCATCGCCCTAGAGCCTTGAATCTTGCCAATTCCATACGAAATCAGACATTGGCTTGCTACAAAGAGTGAAATCCATAAATAAATAAATGATCTGGAAGTTGAAATAAGTCAGCTTTATTCTGGCCTCTTCCTCCTCATTCTTAACGTTAAGTTCTGAAAACTTTTCTTATCGTTTTGCTCTCTCGTAGAACGATTGCCAGACTTTTGTGCTTATTTAATCCTCCGTTAAAACGTTCTCGATACTTTCGTTTCCATTTTGTTCTCATTGAAAACATCCCCGAACGTTTTGTTCTCATGCTGTTCTTCTTGAGAATGTTCGCTAGAGTTTTGTGCGCATTCCGTTCTTTACGGAAACGTTCCCGAACCTTTTGTTCTCATTTTGTTACCGTTCAAACTGCTCTCAATACTTTTGTTCCCTTTTGGTTCTTTTGTGGGAATGTTCTCCTTATATCAAATCCAATGGATGAGGGGTAGAACTATGCAGCAAGCTCTGCACTGCTTTAGGACGAACTTCTTCGAATTGGCGAATGGGTTTTCCGATGAATAACTTTCACCGATGGTGCAGAAATCAGGAGTATCAAAAACTTTCTTTCCATTACCGAGGTCGGCTAGGCTTGGCAGCGGTGTCTCCACCAATACTTTTTCGACTCTCTGTCGGATATAGGCTTGCCGAAAATCTACAAACTTCGACGGCGCAATAAAATTACTAAGTGATTATGTTTCTATCTATTTAAACACTAAGCCTGCGACGAGTAAACTATCAGGGCAATTATGGCAACTCAACTCAATTATGGTCTTTCAACTCAACAATTGTCAATTCGGGCAACTATCTTGAGAGCTCTTTACTGTTTTTCGAAAGACTATTTGAAATATCTGCTAATGAGGAAGTCTTAGCATTATGCTGTTCACCTTTTAGCAATGAGTATTTTTAAGTTTAATTAAATTAAAAAAATATATGTATATATATTTTTTTTAATAAAACTAATAATTAAAAGAAAATTAAACTAAAAAAGAAAAAATCAATAAAATTAAGATAAAACAAAAATAAATAAAAATATTTAAAAAAATTAAATGAAGTAAACTTTTTTTTCTTTTTAAAACAATAAAATCTAAAAACAAATCCAAAATGTAAAAAATTAAATCAACAAAAAAGGTATTGCTTTAAAGCTAAAAAAAATGTTTCATAAAATCTAAAAATTAAAAGAAAAGTGAATTAAAAAAAGTCAAAAACTAAAATTGAATCCTAAAAATTAGATGAAATAATAAAATATATACTTTTGTTAAACAAAGAAATCTAAAAATTAAAATTAAATGAAATTAAAAAAAGAAAAACAAATTAAAAAATATAAATAAAAGTAGTTTTAAAAAATTAAATAATAAAATATTGTACCCTTTTAAACAATAAAATCTAAAACCTAAAGAAAATATATCAAAAAAGAGAGAAAAATATCTTAAAAAGGAAAAAATGAAATAAGTTCCTAAAAGTTATATGAAACTAAAAAAAATATTCTTTCTTTTAAAAGGATAACATCTAAAAATTAAAACCAAGTTGAATTAAGAATGAAAAGACATTACATTAAAAAAGGAAAACTACATGAAATAAGTTCTAAAAATCAAATGAAATAAAAAAAAAAATATTATTATTTTTAAAAGAAAATTAAATAAAGAAAGAAGAAAGAAATAAATAAAAAAAATTTCTAAAAATTAAATGAAATAAAAACTATATATTTTTCTTAAAACAATAAATTCTAAAAATTAAATTAAAAAATAAACGAATTTTGATTCGAAAAAGAAGGAAAAAAATTTCGATGCACGAGGACTCGAACTCGGATCTCTCGAATGGTACACCCGTGCTTTGTTGCTTCCACCATTGCGACTGTTGGAGCATTTGGCTATATAAGTGCTTTCTTTCAAAATGGCTTTTCAGCTTTGTTCTAAGATTTTTGTGCTAGAATAACGAACTACTATCTTGCTATCTGTCTTTCATTTGTCTTACGAAAGACTTTTAGCTATATTAGCCAGAATTGCTCTGTATATCGCAATGGGCCTCCTCAGCTCTAAGTGTGACTACATACGGAACTTGTAGGCTTACTTGAGCCGCTGGCATTAGAAATCATAAATCAAAAGAATACTGTATCTAAACTATTAGACATACAAATGTACCTTCTAAAAAATATATTCATATTTTCTTAAATTTGCAGACACCACTTCATATTCGCCATATTAATTTTTCATACTCAAGGGATTACCGCCTCAAAGAGAGCAATGAAAGCAAGTAATACAAAAAAAAAAAGCGAATGAAAATGAAAAATTTATTACAAATTTAATTTGTGCTCAAGTAGTCGAAAACTGTTGCTGAACCTTTTTATCCAGCATTTAACTGCTTTCGGTGAAGTTTATAATGGGGAAAAATGTAAAAAAGTAAATAAATTAGATACCCTTGAAGCGGCGCACTCATATGCACATTCGTCTTGTCTTGCATATACTCGTTCATACATATGTATGTGTGTGTGTGTGTGCCAGAGTAAGCCAAAACAGATTATCATGCACTCAAGCACACATTCATTCAATCATACGCTCACCCACTCATTGCGCTAACTCATTTCATTCATTCATTCATTCACTGCTTAACTTCATTTTCATGCAGTTATGAGTGCGCCACGCTGCTCATAAGCTACGGAAAAGTACGATTAGCAATGGGAAAGGAGATGGAAAGCAAGCGATGGAGGGAGACGGGGAGGAGGCAGAAGGGATTCTACAAAAAGCAGGTCATATGAAACGAAATTGAATTCAAATTCAATTTGAACTTTTCAATTTGTTGGGCCAACAGGCGAATGCCAAGAGGCACTCACTGAGGCGTGAACGGAAATAAAAAAAATATCCTTTTCGGCAACAAGCGATGAGTTTTGTTTGAAATGCGTTTGAATGAAATGGCAAAGTAAAAAAAGTGCTTGCTTGCTGCTGGCCATTTGAGCGGCAATTCTAAAGCACAGAAAAAATTAAAAAAGAAAAAATTCTCATCAAAGTTAAACGTTTTGCAACTCGAAATTGAAATTATATAAAAGTAAGAATATTTTAAAACACAAATAAAATACATTGACGCTTCATGTGTGTGTGTGTGTGTGAGTGCGTTCTAACGAGCTCAAGTGCGCTTCGCAATGAACACTTGTTCAAATTATATTTAGTCTGTCAAAAATATGAATATTACTATGCTTGACGAGTTTCAACGCCTCAGGGTAGGCAACAGCGAAACGAGCGCATGTGTTGATATAAATTTATTATTATTGCAGTTGTTGTTATTTGCGTCTCGTTTACTTGTGACACTCGAATGATGATTGAAGTGCCAGTTTTGTCACATTGCACTCCCCCTTTGGTCTGCCCTCCCAAAAAAAAAAAAAAAGAACACAAACTCTAAAGCGAACTTCTGTCAACCGTCCTGTTGCTCTGCACTCAAAATCAGATTAAAATTAGCCCAAAAGGCATATTTCCGTTGCTCTGGTCGTTTGTTGTTTTGAAGTGTGAAATTGAATTGTTGCCAAATGTATTTAAAATTTGAATTTCAAGTGTTAAATTTTATTTTGGAAAAACGCTTCGTAATTGCATTAGTTCGATTGCGAGTGTGAGTATGTTTTTGGAATAGTAATTACTTGTGTGTGTTTAAAATATTTATGGTAGATGGATGTTATTCAAATTTATATCCCAGTCGTCAAAATTAGGATCACTTCTAAAGCAATGCTTTCAAGAAAGGCTTTCACAATAAGTCCCCGTCTTTGGGAGCTGTATTAGAAGATCTTTAAAGTTAAAAAGTTAAATTTGTGCTGCGTTAATATTATTTCATGTACTTTCTCCCCTTCTAAGAAAAGCTTACTCTGAAGACCTGAATTGTGGCTACTCCATAAATAAGTGGAAGAGTTTCGAAAAGAAAAAGATCAAAAATAAAGAGGCCTATTTTTATAGGGTAATAACTAGGGTGATTGATACGGTTTTTCATAACTGATTTCTTCAAGCGATTGTTTTGAATATGTTTAGATGGAGCTCTTTTAAGGGCGTGCGATGCCAGCAGGAAATGTTCAGTTAGCCTAGCGCCTTCCCTATTGAGGGATAGGAGAAACTTCATGAGCTTGACATCATACGCTTTGCCCAAAATCCTGGACACCTTGCAGCCTTTTGTTTTGGTCCAAACGTTCTGTGCATTCCAAGCAGCTGAAGCTGCCATTTTATCGCTTGGAGAGAAATCGGAACATCCTCTACATATCAGCACAGTTTCCGACAGAGCACCTTAGTTATTTGACAAGTTTGCCGGCTGTCCTGTTTGCCGGCAGGAGCAGGTGTGTGCCCCAGAACTCAGTACAGATGTCCATCTGTGCCAGCGTGTAGCATATCTAAAGCTGCCCTGATCAAGGATGCTGTGTGATAGATACGCCTTTATCGCAGCCTGACTATCGATATAGAGTATCACCTGTTTATTAGATAGGCTGCTGCTAAGTAGCTCCGCCGCCTTTTTTATCCGGCAGCTTACAGGATTTGTCGAGACTGAGCTCCGTGCAGACGACTGCCGCTTTAACGTCTTCCTCCATCTTCGAACCGTCTGCATAGACATTCACCGAGCCAGCATTCCAATAGTGGCGGCTTCGAAGTTCATCTTGAAGTGCAGCTGCCGGATCATGTAGACAATCCACCATCCACCTAGGCAAGGCTGGCTCTATATTACCCCGCTATATTGGCCCATAGCACCTGCGTACGAACTGGGATAGGTCAACCGTCTAGATATGCAACTACATAGGTGCCGTGGGTGTAGTCCTAGGAGCACTGCCGATCAATGATAGCATCACTTTTTATTACTGAAAGAAATCTTTACCTTTCCAATGCTGTTCACCAAACTAATAGCCCGTGGGACCGTATCAGTCTTACTATCGTCGTGTAGATCCAGTGGGAAAGAGAAGGCGATAAGTCCCAGGTACAGCTCAGCATTGTTTTGCCACTGAGGTCTTCTTCGCCCTCTCCACCACATTGAGACACCACGACAGCTTGCTATCGAATGTTGCTCCGGGGTACTCTGTGCTTTGCTTGAGCTTCAGGGTCACTCCAGAAGAAAAAGATATGTTCTTTTCTGCATTGATACTAAGTTTGATTAGCCAAATATGTACATATCACCCTTGGTTCATAGTGGGCCGATTGTGGACGGACACTTCGTCTGAAATGTCATCCCTACATGTGGTGAGTTCGGCAGGTCCTCCTTCCATTTTCCATAAGTATTCTCTTTACCGCCAGCGATCATAGTAGCGGCGATAATACGGTCCCTTGCGGCGTGCCTCTATTGACCTATTTGGTGGTCTTGTGCACTGAGAAAAAACAAACCATATTGTATTTGTTTCAAACTAAAACAGAATGCTTGAAATATCCTTTTAGTTGTGCTTTCGAACCTCACAATTTAAAGTATTAAAATCTTAGTTTACTCGATTTTCTAGCATTGGGAAATAAACATCATTTTGCCTGAGGTACGTCAAAATTCTGCAACCACAAAATACTTGACAAAACACGCACGAAAATGAAATTTATGAGACGAACGCTGCCAAATATCGCTGAACAATATTTGAGTGAAATTTTGATGTTGCTGCTATTATTGCTGCTGTTGTTGCTGCTGCTACAAGCAAAAGCTCAATTTTGAAGTAGCGTTGATTTTGACTGCAGAATTTTTCATTGTTTATGACTGTCTTTTGTGTACCAAAAATATCCGATGACAGCAATTTTCGCTGTTGGCTTAATTGTGGTCATCAAAAAGCGGAGTGAAGATGGCGGCAGTGGTGGACCAGCTTCACAACTGCGTATCTACAAACTTATGTGTAAATGTGTGTTGTTGAATGCTGAATTGTGAATTGTTTGCAGAATACTGGCGTTGGCCACATTACACTGATGCTGATGACGTTTGCAATATTCGATGAAGTGCAATACGCCCTGAATACCCCCCACACTACAATAAAAACAATAACAGCGGCAACTACATATAGCAAAATGCATTGCTGTTGTTGTTGGCAAGAATAATAACGTTACAACAAACACTGTAGAACAGCAACATTACCAGCAGGTAAAACAAAGTGAATGTACAGTTGTTGATCAGGTGGTGGCGCGTTAGGGGAAGTATGTAGTGACAAACATAAAAGACAACAAATCCTTAATGTTGCTTGTCTAGCGCATTCAAAGGCAACACACATAGCTTAAGCAACAACAAGTGAAGTGTCGTGAAGTGCTGAGCAGCGTTTCGCGTTGTCGAGCGAATATAAAAGAGAGCAAAAAAAAACAAATGATTGCAGCCAACATACATAAATGAAAATTACGAGAGCAGCGTTGTAACGATGATGGACACAACGTTGCAATTGTGGACTACAATAAATGAGTGGTAGAGATGCACTTGATAGACGCACGCAGGCAAAGCGATAATGGGAATATGTGTGTCAATGAGGCTGGTAGGAAAAGCGACTGGTTTGAATTTAATTTTGACTCTAAGTAGTGACTGATGCCGAAGAAAGTTAGTTGAGATAGATTACTGTACAGTCTGTATAGAGGTTAACCATAACTGTAACTAGCCTACTTCAATAGAAAAGGAAATAAAAATATCGTTTACCCTATATGAAGGGTGGTCTATATAGTGGTCCCTTTGCATAACGTCGGTCCTTCACGGCACCCACAAAAAAGTCTAACGGTGTCAAATCGCCGCTACGAGGTGGCCAATTGACATCGCCGAGACGACTGATAATACGATTATCGAACTTGGCGCGTAAAATATCGATTATGGCATAGGCTGTGTGGCATGGCGTGCTCTTCTGCTGAAACCAAAGATTGTCCAAGTCCATTTCTTCAATTTCCGGACGCAAAAATCATTTCTGATACCTCTGGGCTAATGATGCCACCGTCTCAAAATCCACACCAAACTGTTAATCTACCCAGATGGGGTAGTATTGCTTGTTAACATAGCCATCGAGATTAAAATACGCTTCGTCAGAAAATAATATTTTTCGAGCAAAATCGTTGTTCATTTCGTTTGAATTTTTTTCCCAACGTGGTTCAAGCATAAAGCCATTCATTTATTTCGTTTCGTGGAGATATGATCCTGACTTTAAGAAGTTGTCTGCTTCTGGACAATTTATCGGAAGATGATTGTGGTTAGGCCCTTATGGTTACATGTTGCCCGACAACGGTAAAGGGAACTCTTAAAACTGAACAAGTAAGAATTATTTTTACTGCCCTTTACCTATCAGAATTCATGCTGAAAGACTCAACATAACCACAAGCCCCCTTTGCAGCAGCTGCATGGAGGATAATATGGTGGAATCATCTCAACATCTGCTAATCAGCTCTTAAGGCTCAAACATCTTCAGTCTCATTTTTTCTTCAGCCCCGAGATGTTTTCGGAAGCAGATATTAACCGCTTTTATAAATGAGTTTTTCAACTACCACTCATGCTTTCTCCCTTCTTTTATTGTAACACAAATTTACTAATTTACTCTCCTCCATCTAGAGAACCATCCATCCTAACTCAACCTAACCTAACTTATATCTCAAATAATATATGGAAAACATATTTGTTATGGTCCTACAGGACCTTATATTTGGTCTCATAAAAGTTGAAATGAGCGACTGTCATATAAAAGCTACAGAAACTAAATGGCGCTGTTGGAAAATTGTGAAATGCGCTGTTGCATAGTTGTATGTATTGATAAGCGCAACTGAGCTTCGTTGTTCAAACACTTGGAAAATCCCTACCCAACGGTTGGCACCAGCAAAATAAATACATATATATGCATGTACATATGTACATTAGGGTGGTCATTAAAAAATCAAATGAACGATTTTTTTCAGTCTCACCCCCTCAATCGGTAGATAATACCACGGTCACGGATATCACATATGTATAAATTTTGGTCACGATTGGAGTCGATTAAGACGTCTTCATAAGGTAATCTGAACTTTGACCCCTGTGCGCCACGGCTTAACCGACTCCAATCGGGGCCAAAATTTATATGTGATATCTTCGACTATTGTAGTATCGATATTGGGTATTAGACGAAAAAATCTTGTGTACAAATTTGCTTCCTACATTCAAGGACCATCCTAATGTACCTGTATGCATTTAACGCTACATAAATGAGCAATGAGGAAATGTATTACATCGTCAAAGTTTCATAACTCACGTTCATTTTGATGTGTTCCTGCCGATGTTGTTCTTCGTACAGGATATGCTTGGCTTGCCGGACATCATAACTCGCAAATGTTTTTCAATCATCATGAAAACGTCGCAATGAGTTGTTTGACAAGGTATGCCATTTTTGCTGTAGAAGTGGTGGTGTGGTGTGGTTAGTACATCTTTGCTTTAAATGCGTGTGGTTTAGTTTGCGAATAGCAGCCGAAGTACCCTGACGGGAGCAAGTGTTTTTTTTTTCAAATTAACTAATTGAAAGACTACTTTTAAACAAATGCTGTGACTAAATGCTTTGAATTTGGATACTCTTTTTACCCAAAGAAACAATTTTTGTCTTAGAAATATGAAAAAACATCTGTGAAGTGCAGAACAAAAAAGCATATTCAAACGATACACTTTGAAGTGCTTTAAGCCAAATGAATTTTAAAGCAGTTGAATTTAAATGCAGAGTCGGATAATTGACTGCTTCCTATTACATCGTCATGTTAAATAAAGCAGGACTTTGCAGGGTTTCCCCTGGTGAGAATTTCGATTATGTAGCTGTTATTGAAAATAAAGTAGCTTATAAACTACTTTCAAATTAATTTAATTTCCTGCAGGGTATAAATGGAATATTGTTTCTGATAGTAAAATTTTAGTTTAGCAGATGAAATGAATATGAAAACCTTTGAAAAAGTAACAAACATGTAGATATAGAGTTAGAGAGAAAGGAGTTGAATTAACTTAGCACCAAGGAAAGTCTAAAAAATCAGTGGCGGATCCAGCGGGGGGGTTTTGGGGGTTAAACTACGTGTCAGTCAGTGGCGGACCCACCGAGGGTGTTTTAATATGGCGCATATGTACGTATAATATGGCGTCTATGTATTGAAACACCCCCCGTGGGTCCGCCACTGACTGACGCGTAGTTGAACCCCCAAAAGCTCCCCGTTGGATCCGCCACTGATACAAATAAATAAGAAGTGAACTTTGCACCACATACTCGCGAACTTACGAATATTTAAGTAATGCAGGATCACTAGAAGTAGAATTACGAAACCTTTATAGAATTATGAAATGCTTGCATCCAAACTTTCTAGTTTTTGCTGAGTCATTACATTTGCGTGTGATCTTCTCCTTTTCTGTTGATCAATTTGGCTAATTTCATGACCAATTGGTGAAATTTATTCAATTACTACATATTGAAGATGAAGAAATATATATGGGACGTTTCATGTCGACCGGAACCGAGCTATATCCAAAAATTGCCGCAATACAAAAAAACATTCAAGGGCTGAAAAAGTTTGCACATTTTTGCTCTTTTAAAAGCAGGCGATTTTGGAAATTCAGTATAGTGGCGTCAATAGGAGTGATGCAATTCATCAAACTCACGAACCGAAAAAAATCGTCCTCCATCTTGGATCAGCCAATTTGAAATTTTTAAATTTGACACAAGACTTGAATTCAGCAAACCCATCAATCCCCTGAGTATCGAGTTTCGAGCAGAAATGTTGAACTAAAAAAAATCGGCCTCCATCTTGGATCCGTCATTTTGAATTTTTTTAAATCCGACAGCAGATTTGTATTCAGCGACCATAACAATTATTAAAAAATGATCCCTTCATTTAATTTTTTAGGTTTTCTAAAGGATATTAATAATATTATTTATCGGTTCGTGAGTTTGATGAATTGCATCACTCCTACTGACGCCACCATATTGAATTCCAAAATCGCCACACTGATTTTAAAAGAGCAAAAGTGTGCAAACATTTTCAGCCCTTGCACGTTTTGTTTTTATTGCGCCATTTTATGGATATAACTCTGTTCTAGTTGACATGGAACGACCCATACATATTTATGGATTGTTTGTAGGTTTGGGTTGAGATCAAAAGTTTCGAAAATCCCTCGGAAATGTCCTCGCGAAAAGGGTCATAAATCTAGATTAAAATATTTATAACGCTCACGCTACTTCTCGATCACGGTTAGATTAACCTCTATCTGGCAGATTTGCTGGTCTGAAACTACAAGGGGTTATGCTGGGATAGAGTGATTGTCCCAAACAAGGGCACATTTGTACCGTACGTATGAATCCTTAGTGATACCACGCGATAACAACGAATGATAACTGCTAAGCTAAACGAAAAGAGCTGTATGCCAAGAATGAAGTTTCTCAAGCGGCTAATTCCAGTACGCGTACGTATTGTCAGGATTTGTTGAAAAGGGCGATCCAATGACCATAGCCTCGTCAAAGTTAAGCAGATTAAGATAGAGTATTAAATGACTCCACCTCATCGTCCTCTAAGCAGCTGAGACTCACCAGAATTGAAACTTGCGGCTTTGTTAGCCTAAGAAGATTAATTGGTCTCCTGCGGTCCACAAATACCATGTAACTGTTCTGGTTTTAACTTTCGCCGTATGCCGAGCAGGCACGATTAGTCCGCATATCTCTCTTATGTCGATGATACCTATTCGAGTGTGTTGCCTTACCTGGGCTACTAACCCGCAGAGCAGTTTTCTGCAATATTGATATAGCCTGGT
The DNA here is from genome assembly GCF_013731165.1 of Rhagoletis pomonella. Lineage (NCBI taxonomy): Eukaryota > Metazoa > Arthropoda > Insecta > Diptera > Tephritidae > Rhagoletis > Rhagoletis pomonella. The sequence continues at coordinate 70,142,161 of NW_023458560.1, forward strand.
TCTCTTATTGGTCTGACTAGGAAATAACCAGACACAAATCAAAAAGAGCTGAGCCAATTTCCTTTTTTTGCGCATCGTCAGTGAGCGGAAAGTCCTGCTTGTCACTTCGCTATCAGAGAAGATGTCTACCTCCTTCGCCGACGTAGTGCAATTCAGCAGCGCATTGACTGCTTTCATATCGCAGCTAGCTCAACCAGCGAGCCAGGAAATAACTTCACCTCAATGACTTCTTCACACTCATCAGAATATTAATGCGTGGCACTGTTCGAAGACCGCTTAGTCACCAGGTTAAACCTTAGCCGGGATATGTAGAAGTTTGTCACTGAACCCAAGGTGCAACGTCATCCGCATGTACAATCACCTGAGAGCCTCCAGTCGCCGTTCCATCTATTTGTTGCCTAGTTTACGATCTGGCGATTGTCCCCAGAAGGACGCCGGAAAAGGCACCTCTAGTGAAGTGAAAACTTCCTCTATGGAGCTTTTGATAGGACATTACTAGGAGTCCTGTTTCTAATAAATTTATATGCAGAGCAATCGCTCTCCATGCCCTTGGGATATCTTAAACCACACCGATAAGGCTGGTGGTTGTTGTTGCTGGGTCTCCAAAAAAAATTCATCGAAGTATTGCCAACAATTTAAAGATGTGTTTAATCGCCTCAACGCAGACTTCATAACTGCATTTATTACAAAAAGCAATCGCAGTACAATTTAAAAAAAAATTTTACGTGCACCATTCGCTTTGAATGTTTTCCAAAATGACTTGTCATAAAACCAATAAAAAAGGGGAGAAGAGAAACACCCCAAAAATGCAACGATAATTGCATTGCAATGCAATTTCACCAAACATGCAATAGGGGGCAAAGCACAACGAAATCGAGTAGCTGCGTACAGCTGCTGCAACAAAATTTTATGTGACCCTAAAATGCATTTTCACAAACTGGTAAATATCTGCTATTTTTCGATAGATATTTAAATTTTATGTACTAAAAATGCCATTACATTTTACTGCAAGTGCTCGAGAATACAGCAGAAAAAGCTTTATTTCTTATTCTTCTTCTATTTCCCAGTGTAATTTTTGTACTCCGTCTCCTACCATTTGGCATTTTTCGGTCGCTTGTAAATGTTTATTAATTTTATTGAACAATTAATTAAATGCGGCAAATGTGTTGCAACCGTAAAATGCAACTGCATACGTCGTAGTGCAAATATGGCAGCAACAAAAGCAAGCAAGCAAACAAAAATCTCTGCCCCTACGAAAGTCATAAAAACAGACAACTCCATCAGTTGGCCAACAACGGAGGCGGGCATACACGGTGTGTGGCAGCAGGGTTTGAGGCATTGGAAAAATATGAAAACGATGACTGTGTAAATTGCATTTTCATACACTGTATGCACCCAGCTAGACAGCCGCCGCAAAGTATGCAACGTTACTCTGCATATTGCATAGCACAGGGTGCACGTACTGCAAACGCAGAGTGCCCCCCTCCCCCCCCAGAAAGAACATACCGATTTGTAGTCGCTTGCCCAAATGCATGCTATTGGCCTCGTGTTTGAGCCTTCTTTATGTTTATGCTGAAATTAAAATACCACAAAAAGGACGACAGACACATTGCCCCTGCCATTGCGGGAGGAGAGGGAGGGCGGAGTGGGCCCACTCATAACGACATTGCTCATATTTTTATTAAGAGTCCATAGCAGCGTTTTGGGCGTTTTTGTTGCAGTCAGGTACTCTAGCTCTATTGCAGCAAATGCAGTTGTTAATTGTTATTATTTTGTATGTGCATATGTGTGTGATTTTTGGTAGATGTTCTGCCATTTGTTATGTTTTTTCTTGTGTCCTTTCAACAGCTGTTCCATTTACATGTTCCACTGTTGCGGCGCTTATGCCCCACTTCGGATGCATTTGTTTGCCCTTTGGTAGACTCATATGCTGTATGTACATACCTATTTTATATATATAAAGTCTGTACGCTTGTTCCTACAGGATGCACTCAATTAAATTGCAATTGCAACAAATTTGCATTTTCTCTCGAATTGTTGTTGTGATGCCCTCTCGCTTTGCTTTGAGTTGTTGGCAACTTTTGGGGGGGGGGGGGATGTGTATGTAAAACAAATCGTTTATGTTAACAATTAACCGTTACTGCATGCATTTTGACTTCGAATTTCGGCAGTAAAAATAAGTGTCGATTATTATGAGGCGCATCCTTCCAGGGGCTTATCAATTTTGGAATTGATTGCAATTGGTGTTTATGAGTCCATTATTTGTTTTGGTCGAACGGAAATAATCGTTTTTAATTTTACAGAGAACTAAGGGTTTTTTCGAATTGGTGTGGTCTAACTTTTTTTTTTTGCTTGAATCCCGTGCATCCGAATAATTGCTTCGCTCATGCTGCAATATTTTATTTACTCATCAGTTGTATTGGAGATATACCATAAGTTATTATACCGATCTTAGAATTTATTTGATTAATTAATAAATTTCTCACAAAATTTTACGGTTTTATCATTCAAAATGCTGGGGTTATAAAGCAAAACTTCACACAAATGAATAATGATTTATTGTAAACCTCGTTTACCAAATTTCAGTCGGATATCTCGAAAACTGAGGCACTAGATTGCGTTGAAACAGGCAGACAGACGGACAGAGCTACATCGACTCAGCTTCTTTAGAGGGTCTATCTCTTCTTCTTCTGGTACTTACAAACTTCGGAGCAAAATTATAATATCATTTCATGTTCATAAAAAGTATAAAAAGCAGCGCATAGAATGTCAAACCAAAGGATTTCTGATACTTATATCACATAACTTCGCCTTTCAAATGTCGGTTTTTTCGTCCTTTGAGATGGCGTGCTATGCAGCTCCATTGTCGAATTCCTTAAAGAAAATATCTCTCTTGCTCGATGGTCTCACATCAATACCCCTTAGAGAAGTAATTGCTTACAGATGCCACTCCTACACATTGGGCGAATCCCCCATTTTCTGGGGTCCCTTCTATCCGTTTAATGACGAAATTTTGTTTCGACGATTTCGTATGGAACTTTGCAACTGTGTGCATTTTTTTGTAAGATCAGATCGAAGACTAACAAACTCATCCGTATCGATTATGAAGCATTGCAAGAAAAATGCGACGCCTTGCCTCATTGATGGTTGGCTATCAGTATAGATATGTATTCTTTTTATCTGTAATAATGAAATACGTAGACAGTCGGCTACGCACTACAGATATTCGGGAGCCTAAACTTGAAATTTTTCAAAAGTTCCTTAAAGAAATCATCTCCTCCAACTATTCCGGTCAACTTCGACTGATCCGTTGAGTACGTTTACTGTATCTCTGTCCCATCCACTCCTCTATAGAGGTCTGTGGCAGCATAAGTTACAATGTCTACAGATAATACGATAAACAAAATGTCCAGTAGTAAAATAGGACTAACTTCTTAAGTAATCTAAACTTATAATATATCGACACCTGAGTGGAAGACCGACCTATCTCGGCAGCCAGTTCGAAAACGCCTCAGATGAAAATGTATTGAAAATGTGCTGAGACAGGGCGTTTTTGAACTAAATTCTGGGATAGGGCGTTCTTTAATCAAATTATGAGATAGGGCGTTCTTGAAAAGTTTTCTGAGAGAGGGCGTTTTCGAACTGGCTGTCGAGATAGGTCGATCTTCCACTCAGGTGTCGATATGTAATTGTGTATTGTGGAACGATTTTCCGTCATATCTTGTCAAATGTAGGAAAAACAAACAACCAAAATGAGAATATTTAATTTTCTGGATTGTGGTCTCATAAAGCCAGTATACTTAATTTGGAGAGAGGTCCCAACCATTCCTCTCCTCAATATTTGGCTTACGGAATAGCTCACCGCCAGCACTACACCCAAGTACTTTACCATTTTTGAGAGCGCAAGTGGAGTTCCACCGATTGAGGGTAGCTGAGAATTAGGTATCTAGGACGAACTGTATCTAAAAATTATTAAAAGATGCTCTATTTTTAGATGTTGCTGGGACCAGGGATCGAATGTAGGTCCTACTCAGTGGTATTACAAACCTTGCATACAGTAAGCGTCTTCCAAGGATTTATAATCTTCAGAATGTCAAAAGACTTAACCCTGACTATAAATATCACGTCCCTGGAAATTTATCGAAAACTTCTTCTTTTCAGCTCCGCCAGGACGTCTTTGAACACGATAATCTAGAAAAAGGGGGAGAGAATGCACCCTTGTGGTTTGCCTCTACTCATCCTACAATGGAGGAACAATCCCACTCTGCTAGGGCAGCTCTGACGCAGAGCATGCGGGAAATAGGAACCCAAATGATTGCGATGTACTCGTCCTAAGGGTATATGCAGATTTTGTGCTAAAACAGTCGATATTAGTCTCGCTCCGAGGAAGACCAAGGAAAACCAACGTTTCATCTAGGATCAGTATTGCCAGATTTTATTTTCAAAAAACTGTGAATTCCCAGGACAGAAACTGGAACCTTCAAAAACCAAGGGATTTTTGAAATATATCAGTCGGACCAATACGTAAAAATTTTCCTCAAATCATCTGTAGAGCTCCATTTATGGACGTAAGTAGTAAGTATCTTTTCTGACTATGGTGGACAAAGATGAAACTAATCCATCCCTTACAGTCATACATTCAGCTCGGGAGCTTAAAGTAGACAACGGATCCGGAGAGATAACGTTGCCGACGCGTGGACTCTTTTCTATTGGAATATGCATTAGAGAGTGAAATATTAAAACGACTAAAAAATATGATGTGTATTCGTATTAAAACCGCACTTCCACATCACTTCTTCCCCAGTAGCAACATCAAACAATTTATTTTGCATACGTTGGCACAATTTGTTGAAAGTGGCTTTCGAGTGGTCGATATGCACTTGACGCTAAGTGGAAGAGTGGGTGAGAGCGGTGAGAGCCTGAGTGCAAACGTTACTTTTCTCGTCACTTTTGTAGCTCTTTGTTGTGACACCGGGAAAACACTACATCGATTATTCGCAAAAATGGAATAAAAGGAGTACAAAGGAGGAGTAGAATGCGAAGGAAAAGTTACCCTTGAATGTATAAAAAAACCACCAAACGCACTCACAGACACACAACGACACTCTTGCAAAGAAGCATGTAATATATGAGCACATGAAGGACCTTTGTCCATTTGTGCAGACTTCACGCCCTTCACTAAAGAGTCAATGTAAGTGGTGGCGTTCGGCGAGAATATGCGTGAAATGTTGATTGCGAATTCAAAAAAAAGGAAACAGAAAAAAAACACAATGTTTGGCTAAAAAAATAAAAATTTACATTTCGCTGCCATAAACAGTTTTAAATTTGAATCTCTCAGAAATGCAATCAACAGCACAAATATTTTGCTGCATGTACATTAGGGTGCCTCGTAAAAAAAGTTGCGGTTTTTCCACTGAAATTATTAAACCTAGTATATTCTAAGACTTCCGCCAAAAAAAATTAGTTTTACGATTTACATAAGTTGTACCAATTCGAAAATATTTTCTTCCGAAATGCAGTTTTTCATTTAATAAACTGAGTTTTTAAAAAATATCTTTTCCAAAAATGCACATCAGATGAAAGAAGCTTTTAAGCTTAAAAGGTCTGCTTAAAGATGTTTATAATTTGTATCAATGCAGTCAAAGTATTTAGATTTTAGATGCTATTTTCAAATTAGCCCAGCTCGCGATCATAAATCTTAATATTTTTCCGAAATATATTCGCGGACGTCTTACAATATAAAAAGTTTTTAAATTCCGATGAGTGTTGCACCCTAATGTAATGTGCTTACGCATATGAGCATTGTAAAATTATGTAAAACAAAAAAATATTCAAAGAAAAATATGCTCAAATGCAAATTGAAATTGACGCTTAAGTAAACAATGATGTTCGCCAGGTCGCTTCATGCGTCCTTTATTGCCTATTTTAAGGGTTGGCGGAGCTGTTGGCCGCAGAAAGATTGAATGTGCGGACTTTCGCTGCTACCGATTTGTGTGTTAATGTGACTGTGCATTTTATGGACTTGTTACACTGAGGGGAAAAAATATTAAAATCAAATAGAAACGTAATTGATCTTACTATAAACGTCAACGAAAGTACTGTATATTAGTAAAAATTCAATTCAATTACGCGCATATTAAAATGACCGCGTTAGTTCTGAAAAAGCATCCGTGAAGTGAATAATCAAGACAAAATCTAAAAAAAAAAACATATCTAATTTGCATGTTGCCTGCAGTGGAATTCGAACCCTGGCCATCTCTGGATATCAACAAATTGTTGCAAGCATCTTTGCGCACTCAGCTACACTCAGACATATAAATTTGCCTTCAAATCTTGAATTTCCATCAACACCACAGTTCTTGGTTCTCGATCTATCGCAACGCAATGCTTTCAACTTTTCATTTTACATGGCGATGTCCTACGAAGTGAAAATTGTCACCTCTGCAGAATAAGTTTTTTAAGAGAAAAAATTTTTAAACTAGATTACTGGATGTTTTTTCTTTTCTGAACTGTCTCCATTTTGGGCAGATCTGCGACAATAAGTTTTTTATGAAAAAAATTTTGATTATCAGATTTTTTGATATATTTTCATCCTTTCTGTATTTGGCAGATTGCATTTAATTTAATTTTTTATATTCTTTTATTTTATTTATATTAAATTTGATAATTTTCTCTTCAATTTTTAAGCGAAACTTAACTATTTTAATTTATTAAATCTGAAAATCCCAACTGCCTCCACCGCGATCTGAACTCGCGACCAACGATGTTGGAGTCGGAGGTCTTACCGCTGAGCTATTTTAGTATTGTACTCAGAAGTGAGAATTTGTGCATTTACTTCTCAACAGAGCGCAACTAGCATACCAAAAGTTTCAACTGTCCATCTCTGCAGCCGTTTTGCACTAGTTCAGAGATAGTTCTGAAATGTATAGAGCGGAACTAGCGCTTTAACAGACTGTGTCTAAACTTTACTGCAGGGATATGTACACTTACATATACATATACATACCCAGATGTGAACAGTCAAATACGTGCGTAATAAAATTTTGTATGAAAATATTATTTTTAAATACGAACATTTTTAAACGATAACCAAATATAAAGTATTCATTTTTACTATGCATTATTTCCCTCAGTGTAAGCGCTATTGGAGTGTGTTCAGCCTGAAGATACTATCTTGTTACTGTAGCATAGTTTTTAGCGCTACTGTTTGTCAGGAACTAAGGTCACATCTTAAACTGATAAAAAATCAGAAAAATGTTTCTCTAAAACTGATTGCGGCAATTCTTCCAAGCGTGTTCCTGCCTTGCAAAAGCTTCTGATAATAGCCATCTGGAGCTCATAGACAAAGTGAAACTATAGACTCCTAATCATGTTATAGTTTTCATCAGTTCCGCCTGCTTAAATTAAACAAGAATTTTTATCTTCTTTTTGGTTGTTTGTATTTCCGACAGGGTAGGAGTATGAAAAATGACACTGAAGATGGCACAACGCCGAAACCGGTTTGTCTCCAAACCAAATTTTACAAGGGATGACGGAAAATCGTTCCACAATCATCAAAAATTTTCATTTTTTCCCCCTGACTCCGGAAGCTCTTGTTCAAAGACCTCATTAGATGGCAACGAATTTGTAGATATGTTGGCTCTGCATACATAAGTACACCGTACAACTTAAAAGGGTTATGAGGGAAAAGAGTTTGTAAAACCAAGAAACTCTATATTACCAAGGCAATGAAAACTCAGTTCATGGATGGATACATATGTAGGCGGAAGTACCAATACACCCTTTGGAGATCAAATGCTCGCACAGAGCCCTCAAGTCTATGTGGTCTATCGTAGAAGAAAAGTCATAGTTACTGCTAGAGTGTAGACTGAAATAGTTCGCCGAAGACCGATGCGATTTATAAAAAGATGTGAAGTGTATAAAAATAAAGGAATAAACTGTAGATCATGTGGTAAACAGAATTGCAGTGGAGAGCGGGTAACGGGCTGACGGGTAGCCGCTGTCAAAATTAGAACACATTGAATGTCATGAAGCGGCACAGAATTGCGGCGGGGACGAATTTCTTGCAGTCGGTTACTCTTACGGCAGGAGTATATTTATTTACATCCAGTTCTATTTTCCCCGCCGGGTCGAAGACTCAAGGCTGTTTTTCTGGTCATTTCATGTCAATTTCCTTGTTTGCGAACAAAAGTAGGCAGACAACAAGCCCATAGTTTGCCCATATTCACCGAAGAATGCGGTTCACGTGGTGCATTTATTTCAATAACTTCTAACACTAAGTACCAAAATTTTTTATACCTTTTGCTCTAATTTCAAACTACAATGAAAAGAAAACAGTAAAGGCAACAGAAGAAGGCAGGTGGTGGCGGCTGTTGAATACGATTAAGATTAACATCAGGATTACGATCAAGATTAAGAATACGATTTGCATTAAAAGTAACATTTCGATTGAGATTCAAATGAGGTTGAGGCTGAGATTGAGATTAAGATTAATATTAAGATAAAGATTAAGGTTAAGGTTAAGGTTAAGATTAAGATTAAGATTGAGGTTAAGATTAAGATTAAGACTGAGATTAAGATTGTGATTAAGATTAATATTAAGATTAAGATTAAGGTTAAAATTAAGATTTAGATTGAAATTGAGATTAAGATAAAGATTAAGGTTAGGGATAAGATTAAGATTGAGATTAGATTACGATTAAGATTAAGATCAAGATTAAGATTAAAGTTAAGTTTAAGCTGAAAATGCAGATTGAGATTGAGATTCATTATTATGCAGAAAAATACTGATATAGTTAGTAATATTGTGGGCAATACAAGTGGGCCCCATACGCAACTTTTTTTTCATCAAATCAGATAACTAGTCTCGAGCTTTATGTGGAAACTTTAAAATTGGCCGAACAGATTCCGCTTCATTCAACGCCCTCATCCTATGCATTTTTCTCTGCAAAAATCAAACATCAAATCTCATTCCGCTGCATTCATAAAAAATTGTCAACATTCTGCCAATTCCAATTGTCTTCGCACCTTGCGCCTTGCTTCGCTACTTCCATGTTCGTGTCAACAGCAACTATTCCTTAGGGGTGACAATTTAAATGCCAACTGCCCAGGGTTGCATGTTTACATGCCAACTCCTCCAACTAAAAGACAAAAGACCACACAATTTCGCACAACCATGCCATGCTAAACCAAAAAAAAACAAAAAAAAAAAAAAAGCGCAACGCCCGCCTGCACAGCTAACAAGCCCAATCTAGCTAGCTGCTCGCTATTTACAAATGCCAACTTCCGTTCTAACTTCCGATTTGTTGGCTAAATGTGTTCTTGATGCTGTTGGAGTTCTTGTTGTTGTTGTTGGTGATGCTGTCTTCGCTTTTAGCTTTTTGATGTTGGTAATTTTTGCATTTGTTTTTCTTGCAATTTTCTCACACAATTCCTTTTTGTTTTTCCAAAGCAAGTTCTCCAGTTGTTGTTGAGTGGATTTGTTTTTTTTACTCGGTTTTACTGTTATTCTTCTGCTGGAATTGAAATCCCATTTTTAGTTGTGAATACTTGTTGAATATCCTTTAAGCACTTGTGTGGGGCGATCGCCCCTTTTGTAGTAGACGCAAAACTGTAAAGCATCAGGCACTTACTTGCCCACAAAGCTGAGCTGTGGTGATGGGTCGGTCGCCTTGAGCTGGATGGAGTTGACAAAAGTCCTCTTCTGCCAACACTAAAGCTTGCGAGTGTGTTGTTGATAGTATACTTTGTATTGCTGCGAAAAAAGGTCCTTAAATTGTGGTTGTTTTTATTGTATTTAGTTGACTGTTGGCCGCATGCCATCGACTTCCTCCCCCAACAAAAGCCCGGGTTACGTTTCTTCTTTTTGTGTGGAAATGTCCTCGCACTGCTTCAATGGGCTTTCTGTTGTTTTTGTTAAATTTTGCAGAAGAAACGTTTGCGCTTTTCAATTGCCAGTTTTTTCGGTACTTTTTGGTTTGAATTATTGTCGAGTTAAGAGGATTTATGTGTGTAAGGTTGACTGCTGACTGGTTGTGTCGCTTTTGTCGCTTGTGAAGGTGTTAAGTGGCTTTGACACTTTCCCAGGCGGATAACATTTGAGGGGTGTTTATTCGGCTTTTGAGCATAAACTTTTCTGTATTTTTTTTTTTTTTGCTTTACTCAATTGGTATTATTTGGTGAGACTTTTGCTACTTTTTCCTTATTTGATCGCTTTGTTGTGGTTTTGAGGGCGGCCAATTTTGTGTGTTATTTTAGGAAAGGGTTAAGGAAAGTTTGTTTTCTATTATTAACTAGTTTCAAAAAGGTAGGGAATTTTTGCATTTTTAAGTTTCAAATTTAATTTTTACCTGCTTGTGGGCTAATGGAATTGTACTAAAAAACCTATATAAGTTAGCTCTAGGTCTTGACAAAGGCGATAATAATAAAACTAGCCATTTGCTCGAGAGAAAATCTTACTTCCCCTTTCCTTTAAAAGGGCAAGTTTGCAAACAAAAAAAAAATGATAAACCGCAACCGGACGATTGCTTTAAGGAAAAATATTTTGTTATGATTAAAACTTCCCTGAATTAAGATCCTGAACAGAAAAAAAAACATTTCTCATTTAGCGACATCTACCGTTATAGTGTGACAGGTTAAAGCGTAGAGAAATGCACAATAGCTCTGCTCTCGGCTATGTCGAATTTGACGTCCAGTACATCAAATTTTTGTAACCAAAGACTGCTTGTTCCTATTGTAAACTTCAAAAGTTTATGCATTTCCTTACCAACTGACAGAATAATACGAACAACGGCCAGACTCCGTTAATAACTTCAGAGCTTATTGAAAGATTCACAGAAGCACCAGGCCTGCCAAGGGGCGATTGCGGCTAGAAAAGCTTTGTATTTTTTGATTTTGATGTTGAAATAGGAGTGCGCACTTCTAACCCCTACACCTCTACATATATAGCTTACCTCAAACCATGCTGAGGGAAGCTTTCAAGGAACCTATGAAAGCTCGTGGCACTCCGTATAGCAAAGATTAGACAGAAACTAACTAAAGTGTCATTCCTGGACAATTCTTGAAAATTTACAGGCGCATTCGAATGCTTTCAGATCAACTCTTTTGTCACTGCAGACCCTGATTTGATGTAGGCACGACCTTTCGCTAACAAACTAATCAGCTATTTTAATACTTTAATGAGCTTAAGCGGAAAAGCATCTGAAGTTATTGTCTGGATGCCATCTAGCTGAAGTAAAATTTTGAGTCACAAAAGAGTGACTGGGTCTTTATATTCCCTTCAAGGAAAAAGATGAGAAGACTCTCTTCCAAAGGATACTCTAAATATGAGTTTGTCCCGTGCAAAAATTGCTCTTACAATCTTCAAAACGTCACACGTCGTGCCGATTTTTTTCTCTTTGATTCAAATGCAGCAACTGCAGAAAAAGCTGTTCCAGACAAGTTCAAGATTCCTATTCTCCATGTTTTCACTTCGGGTTGGATTAAAGTCCCTTCAAGGACTCAGGTTCCAAGCAGACAACTCCTTAACAAAGCCCAGAATGGTGCGGACATTATCCATGGCCCTAATAAGAGTTGAAATCTGTATTTTAGAAGAGTCCTCTACATTTAGACAAATACGTCAAAAATTTCAAGTCGTTCACTTTTATTTAAACCAACTTGATGGGAAAATTTAGCGAACAATTCTACTTAAATCATACGAAAGAGAAAAATTACTTATTTAACCCACACAAATGAGTCTGATTAAGCGCATCTAAGTGCAAAATCCAAATAAATCATATCAACGAGTGAACCCTTTGGCAGCAACCGCGCTCCGCGTGCAAAATCACCTGCCAACGCGTGTCGGCGCGGGCAAGCGCGAACCCTTTGCGCCACACCAAGCAAAGCAGAAATAGCGACAGTTGAGTGGCGCTTCGCTACGCTCCTCACGTGATAAATGACCGGTGTTAGCCAAATTAATTGATCAAATCCGAATGTCGGTTCCGAATTGCGAGAAATTGCCAAATTAAGGCAGATGAATTAAGTCCCCGGGGCAATGATGACGCTGCGATGTGCGGGCGTATCGGATAACAGCAGGCACTTTGGGTTGGCTGCGATAGATGAAGGTAGGTGGCGCGGCTGGAAAGTTTGTTGGGTGGAAAAGTTTGTGGAAAAAAGAAGATGCAATGCAGTGGGGTAGGGTAAAGGCAGATTTGTGTGTGTGTGTGTGTATGCTTAAAAATTTGCATGTGTCACGGAAGTGTCCATGCGGGTGTTTTATTGCCGCCACATGTGGCTGACCCAACAGCAACTCTGTGCACCCACTCAATAACAAACAAGTGTATGTGTTAGTATTGGCGCTCCGTTTAATACTCGGCTCTGTAACGGAAGTCAAATTCACAATTTTACACAGCCATTCAAACCTGGTTTGCCCTGCTCTTATCCATGCCATCCCATCGCATATCTGCCGATTGATGACCAGTCGTATGTGTGTCATCCGGAATACCTTCCGGTTGAATGATTGGACAAATGGATGGACACACAATTGAATGAGCAAGCAGACATTTAACGAGTACGACAGACAGACAGACAGACAGACAGATGGTCATAGATATCGTCGTCCAAGATTGAAGGTGTGTGAGTGAGAGGGTTGAGCGCTTGGCGTCTAAGAGGTAAGAGAAGTTGTGCGGTCGATATTTCCATACGAACCCAAATCCAACTTAGTAGTAGTAGCCTAAGCTAATAGTTAGCTGCGAGAAGGAAGGGCTGCCGCAATGCACAAACGGTTCATTGGAAATCGTTCAGTGGCACCAATTGCTATTTGAGTGACTGCCGATTGAGTCTGTGACTGTGGGTGGAGGGGTGTATGAGATGGGTGTTGACTGATTGAGTGGGCGCTTTGCCTCATCTCCGCGCGTGGTTGGAAAACGGATATCTGGCTGCGATTGCGGTTACCGGGATTTTTGTGGTCGCCAGTTCATACGGCCGCTTTTTCTCTAACTCCGTTGCTCCTGTCTAAGTATGTGCATTCAGTTGCCTCCTGCTGTGTCTGTGTGAAGTACCGCACTTCCATCTGAAATTGTGAAATTGAAATCGGAATTGCAAATTAACACGACGTGCTAAATTTATTGCAAGGATACGTTTTGCCTGCACTCGTAAGCGCCGCACGCCAGGCTACACACGTCACCGTCGATATGTTGGCAGTCATTTGAGTTGGATTAATTGCGTACGCTAAATGATTAATTTCCGAGATTTCAATTTGAGGCTTAAAATTTTTGTATTCGCTTGTCGACTTTGGACTCTTTGCAAACGGCTGCCGCTTGCTGCTGATGCTGCTGCTGCTGGTGTGGAAAGCTAAAAATTGCTGTTGGCTAAACGATAGAACTGCTGGTGTTGCTGTTGATGGTAATGATGATTACGTTGATGCCTTGATGAGCAAAAATGTATGTACATACATATGTGCGATCCGTTTCGATATGTTTTTTCTGAAGATTTACCAACATAATTGTTCGGTACTTTCATAGTATATGCATACACACATATGTATAAGTAAGTGAATTTTTTTCCGGGCTTCAAGCTGAGTTAAGTGGTGGGCTTTTTGAAATTTGCTTAATGTAGAAGCTTAAATAGTAGAAAAGCAATTAAACGGTGAAATTTAGCAGAATAAAGTAGGTTGTAAGAGACTGGCAAATTGATTTGAATGGATTATGTGTAAAAAAGGAATTTTTATTTCAAACATTTAGGATTGGATTGGATGTTGAGGTGAGACGCAGCGGCCTAGGCCTCGTTTGCATCCCCTCAAGATTTCAGGCCAAGCTGTTTGTCCACATTTTTCTTAAAGCTGCTTGGGGGACATAAAAGGCGGTCACCTTAGAGATAGGCTGCCATCACCTCAGTATGGCTATTGCAAGACCAGAACTGTATAATCAGCTTTGCACGTACTTTTGGAGATCACTAAGCAGTCCTTCTTGTAGGTGGAATATGTTGCTCGGACCTCTGCTCTTGTGCTTAATGCAATGCTCAGGGCCGTGTAGTTTAAGCTTACATCCCTGTAGTTTTGGCCACTTCGGAATTCTAGTAAGCTTCGAGTTTACTCCGACCTGAACCCATCAATGCAACTCATCTAGTCACCTTGGCATGAAAAGTGGCTAGACCCGATTGGTGGCTGGTTAGTCAACGGCAGTCAAGGATGCTCTTAAAGCTGAACAATTCACTGCTGGGAGCTCCATCATACGGTAAGGCTCAACTCAAGCCCCCATGGAGGTGTAATGTGGAACGATTTTCCGTCATCCCTTGTCAAATTTGGTTTGGAGATAAACCGGTTTCGGCGTTGTGCCATCTTTAGTGTCATTTTTCGTTCTGAATAGTTTCCATTTGTCCGTCACTACATTTTTATAGCCGTGCTAAACCGTCGTTGGTTCTAAGTTAGGTACGTCTCAGCGGATTTTATTCTTTCGTTGAACCAGTGGTTTTTGTTCTATGCATACATACATCCTCAGGTAGAAACCAGCTGCTCACTTCTTCTTGATTAATTGTTGCATGGATTCGCAGGTAGGTAAAAATCTGTTATTTTCTTTCTCTTTGTTTCTGTCGTTTGGACTTGCGTTTCATTGTTATGGGCGTCGCAGGGGTTTGTCTCCACACCAAATTTGACAAGGGATGACGGAAAATCGTTCCACATTACAACACACTCCTACCCTGTCGGAAACACCAGCAACGAAAAGGACAGGTGAAACTATCTTAACAATCTACTCAGCTATCCGGCCTTCTCGTGCTTAAGGTTTACAAATCTTGGGTCTTGCTTCTTTCTCATGTCGAAGGAGTATTCAAATCCAGGAATTTGCGACTGGGGTTCCTTTGTTCTTAGAAAAGAGCGTTTTTTCTAACACAAACCCTTGGTTCAACCATCCCTTTTCCTTTTCCTTCGTCTTCTCTCCCTCTCTTAATGTTATCTCAAAGGACTTTAATTTACTATTTTAAGTGCGTCTCAATGCCATCCTAATCTATACTGGGTTTCATCAGTGCTGAATTCACCTATTTAAGAAATTAGCGAAGAAGTATGCAACACTAGATGTTTATCATTCGTGCTGTTTGTTTATTTCCTTTGGAAACTTAGCTCAAGCAAAAAATTCTGAACTGGCATATGAATAATTTATGGGAAGTACAGCATTAATAGGGCCCATGCTTTTCTTTGCAATTAGACGAGAACATCAAGTAACCCATTTTTATTAGCATTGCTAAGCAGGGAACCGTTATATGTTTTTTTGAGTGAGGTGAAGTATTGAGAAAACGAGAGAAATATCTCGGATTAACAAGCTTGGGGTCGAAAAATCTATTGGAGAGTAAAATAACGGAATGCAGACCTCCACAAATATGTATATTTTTAGCTTACGTTCGGTTTTATATGGCTGAATAGCCAATATAGCTCACATGGCCTTATTTCGGGTGATGAGGTCCTTGATAGATGGCTTACCGTTAGCACGATGCGGTATTTGCAGTACGGGAAATAAGAGCATCATTTCAATCAACGAAACTTCAGACCTCATCAAGCAGTTTGACATTTACCGTTCTGAGCCGGTTAAGATCTTTCTGAGTTTGGTACCTTCTGATAATCCTTTTATGATTTTTTCCGGAATTTTCTTTTATTCCCTTCGAACAGTTGCGACCAAAATATTTCCCGCAGGAGAAGCTTTGTAAGCTATCCATAGATTTTTTTTTTTGTAATTTTATTCTCTTTGTAAACATCATTATAGCTTGAAAGAAAACTCCCGACCAAATTTCATCCAAATCGAAAGGGGTCGATTCCAATTTTGAATTGGTCGATTTGACACCATACCCATATTTTTTAATTTTACGCAATTTTTAGAAACGTGTTTTATTAATATTTTTTTTTTAATTTAATTTTCTTTAATGCTCGGTTGTTATTGTTTCAAATATAATATCTTTTTAAATTCATCTAATTTTTAGAAATTTGGATTTTTTTTTTAAATCATTTATATTTTTTTACTTTTCTAGTTAAACTTTCTTTTAATTTTTAGATTTTATTGTGTGAAAAATAAAAGTATTTTTTTTAATCTCATTTACTTTTTAGAAATTTATTTTATTTTTTCTTTTTTTTTTTAATTTAATTTTTTACTCTTTTGTTAATTTTTGTTTCTTTCAATTTTAAGATTTTATTGTTTTAAAAATAAAAAAATATTTCGATTGATTTTTGGATCTTAATAAAATTGTTTTAAATGTTTTTTTTTGTCTTTTTTAAATAAAATTATTTTTTATCTTGTCTAGATTTTAAGTACTATTTCCTTCTTTTTTGATTAAATTGTATTCTTTTTCTAATTCCATTTTCTTCTATTTACTTATTTTTTTGTTATGAAAAGAAAAATATATATCTTTTTTTTTAGTTTAAGACCTGCTCTTTAGCAGATCCGTCAATTAGTCTTTCGAAAGACTGTAAAGAGCTTTCAAGGTAGTTGCCAGAATTGCCCTATTAGTCCTCTGGTTGGAAAAAGATATGGCCTAAATGTATTATCCGTGGGTCTTCCTTGCTGTAAAAAATTCTGTTTTACTAATGTAGTTCGCGTTTTCTGAATGGCCTTATGTGCAGAATATTTTGTGGAGTTTCTTCAATACAATATGAAATTTTCTATTTTACTATATAGAAAAGTGCTTAGAATAGCCTGAAAGTATGTAGATATGTATCTTCAGTTGGCAATGCTACTTTCATATAATTTCAAGTAAATATTTTCTGCTATCGATTTATCAATTTGTCATCAATATGCTGCTGGCTCATGGATCTCCCCATCTCGTTCACATCTTTATTGTTGTTTCACGTTAAGTAGCAATTGTGTTTGTTCCACTTTACTGGTATTTATTTAGAATTTTAAGTTGCGCTCAATAGCTTATCGCATCCGGCGCGTATTTGCACAGGCAACATCGACAACATAAAACCAATCAGCGTAAAATTGAACCAGCAAAGAGAATACAATCCACTTACAGGACAGCAAAGCAAGTCAGCCGCATGCAAATGCCGGGATTCATTCGAATGAAACAGATGCTGTTGTGGAGAAAGTCAGCGTCGAGCAGTGAAAGTGGCCAAATTTGGCTGGGCGCGCGCGGTAGCTCGTAAAAATGCCAAAATCGAAAAAATAATCGAAGGAAAACAAATAAAAAAATTTGTTGCGCTGCAGCAACTATTGCTGGCAGTAGTAGCAGAAATTTGAATATGAAAACGGGAAAATATGAATTTACAATTTAAACAAAAGGGCAGCAGCGTCAAAGCGGAGGGGGTGACATCGAGCGGAAAGTGTCAGTCAGTCAGCAGGCGAATTGCGTATTGATTAGACAGGCACGATTTGATGCGTCACAAACAGGGAAATGCGCGTGCAAACCGCAAAGCCGCCACGCCACGCCACGCCGCGCCACGGCGACAGGGAGGATTTGGCAACATAATCGCTTCCGGATGAACGCTGGATGAGAAGGCGATTGGCGATGATATCGCGCAAGTGGCGGGCGGCAAGGGAAAGCTTGCTTTGTTTTTGGCAAAAGTCACGATTGAGTGCGCTATTTTTTTGTTGTTGTTGTTGTTGTTGTTGTTGTTGTTGGGGTTTTGCTTGGTGCTCTCTGTGACGCGTCGAATTATGACGAATTTTTTGGCTGTTGTAGGGCGTTGCCGCACTATGTGGCATGTGGCAAGTGGCACTTAGCAATTGTAGCAGCGCGCATTTAATGTCACCGTGCCTGCTATTCCCCATTAAACTTTTATTTAGTTGTATGCAAATTTTTCGTACGCCAATCTTTGTTTTTTTTTTTTGTTTTTTTTTTGTATTTGCAGTTCCTGAGGTGAAGCGTGAAATTTGTTTTCGTTTTATTTCGGTTGGCTGTTGTTCTAATTTTGTTTTTTTTTCATTTGTTAGCTGACTGTTTGCATTTTTGTTATTTTGTTATGCTCACTCACTTGACGGCATTGACAGTTGCATTAACATTTTGCTTAAATCGAATTTCGCCCTCGCCCTTCCCACTGCCCACTGTTTCAGAGAGGTTAACAAGTGGAAAAGCGAAAAGAAATTATTTGCGAATTCAAAGCCCAGAAGAGAAGTCGTAGATTTGACGATGTGTAGTGGGTGTCGTTCTAAATGTCGCTGTGTCGTGGTGGTTGGTGGGTTAATGGCTTAACGCAAGTGCTTTTGGAAAATTATGTAAAATAAACATGCAAATAAGATTTTGCAGTTAATAAAATTTTCGATATTTCTAACTTAGAAACGTTTATTGCTCGCTGAATTACTTATGTATGAATGCGGGTTGAGATAAGAATTTGTCTGTGGGGAGAAATTACAGTGGATTTTGATTTCACTATTCACAGAAAAATATGTATGTACATTAGGGTGGCCGAAAAATGTTTATGTACATTAGGGTGGCCCAAAAATGCATGTGTAAAAGTAAAGTCGGAATTTGTATGCTCTCACCCCCTAGTATTGTTCTATACCGAAAAAATTAACCCCTATTTTTTATATTGAAATCAAAAAATATTTAGCGCTTTGAGCGATGTCTAAATATTTTTTGATTTCAAAATAAAAAAATAGTGGTATACTTTTTTTCGATGTAGAACAATCCTAGGGGGTGAGAGAATTATAATTCTGACTTTACTGTTTTTTGACCACCCTAATGATACATAGATATGCGTGGATGAATGTGTGTGTGTATATACCCAATTTGCCAAACGACGTCGTTTCCGACTCGTTCTGGTACACAATTTGTTCGCCGGCGACGTTCGTCACTGACTCTTTCTCTTTTTAAAACAATCCAAAGTAATAAATAGAAGAAAATTTAATTAAAAAAACAAAAATAAAAGATAAAACAAAAATAAGTGGGACATATTTTACAAATTAAACGAAATTAAAATAAAATTAAAACAAATCGAAAATTTATATATATATTACATAAAACTTAAGCAAAACAAGAAGAAAATAGACTTAAAAACTTATGTATTAAAAAAAATTTTATTTTTAAAGTAAGATCTAAAAATTGAAAGAAAATAGAATTAAAACAAGACAAAAAATAATAAAATATCCTAAAAATTAAAAACATAAAATTAAGTCTAAAAGTTATAAGAAAATGAAATTATCGAAAGAAAAACAAATAAATTAAATTAATACATTAAATCAAATAAGTTTATAAAAATTTAATGAAATTACAAAAATATGTTTGATTTTTAAACAACAAAATCCAAAAATCAAGAAGAAATCAAACTAAAAACGAAAAGAATTTAATCTAAAAAAAAAGAAAATATAAAATAAACTCCTAAAAATAAAACGAAATGTTTATTTCTCTTTTTAGAACAATACAATCTAAAAATTAAAAAAGAAAAAACTGAATATGTAATAAAAAATTTTTATTTTTAAATTAAGATCTAAAAAAAATAGAATTAAGAAAAGAAAAAAAAAATAATATAAGATCCTAAAAATTAAAAACATATTTTTTTAATTTAATTAAGTGTAAAAATTATAAGAAAATGAAATTACCGAAAGAAAAACAAATAAATTAAAAAGGTAAAGTAAATAAGTTTATTTGTTTTTGTTATTTTATGGCCTTATAACAATTATATTCAACAATTTTTATTGATCTCACTTTACAAAGCTCCTCAAATCTATTTTATTTTTTATGAAAGAAGCTATAAAGGCAGATTCACACGATTGGGCATTTGCCCAAAATTTGGTGCAAATCGTATCCCAATAACGAAAAGCAATTTGTTCAAATTTGTCAATAGAAGTTCGCTGTATTGTATCAACCGTGTGGCTCCCAAAAAATTTTCGTCCCATTTTTTTATTTTGTACCGAAAGCCCAATATAAAAAATATACCAGTCGTGTGACACTGCGTTATCAGTTTTGGGCGGGAGTAAAAACAGAAAAATACTTTTAAGGCGCAGTGAAGCACGCCGGGTATTTGCTAGTTTTAAATAAAGCTTGCTTCAACCTCTCTCGTTTGATCCTGCACCTATTAAAATATTTCCTTGAATGAGCTAATTAAACCTATTTTACCTTTTTTTCAAAAGGTGGCAACGCTTTTAAGGTATATATTCGGAAAAACTCGTTTTTGAACCCCTTTCATTTCGTTTGACTTATAAATTACTCGATTTAAATTTTGATCTTTGATAGGTGGCAACGCCGCTCAAAAATTCTTTAGAAACAAATCGTTTTGGAACCACTGTCGTTAGACCTCCACACTGTTGCAATATTTTATTTAACTTATTAAACAAATTTTCCAAAGTTTGAAAAAGGTGGCAACATTTTCCAAATCTAAAATATTTCAAATTTCATAAAAATGCGTCTAGCAATGATCGCGTGAAATTTCCAAAAACATACTTACACATTTTCATATCAAAACTACAAATTTTCTGATTTTATTACAGCCGTACATTGGCACGCATCCATGCAGTGCACAAAACAGCTGCCCTAATCCTATCAAAATCGGTGAAAACTCTGTTTACACTTTAGATTTTGGGAAAATATCAAAGCAAGTGCTGCTTATATTACTCTTAAGTAAAAAAGTGCTCAAATATTAAACGTAGATTTCAATTCCTTTTTACCACCCAGCACTGCGTAGAGAAACCTCAGCCCACCAGCGCTAATCCCACAATTTGGCCACCTATAGGAAAGTATATGAAAAACCGAAAACCCAGATAAGCTGCTAAGCTTCTATATCAATAACGGCATGATTTGATCAAAGGAAGTCAATAAAAAAATCAGGAATTAACGAGGGAAGATTGCACGGATTTGTATGACTACACTATATAAAGTATAAAAGATATGAATGCAGAATATCTTGCAAAGCCGAAAGTTACACTTAAAGCTTAAAGTTACTTTAAAGCTTTGTTCCCCAACCAAAAAAAAAAAAAATGCTGGAAGTCGAATATGAAAAAATGAATAAAGGAAACATAACAAACGCGCCAATAAATAAAATCATTGCTTATTTTTTATTTTTTTTTTTTATAGAGAAGTACATTTAACGATAGGAATAAAATTGATGTATGTATGTATGTATATGTATATGTTTAATACTTATCGCAAGCAAATGGGAAAATGCGCACAGATATGCATGTAAAATTGTTTAGCAATGGACGAGGAAAAGGAAAAAAAAAAATCCCTCGACGCGTATAAAAATAATGTGTCTTAATATATTTTTTTTTACCATTTTTTTCGCATTCGCCAAGCAAATCGCAGCCGCCAAAATATTGGTTATTAAACGCTTATTGTTTCAGTGGTAGTGGCGCGCTTCGCTGTTGTTGTGATAAATTTCATGCAACGCACATAAGTAGCGTAAAATGAGAATATTACGAATGCCGTACTGAGCAGTATCGTAGATTTAGTGTATGTATGTGTGTGTGTGTGTGTGTAATAGACACCCCACGTACATATGTATGTAGCTACCACCCACACAGCTATTAACTGGCTGAGAAAGCAACAGACGATAAAACACGCTTGCTGCATTACATACATTTAGGCGTATGAGCTTCTTCTTTGATGCCAGTCTGAAACGCCCGCTGTGCAGTCACCGGGATAAAAATCTTCGGCGATGAAGCGCAGTGAGCCTGAAAGTAAATGGCAGCTTCGCAATGCCCGTTGGCAATGTACTTAATATAGAAGAAAACCAGGAAAAAAATTATTTATTTGTTGCTTTAAATGGCCCAATAGATTGAGTCTATGTCGATTCGTTCCACCCAAAATGTGGATAAAAATTTATTGGTATAATACAAATAATTTCCGAAAATATTAATGTTTATTTTGCTGTTACTAATCGCTATCACCAATAGCAGACCAATAGCCAGAGACTGGGATCTATAGATATACATATGTACTTCATTAAGGCTCCCTGAAAAGGTGAAACGTAAACCCACCTTGAACTTAACTGTTCAAGTTTAATTATCACCATGACTTCTACGAATATGTCCTTTTTGAATACAATAAGCAGATAGGAAGTGCTAAAAGAAGGCACTGATCAAGGACGTTGCAACGAGCGCCAGAATCCACAGAGCTCCCGCTAATGAAATATGTTCTCCGAGAAAGCCTAATGAATTCATTTACGAACAGCTAAAGCAATATGAAAACTTGCTAGCCGAGATGTAAATCCCTAACTAGAGCTTAGCATTCACAACTTTAACCATCCACATTGGGGTTAGGATAAAACGGCACTGCACGCATTATTTGAAAGTCGCCAAAGTTCTGTTCGATGTGAGTAGAATAATGTGGACTAATTCCCGATTCCGGCCTTTCAAAGTCCGTGGGGATAATGGTATCTTCCTTCGGCCATCTAAAAAATATGCTCTCGTCCTGTTGCCGTTTCTAATACCATTATTCAGGGCATGTTACAAGTTAGGATCCCTGCCGCTACAGTAGCAGGACGTGGTGGTCAGAGACGAAAAAAATCATCATTCCAAAAGTCATACCGACTCATAAAGTTTTTTTTCTTTCCTACTAAGAGATATGGAAAGGATCTTAGATAGGCATATACAAACGGGTTTCTTTTAATAAATACTTTGAATAGAAATCAATATCCCAATCTATTAGCGAAGCCAACCACTAACGCTATTCAAAGGTGGCCATTGTTTTGGACGTAGAGATGCTTTTGATAACAGAAATCCCTATTTAATAATTACATACACTCTAATAATTGCACGACGAACAAGGGTAGACGATAAGCAAGCATCTATAAATCTATAACCATAACTTCAACTCTAAGACTGTAAAAGGACAAATTCAAACAAAAATAATGGAATCGTGCGCACTGAAATGAAAGATACTTTCGACGGGAAATGAGCAGCACGTGGATTCATAGCCCAAGGTCTCTACATTCATCTTCTAAGGAGATCCGTATGGCTAGATTAAGAAGTGAGCGTAATATTATTGGACAAATACGGAAGGTAGCAGGCCGGCTAAATTCATTTTCCATCCCAGAAATATCAGCAAAGTGAACTAAAGTGCTACTGCAATTTACTATGTACGAAATAAGAAAGATTTCTTAGTACCCACTACAGTGTAATGAATACCAAATGAAACTTCGGTGTGGTTTTCCCTGTCTTGTTTAGATTTCATATGTTACGAGGAATAAGAAGCAGCAAAGCACTCGTGCAAGCTTGAAGTCCTCACAAGACCCAGAACGCACGTAACCTAAATAGCACTAAGCAGAGGATCTCTTCCTTAACGTAGATCCGTAGATTAGAGAAGAAGGCTGTGGTAACCTTTAATACAACCATGTCCCGTTAGTATTTGGATAACCCAAAGTCGAAGTCCACTTCCCCATGTCGCTGCCAAGCCATTCTCTTATACCGGGAATGAGTTTATATGTATGCCCAACGTCCCCTAGTCGAACGGGTCTAATAATCCTGCCAGTGCCGCAAACAGTTTTGCTTTGTTCTCTCTCTCGCATGTAGTATGCAGTTTGAAAATCTTGTACTTAGACCGACTAGGCTACACAGTATAATCGACATTATATTATTTCCTTCAGTAAGAAAAACTACTTTCCTTTCAACCACGCCATTTAAAATTGTGCGCCCCATTTTATTCCCCTTACTGTCTATTATTATTTTTTTCACTTCTCACACAAGAAACACCCTTTTTGCCTTAAATTTCATTTTTCAGCTTTTTTCTGTCATAATTTCAAACAAATAATGATAATAAATGACATACAAAACAGCCAATTTATGATTTCCGCAAAACAAAATTTGGTACTTAGCATTTGTTTCAGTATTTCTTTTTCTCACTCTCATTTCGCTGTAAACGCAAAGTTATCCTAACCGGCAGACCGATTGCCCCCCGCCAAAGGACGCGCAGGCAGACAAGTTAGACAAATGGATTCAAATTACATTTGATGAGCGAGTACGTGCGCGACAGGCAACGCGAATGGGCGCGGCATCATATTTTGCATATCTACTATTAGGCGCAAGTGCCTGGGGTTTTTTCATATTTTTTCATTTTTCTTTATTTTTTTTTGTATTATTTATAGAGCATTTGCATTACATGGCGTGTAACCGTGAAGAATGTTGTTTGGTTATTTGTTCGCTTTTTTTGTTTCTGTTTTGTGGAAAATGACTTTTCTTGTATGTAAATATGATGGGGAAAAAAAAATAAATTTAATGACTCTTAAGGTTGATTTTATGGTCACAGCTGTTGGCTTGGCATTTGCAGAGATGAAAAAGCGATGATTTATTATAGTGCGGTTTGTTGGTTGACATTAGGAAAGTTGGAGTTCGTTTTGAATCGAAAAATTTTTGTTTTATAAATAAATATTAGTGGAGGTTTTTTAAATTTAAGGGAACGGTAGATGGGGGGCATTTTTGATTTTTAGTATCTATCTATTAGTATAAAGCGAGTTTAATGATTTTTAAGTAAGGCTTATCTCCTAAATACTCCGCGACAGAATTGCGAAACTTAAGCTTAGTCAAAATTTGGTCTGCTAGCTACGGACTTGCGATTAATCTTGGTCAGAAGGTGATATAAAGTACCCACTACTCAGCTTCCCTTGATCGGAGCCCTTCGAATTGTGCTCCCTGACACGATCAAGTACTTGGGCTTCGCCCTGCTTAGAAATGCATCCTGGCAGCAAAATATTGAGAAACGGATAAAAAACGCATCAGTTGCTCCATACTGCTACAAAAGTGCCATGGGCTTCTCTCCAAAGGTAAATAAAGCGAATTATGCTGTATGTGGTTATTGTCTGGTGCAATTCCATCGGAAGAAGTTGGAACGCTGACAAAGAGCTACGCGCCGTCGTTTCCACAGGCATTGCGGGTAAGGGATACTAGTTTCTCTTTCAAGTCGTAGTATGAGCCCACGATCGCTATAGGGGAAGCAGTTGACTGGCTAACGCCACCAACGCGCTATCGATTAGAGGCGTTTATATTAACTCTGACGACGAAGCGGTAATCAGGGCCTTGGATCGCTCAAACACATTCGAAACTGATCGGGCTGATGAATCGGCTAAGCAGACCACCCTTGGGTGATTTCTCTCTAGACATTATCTTGGTGACGCCACAATTCCATCTGGTGCTTGACTAAATTTCTTCAACAATAATTCTTTTGACAGCATCATAACAGCCCATGGATAAACTACATATATTTATCACGAGCAGGCCTCATGCTGGCAACCCTTTTCAAAAAAATAAAGCCTTATTGCACGCCTAATGACCAAGCCCTGTCATTTGACATCTTATATTTTTAATGCAACTAACGATGTGGATCGTATAATACTTAAGACAGGCGGCAATTCCATTAAAAAAATAAAACCTTATCGCATATCTGGAGGCCAAGTGCTTTCATTTGATAACTCAATTTTTAGCTCAATGAACAGCCCACGTCCTACAATTTTTCGTACAGGTAGCAACCCTCTTCGAAAAAACAAAACCTTATTGCACATTTGAAGGCCAAGCTCTTTCATTGGATCCCCTATTTTTATAATTGAATGATTTGCGAAAATCTGATTTCATTAGCAAAAAATGCCTTCGCGTATTATATGTAAGGTAGTCATTTTTAATAAGGTGGCAACCCCACTAAAAAATAAAAGCTTTTTGCACATCCTTTAACTTGGTACCACATTTTTAAGGCCAACGAATGGTGAGGATCTTATAATTTTTAAAAAGGTGTCAACCCTACTCAAAAAATAATAAATTTTTGTAGTTCAACGAACGCATCTTATAATTTTTTAGACAGGTGGCAACTCTATGCAAATTCTGATAGATTATATTAAACAAAATCTCGTCAAAATCCGTTCAGCAATTTGCTTTATCCTCTACAAGTATACAATTTTAATTTTAAATAGGCGGTAACCCTGGTAAAAAATCAAAGTTTTTTTTACATGCGAAGGCCACGCCTTTTCGTTTTGTATTTCATTTTGTTATCCAACTACTCGTGAAGATCTTATAATTTTTAAACAGTTGGCAACACTACTCTAAATAGTAATATATTATTGCACATTTAGAGCGTAAGTCCTTCCATTTGACAATGACTGTGCAAAAGTGATACCTTCGCTTGTTAAGATTGAATATAGCAAATTTCTTAGCAGGTGGCAACCCTATTCAAAAAAGTAAAACATTAATGCTTATCTATTTGTCCGATAGATGGCACAGAAGTCGAGATATTTGGAAAATCCGTGTTTATGGTTCGATTTGTTTCAGTATTAGAACGAGTGTTTCTTAAATGAGAGGAAATATTTTCACCAAAAATGTAGAAGTTAGGTGGTGCTGGGGTAGATTTTTCTTGCTTGTCTTTAAAAACTATTTTTTTAATAACTTGTTTAACATTCTCTTAATTCTCAATTTAACACAATTAAATCGCTCAATTAAAAGAAAAGAAAAAAACGAAAAATTATTCCAAAATCGAATCTTAGAAATTGTTTCTCATAAAAAACTTATTGTCTCAGAACTGTCCAGAAAAAAGGCACACGCGTGTTTTGACGGCGAAAAAGGACGCGTAAAAAACTTCGACGAGGAAACCGATGCGTAAACCTATTTGACGGTGAAGAAAGACATGCGATAAAAGTAGGCGTGGCCGGGGTGTAGGGAGCAAAAATTTAAACACATTTTCATGACGCGTCTTTCTTTACCGACGTTTTCTTTGCGCGTCTTCTTCCGCAGTCAACTTTTGAGCTCGAGTCCTTTTCGCATGCACCGTCGATATGTATGTATGTAAGTATTCATACAGATACATACATACATACCGCTGCATGATTACACCTAAAACACTTAACTCATTTATGATTGTGACAAGTGTGACTTTATGTTGATTACCTTTTTGATTACGTCTGCGTGGCGACATGTCAACAGCAACAACAATAATAAGCAATGCATGCATATGCAAGTCGGAAAATAAAGAAATAGCAAAAATACAAGTACAAAGTAATAATCGTAAAACATAAGATGACAAGGCGACGACAAACGACAACAGCAGCAAGGACTACATATAACTGTAATAAGGACAACAAGTGCCTTAGAAATATGATTAAATTGGGATTGTGTGGATTTGAGTTGCACTGGAGGTTGAGTAGAGTGCAAAGAGAGCAAAGTGAAGCAGAGCTAAGCTACTAAGTTATGCAATAATGCAAAGTGGCGTAAAGTGGAAAGAAACAACAACTGATTGTGTGACTGAGTGGCTGACTAAATGAAAAAAAAAAATGAATGAATAACTGGCGTACCTATATACTCACACTTGGCTACTTGCATGGGAAAGGTGTAATTGTGTCTAAGCGCAAATGTAGACATCAATGCAGATGCATATAGTTATATATATATAGTGACATTCTGCCTTTGAAAATCTCAAATCGCAGGGGAATCAGAACACTCCCACAGCACAAAGTCCAGGCGAGTGCAAAGGCCTAATAACAATGTGACGAGACAATAAAAGGACGCAGCTGAATGCCTGTTGAAGTGCTTAGAAAAGCTCTATCAGGATTCGTGAAAGTTAGCAGGATGCGTGAAAGTAGCGCGCCGTTGACGCACACCAAACTCATTGGGCCAATCTCTGATGGGATAGATGAAATATATACATACATAATAATGTATAATGTATTATATGTAGATATATTAGGGTGGTTAAATTTTTTTTTCCTCCAGCTAAGGAGATACGTATTTTTTTCGAACAAGACTGTTTCCCTTCAGAAGTCTTCAAAAAATAAGACTACGATGCTTATTTATTTTATTCTACTCGATGTTTTCTGTGAGTTTGTTGTAAAAAATTTTGAAGAATAGAGTTGCCAGATATTTGACAATTTAAAATTATTTAAAGGTCAATAAAATATTTATGTTTCTTCATCAAAACTGAAAGCGTTTGAAGATATGTAAAAACACTTTTGAACGGGGTTGCCAACTTTCTAAAAAATAGAACAATGATTATTAAAAATTTAAGCTTATTTAATTCCACAATAGATATGGATGTCACACGAAAGGTGTACGCATAAGCCTTGGACTAACATATTTTTAAATAGGGTTGCCATCCATCTGCTAACCAAGATGGGGCAATTATGTATAAGAATTATGTATAAGTGAAATGATGCAATATGCATTTTTGCGACGGTATATCATTTTAATTTTTTAGATAGGTGGCAAATCTATCCAGAAGTATGTAGGGGTTAAAGCTTTATTTTAACACCTTTTGTTTGAAACTCATATTTTACTTAATCGCATGTAGCATGATTGAAAAAAATTTGTATTATAGATAAATGGCAACCCTATCCAAAAATATATATGTAATTAAGGAATATATTCTCAAAAACGTTTGCTGGCAGTGCATAAGTGTGATATTAAATAAGCTTAAATTTTTAGTAACCGTTGTTGTATTTTTTAGAAAGGTGGCAATTCCGTACAAAAGTGCTTTTAAATCTCTTCAAACGCTTTTAGTTTTGATGAAAAATCTTAATTATTTAAATAATTTTAAATTTTCAAATAACTAGAAACAGGAAAAAACATAAAAAGGTGATTTTCCTATGTATATTTGGACCACCCTAATGTATTTGCATATGCGCAACTACATGTAAAATTGTCCGCTGACGAGTTGCCATAATCATTTTGCATACGATTGAGCAGCTGCCACAAACGTCTAGCGTCGAGCATTAAATGAGTGCCACAACAAAATTAAATCCGAGTAATATTCGCAATTCACATTTGATGCTAGTACTTTTAAACCTTACTACACACCACACCACTCATGCTACCCCACCAGACGGCACTTCGCAGCAGTTGAACGCGTGTAATTGCAATAAAAAAAAAAGACTCGCTGGAGTCTAGCTGGCACTGCCGCTACCTTCAAATGCCACAAGTTCTCCCGCCTGCAAGCCTAAGCAACCGTCGCACACATCCTGTCCCACACAGAGTGCATCAAATAAGTACCTGCCTTAGCGTAACTAACAACATAATTTCGTAAAAGGAGCCGAGCAACCGCCGCAACAGTCGACTTGGGCGCGCATTCTTCGCATTGGCATCTCGTTTGTAATAATCATCGAATAAATTATGCAAAAATCATTTACATTGTTGTTTGCTTGTCGTTGCTGTTGTCGTTGCTGTTGTTGTAAGGAGCTCTCAGGTTGCTTTTGCTTTTGAGTGACTGACTGACTGACTGCCATTGTTTGTGGCTGTCCGTTTTTGCTATTTTTCTGTGAGTATTTGGCGGTGTGTACATATTTTTCCCCAGCAGCTCACTCCCGAGCTACATACTTGCAAGGCAAGAAAGGTATTTAACAACAATCCTGGTGCGCTTTACAAGTGCGTTCATTTCATCTCATTACATTTCGCTGTTGTCAGCGAAATGGCAACACTTGAATTTTTAATAAATTCTTTGAACGCACATGTGCACACAGCACTAAATACATACATACATACTTTCATTCATGCAGGCAGCTTTTTAGCTCTTCTCCCGCACTCACACTTTCTAACCCTGACGCTTTTGCTCATTTAACTAATTTTAATAAAACATCACGAAATTTATGCGCTTTGTTATTACGAGTATGTGTAAGAGCCAATAAAAGTAATGCTGGCACATCTGGCATATGAAATTCTCTTTGTGTGGCAACACAGTTGGAGGCATAAACTAGAATACCCTATGATACCATTATATTTTCTTAGTCAACATTATTGAGTTGATAATTTCCGCATTTCAAATAGTGGCAGATGCTTTCGCTTTCTCTAACTTTTTATACGTCCATATTGACTCTGAATAATTTTGGTAACGCTGTGGCAATGGGCTTGGACTCGCCTAATACAGGTGGAAAAATTCACGAAATAAAAATCGGGATAAATTTTAATCATCCAAGTATGGAATCAGATGTGGCAAATAACATATCTCACCCTTCAAAAACCACCAACTATATTCCAACACTTCCAGGGCTGCAACGCAAGATATTAGCTGAGGTGGCCGTCGTAGCTGAGAAGTTCCTACGTGCCCGCTGCAGGCAATGGCAAACATCCGAGGATGGCGGCAGGAGTCATTAAAAAGCTTCTTATAAAAGCTTTTAGCCGGTCGGAGTTGGTGTAAAACTGAAGGTCCCTCAATTAAGATCTCATCAGAAAATTGTTGGAGAAGGCGGTTTGGGCGACCCCTAAATATTTCTTTTTATTCTACATTTTTATTTGGGTTACTCACGGGACATTGGGTCACACCACCTCATTGGTTCAAGTTAGGACTGTAACAGAATGAAGAATTCATGCCATATGAAGACATGAGGAAAATTACTCAGAGGCACACTAAAACACTTGCTGTGTTATTGCCCAGTTTTCGGAAGATCGCAGCTCAGCTACCTTGGCTCAACTTTTTTTCCTCACTGCAGCAAACTGTTAAAGTTCGCCAGGAGACTGGATTATGGCTAAGGTTTAAGCCTAGGCCTTCACTTTCTTGGTAATACTAAGTACCCATAAATAGAGTTCTGGCTTAATGCCTGACGGCCCTTAATAACGATCTGTAGTCCATCAAATAACCATCCACAGAGAACGTTAACAGAACACACACCAGTAGCCTAGGGTTTTCCATCTTGAGTGATAGAATAAACTTGATGAGTTTGATGTCATATGCTCTGCACATAATCCGGACCATGGACAGATCGAGTTCTCGTTAAATCGCTTTGGGAGAAATCGGCACTTGCTCAATCAGCATAGTTTCCGACAGAGCGCCTTTTTTTGGGAAGCTTGACGGCATCCTCGTTGCCCGCGATACCTGTGTGCCCCAGAAAGCAGTACAGATGTACGTCAATATCTTGAAAATCCAGAGCTGTCCTCCTCTTCACTTCACTTCACATTTCTTCAGGAAGTGATATGCGATAGAAGCGCCTTTATCGCAGCTTGAGTGTCAATGTAGAGATTCACTTGTATATTTGCTAGATCGCTGCTCAGTAGCTCCGCCGTTCTCCTAATGGCCAACACTTCCGCCTGGATAATGCTGAAGTAGTTCGGTAGCTTGTAGGATTTGTTGAGACCGAGCTCCATGCAGACGACTGCCGGCGACCCGTCTGTGTGGACAAATACTGAATCAGCCTTCGACCTCTATAGTTGCTTCGAAGTTCGCCCCTAAGTGCAGATCCGGGATCATGCGGTCAATTCGTCCTAATAAAATGGACGCTATGCTACTGTGGATCTCACAAAAAATGCCCCGTAGCATAAAACCTAACAGCAGTTTTTGACGCTATATTTCTGCTAGATAGGCCCGTTGAAAAGAGGTGCAATAAGGTGTAAAGGACTTCCGTTGGCGTAGTTCTGAGTGCTCCTGGCATGCCGATGATTGACAGCTTAAAAAACTTTCTGTCCAGCAAACCCCCACAGAACAGTGATGAGCTGACTATCGTGAAGATTCAGTGTGAAAAAGAGGGCGAGGTGCAGCCCAGTATCTGCCCTGAGGCTTTCTTAGCCCTCTTCTCAATGTTGAGGCGGCACGATAACTTGCTATCGAGTATTATTCCAAGGTACTTGGCGCTTTTCTTCGGCTAGAGCGTCACGCTATCCAGCTTAGGATTAGACCAGTTCGGAATCTTATTTTTCCCGTTGAAGAGTACTAGAACTGTCTTTTCCGCTTTGATTGGCCAAAGATGTACATATCTTCGGTGCAGTACCCATTGCTCATAAGTGGGCTGAGCGTGGACGGACACTTTCCGCTTACTATGACGTTGCAGTAAGTTTGGCAGGTCCACCTTCCATTTTCTTTAATAACCTGTAGAGCACCAATGACCACCAATGACCCCTTGCCCAACTCATTGCGCAGCAACACTTCTGCAGCTCAACATACTGCTTATTCAGTTCAAAATTACCGGATGAGCGACTGTCGTATTCACTCCGTTTACAATGGCTTGCTTAGAGACATTGCTGACTCCCACTTTCCCTCCAATATGCTGCATAGCCAGCCTCTGATCTTCTGACCAGCCTTCTGCGACGTCGCAGGAAAACTACCTTACAGACCTGCCGGATAATGCTGCGAAAAGGAGCTTAAAGCCCACTCAAGTCTGGATGGTGGCACCAGGCTACCTTCTCCTGCTGTCGCGTCAGGTAGATCACCTGGATGCTCGGCCACATGGAAGAATATGTGAATCTCCTAAACTTTTCGAGGTGTAGTAGTTCCCCATATCGAATGATTGGACTGGTATAAATTGTGATCTTTTTATCTGTTATTCGGACGACTGTCACTGTATGTAACAAAAAATCGTTTCTCAAGAAGGTGTGTTTCCTCATTTTTCAAATATAAACATCATTAATTAAAAGAATTTATCTCATCGGTTAATAAAGTGAAGGGAAGAATTTCACACCTTTACTATCCTAACATTTATTCATCACATTCGAACTACCTTCAAATTAGCTTGCAAAAACTTTCTTAATACATACACAGTAAGAGAAAAGGGGACTTGCATACGAAAATTTTGGCCACCATTTGTGGGGACGGGTAGAGATATCAGCACTGAGATAGGCGACCGAATGTTTTAGTTGCTGTTTTGGCAAATTGATTGATCAATCGGCGGACTACTTCAAGCAGAAGAATTCAATTATGCATCATTAGACGAATAATGCAGTAAAAGAGGAAGAGGAAACATTTCTTCCTCACATCCCTTCGTAAGCGAAAGTGAGTAGTTTGGTGTTAGAGAGGAGTGGCTGGAAATACGCGTGGACGCTGCTTGTGGTTTTAACTTAATTTCCGGTTTAGCGTATAAAAGCGTTGCTGCAGTGCAGCACAGCACTGCCACTTAACGGATGCGGTGCACGTGCTTGAATGAAAAGTAATAGCTATACTTAGAGAATATCAGTCAAGAGAAGATAGGAAAAAAGATAGCCATGCGCGGACTTAGTGACTTAGTGTCAGGGTCAGCGTTTTGATAGCGATATGGAAAGTACAGAAGGTACAGTCCGAGCTCGATAATTCGTCTACTCTAACCTTTGAAAATCTGGTGTTTGGATATACTCGTACCAGCGATTATTCCGGCATCCGAATTGCAATTTTTGAGTACAAAGTTTACTTTTTTCTTTAATTAATTAATTTATTTTTTCCTTTTTTGTTTTGTTTTCATAAATTTTGCTGTAAATTAAATTAAATTTCTCATTACCGTACTTTAATGAGATTTTATGACCGCTGGTAATGACTTGGGGGGGCGAAATTAATGCTTTCAATTGAGTACTCAACGTTCATAAAATCAAAATAAACACACTTTAGTCATGGCAATTGGCAATTGAATGAATGGAAAAACATTTGCAGCTGCTAGACTGCAAGGCAAGGACATTAAAGGAAGTTAGTTAAAGCGCCATACGCCTCTACACACACACACACATTTCCGCAGCAGGTGAATGCATTCTGCACTCCGCAAACGTTTTGCAATGTGTAATAAGGCACTTTGGTGTCCTCGCTAGTGTCCTTGCTTGCATAAATGCAAGGGCCATATAAACGCACTTACATACATACACACATGCATATGTACATATGTGAATAGCTGCGTGTGTGTGTGCTGCTTTACTGTGTTTGCCATTGCAACGCATTTAATTAAATCATAAATAAGCAGAGATACGCAATTACACAAACATTAAGGGGACAATGAAAAGCGCAACGAACACAACCGCAGAGATAAGTTTTATAGAGTGCGTGTGTGCATGTGTGTGTGTGTGTGTGTGTATCCCAACCACAAAGGTGTGGGTGAATGATAGCGCTTTGGTTGGACTGATAAATAAACACACTCGGCTGCAGGTACACACAGGCTGATGCGTATGTGTGTAGCAAAATGTGTTGTTGTTGTTTTTTGTTACTCTTACTACCCACTGCACTGCGAGTAGTTAAAGTGAATTTAATTAAGCGCGTGTGGAACGTTAAATGCTCACCGCCAGCATCAGAAACATTAAATGGCAATAAAAACAAAAAAAAAATGCAAAAGCTTTTGCAGGCGGTGCTGCACCGGTATTGCCAGTGTTTGTGTTGTTGTTGTTTTCGAGCAATCTATTTACAAATGAAATCAAATATCGAAGTAAACGTCACGTTAAAATTAAAAGGCGTAATTTGGTGGTCACATAAAGGGCACATTAGGCCTCTACGTCGAGGAATTTGTGGGAAAGCGAAAGACTTTGTAGAAGAGTGGGTAGGTAGAGATTGCTAAATACCTTCTGAGCTATGGCGCGTAGCATGTACATCATAGGGTGTTGGATTATTCGCTTTTTTTCGAAAACCGGTTATCGAGTTATTCGAAAAATGGCAATTTGAAAAAAACCGGCTCTCCATTTTCAAATTAGAAAAACTCTAAAAAACCCGGTTTTATTTTATATAGATATTTTCTTTACAGTACTGCCTACTTTTAGTCAGAAATCATGACTAAAGTTACAATATGACTGCTAAAAAGAGGTAGAGCCTTCATTTAGGAATCAGTAAGGCAAAATAAGTTCCATCCAGACCCCTTACACTCAACACGGTGACGGTTAAAATCCGTCATCCTATGTAAATAAACTAGGGGAAAAGCCCGTTCATTCGATTGTAAAAATCCGGTTTACTCGTTATTCGAAAAATCAAGATAAAAAAACCGCCTAAAAATATAAAAAAAAAAACGTTTGAGACCGGTTTGGAAAAATCGATTCAATCACCCTAGTATATAGCCAGTGAAAATTTCACAAAAATATCTTAAAGGGGAAACTTTTTGCTCACAAATCATTCATCCATAACAATTCTTTTTTCTGAAGTTGTTCAGGTAGGAAATCTATCCTTAGTGAGAGTGTAACTACTAAGGTAGATGCAAAAATTTTCTACACATATATTTTACCAGGATTCTACGACATGGTATTTCCAGAAAAAAAAATCACTATGTGAACAGCCTTCAGCCCACAATCCCAAAACTCGTTTGCAAATTGTTTTCGTTGTCGGTCGGAATATGGTATTAAGAGGAATATCCACTTTAATGGGACTTTCCATAGCTTGGTTTCCTCACGGGGCCTCAACTATCTCCATACGAATGCGCTTTAACTGGCGTCCGTTCACAGACAAGATTCAGACATCTATGTACGGAAAAATCACTAGACGGAAATGCTGGGCAGGAAATACCAAATTTTAACTCGGCTGAAACCTCTCATTGAATCGGACCCAAAGAAATAAAACGTTTCTGATCTCACTGTTAGCTGAGCCAGATTAGCTGATCTGCTCTTTTTCAAGTTTGCCACTCTCGTTGCAAGAAGTTTTCTGTTACCGGCGAACTACTCCATGTCCTTAGATATTAGTTTCCAAAAGACCAATCCAAGCGAGAGTAAATTTTACACATAGTAAGTGTTAAATAACCTTTTGGGGCCTCAGGTATGCATATTAAGATCTCAGTAGGAATGTCTTGCGATTATCTGCTAAGGAGGCACTAGTTTGACTAAGCTATTTACATATTTGTTACATACACATTTACATACCAATAACCTGAGTTTTTAAAGTACATATGGCAGCCCAGCACTACTTTGGCTTTATATTTGAAACGGACGTTCGGACTTGACCAAACAGGATTTAAACACTTTACATCGCGCATAGGGAATGTCGGACACGTACTCCATCACTGCCCAGCCTTGGCTACACTGAGTCTTGATCAACACTTTTTTATGATCTGTTATCTGTGATCTGTGATCCTATGTATAAAGGAGCGATAGCTTATGGTGAATGTGAAGGGGTGGCTATTGCCATGCTAGAGAACTTCACATGCAGGACCTATGTACGTTGCCAACGTCTCAAAACAGCCGGTTATATCTAGTAGAATAATTCGGGTTTTACCAGGTTGTTCTTTCGTCGATTCAACCCTATTTAGAATGGCGTACTCTTCCAAATGTTTCTCTTCAGCTTCTTGTGATCGAATTTCGGTGAAGGGCCCGGTCGTTCTTTGCTTGCAGCTAGTCGTTTACAACCATCTGGTGCCATACTGAGTTGACTAATCATCCGAGGACTAAAGCAGTGGGTTAATGCGGGTATCCTGGAAGGTCGATTGATCGCTTTCGGGATGATACCGCTATTGTTATACTAAGGGGTTTGCCTCAGCCGCTGGCCGAACATCCAATAATGGTCAGACACCTGAATGATGGGCTCAGTAGTAGCCCGTCCATCACTGCAGCTTTGTGTCACTGCTCCAATATATAGTTTCCAAGGATTTTAGAACACTCTTTTGCTGGAAGTGCCAGGCAGATTCGACGTTACGTTGGGGAAAAAGGCGATTCCTCATTCGTATGTCGACGTGAAGATTGAGGTCTGTATCTTATAGTCCATGGGTCCAAAGGTCCAGTCCCGTTCAAGTTCATATAGCCTTATACGTTTGTTGTGTCATGTTCATTTGCGAAATATCAGTCATAAGCAGCGATATACCGTACCCTTTATCCATTTTTTTATAAACTAAAAATCCAAAAACTACATTTATTTTAAGTTGTATGGGTTTAATTGCAGAAATTACCCTACCTTCAAACCAAACACTTTTCAGAATTTAATTACCCTTTATTTATGCCTTGTTATTTAGACTTTAACTCAAAATAAGCAGCAAATTAAAGTAACGGTACTGGTGCATTTCAGAAATCATTGTTTCTTTGCTCTTGTAACATTGTGTTTCTTTTCATGAGTGTGCCGGAAATGTGCACATTTATCAAATCCATTCTAGTGTTTCGAATGTAACGGTATTTGATTTCAATGTTATCATTTCATTTGACAATGTTACGCAATGTGTTTGTCATGTGCATCGCTCTGTTAAATGGTTATTGTTGCTATTGTTGCTGCTGCCAAAACCATTTACCACAAATGATGACATTTAACACAAATTCACCTGAATCAACAATTGATATGAAAATCGGGCTGGGGGTAAATGCAGCTCAACATAGCATTGCTGATTGACTGTCACCGCTCAACTGACCAGATAGCCAAGCACTTATGGCACAAACTCCCATTCATAAATGACAATACAAGTGCGTAGAGATGCTTGTACCCAACCACAAGTATGATGTTTGTGGATGTGTGATTATCAGATGTGAGTGTGGTTTGCTGCATGTGGTCAGGTGGGTTAGAGATTGGGTTACAAAAATAGAGCATATGAACGCACTTGAATGCAATTTCAGTAATTAAAATAAACACTCATTGGAGTGCGGTCTATGTGGTGTATTTAAGAGGAGGGTGGGGCAGTTGCATTTGGAGACAGCAGCAGTTGCAGTTATACATACTACGATATTACCCATCAGCAAATGTGAGCACTTTCATCATTGTCAATCATAAATGTGCATTCTGCTGATTGCAGTGTGGATATGCCAATGGCCATTTGAGGACATGAGGAATGGCTTTCCAAATGATGATATGGTTGATGCAACTGAAATGCAACAGTCATGGAAAAGGTTGCAGACAGATTGCATCCTCAATTTTCGTTATTCTTTACGGGTACGGGAGAATGTCATCAACATTCACGACAACTTGTGTATGTACTAAATACCTAGGCTTGTAGTTAGGATTGTAGTTGGATACAAACGCGATACGAGCAGATTTGAAAAAGTCTTAAGCCTTAGCTTATGACTATGACTTGGTACAAATTTAAACTATATTCTAAAGTAATTACGTCGAAGCGATACTTTTGTATCTGCTTGTATACCTATTTATGATAATTCCTTAACCCTGACAGCCCAACACGCTAAAAGCTTCCTTAAAAAATTCGCACAGTACATTCGTTGACAAATTCTCATCATTAAGGGGTTGGAAGTATTTAAGCCATTCATTGGTTTCGACACGTACCTAGATTTTACCATCAAACATTTTTCTGGTAAGATCTGGCATCTTCTGACAAAGAGAGGACCGATTTTACTCTCCCATTTTTGCACTACTTTCCCAGGAAACCGAGTACGGGAACGTCTCATGGTAAATTCCATAGTTCGTCGGCGATCCCTTCTTCTTCTATAGCGCAGTAATTTAGCACTCGGCACAGTGTTATCCTGTTTCTTGCTGCCAGGGGTTGAAAAGTTTCCATATACTCCCTGAAGAGCATGGAGGCTAGAATTCTATTGGGTAGGGCTCTGTTGAGATTGCTAGCTCTTTTTTCTGAAAGATTGGCAGCCCATTGCAATAAAAGGTTTGTGCCTTGAGCCATCGGCTTAAGAACACCTGACATCGAGTGAACTTCTCAGAAAAACACAGGACTCGGACACGAACTATGTCTTGTCGTTTCTAGAGTAAACAGTGCATCGTCCCTCCAAGGTTTGCTGAATCAAGGTCAAGGTCCTCGTTGGTACACCGACATGATTCCACACAGCGACCTGCATCGATAACTTTACAATTAACAGGGCATGTACAAAACCGGCATCATAACCATACAATTTTGACCTTTCGTCCATCACAGAAGACTTACGAAGGGTCATAGATATTCTTACCGCGTCCTCTATAATTCGTCTAACATCTTCTTGATACAACAATGACCCGTTGATGTGCTAAGAATATCTGGGGCATTTAAATAATTTTGGGCTTTTTCGTATGGATACTCAGCCCCATACTTCATTAAGTAATCTAAAAAGTAAATTCGTAGAGGGGGGTATCTAAAGATCTGGATTTCAGCGCCATCTATGTTTTGGGTAAATTTTGTGCAGAAACAATTCTTTTGATAATTTAATACCCGGCTCTGATATCTACGTTCAAGCCCATGCGAACGATGTGGCCTGTCTAGCCACGGGCCCATCTGTGCTGGCTGTTTGCAGGAAAGCGCAGATAATACTGAATACGATTGACACTTGGTGTAATGGAATTGGGCTCACCGCTAACCCAAATAACGCGAGTGTTGTGCTCTTCGCTAGAAGGAGAAGATTGGATGGTCTCATTCCCCTCACACTTAAAGGAGTCACAATTCCGACTTCTCCCGAAGTGAAGTATTTAGGAGTAATTCTGGATACAAAAGTATCGTGGAAATCTCACGTGAAACACAAGCCCTCTAAAGCATTAGCAGCATTTTGGCAATGTAAACAGGTCTTTGGGAAAACGTGAGATCTGTCACCAAAGGGAATCCTATGGATTTATACATCTATAATCAGACCCATAATAAGCTATGCGTTAGTGGTATGGTAGATCAGACTCTCAATAAATAGCGTGGAAAGTCTGCTTGCTAGACTTCAAACGACTACTGCCGTGTGCTGTACGGGATTGTTCTCTACTGCTCTTAATGCATTGCTGTACTTACTGTCACTTTGTGTCTTCGTACGTTGGGTAGCCTTAAAGGCCACCTGCAGACTAAAAATAAACGGATGTTGGTATAACACTGAGTGAGGCGGAAATCGCTGGCGGTAGAGATCTGAGCGCTTGTGTCTTTCAACGCCTCCATGGGGTCTTCATCGAAGTTAATGGGGATAAGCTTAAATTTTCTGTTGGGGAGTATGCTTCGGTCTTCCAGGCTGAGGTATTTGCAATTCTCAAGGCCACGGACTACGTGGTAGAAAATAGGTGAAGGGGAAGGAGTTACGTATCTGCAGTGATAGCCAAGCTACACATAAGGCATTGGCCAGCACTTTAACTACTTCCAAACTAATTCGGCAACGCAAGTCTCGACTAAATTATGTTGGCAGATATAACGAGCTTATTTTACTTTGGGTGCCACGTCACTCGGTAGTACCTGAGACATCTGACCATCTCAATCTCAGAAGGTATATCTAGTTTTTTGCTCTCATTGAGCAGATGGGACTGCAGACAACTTGTTGGATATGTGATAGCCGTACATGAAAACTACATTTGCCCATCCTGCTTTGAAGAGGAAGGGTTCTGCCCCGCCTTTGCAAGTATTAGGTATGAGGCATTTGGCCGCGATGTGTTGACAGAAAAACACCTGAGCTCTTGGACAGCCAACAATCTGCTTAAGTTTATTCATAAATCCTGAGATTAAAATGGACATGAAAACAGTACAATGGACAGCATGTAGTACAGCTGATTAAAAATTTCACGCCTATTGGATGTGCCACGCGCCCTTGCCAGATCCCATTTTTTATCCCTAAGTTATGTCCTGTTACTATCTAGTCCGGGAGATTATTGACAGACAAACAGATATACCTTTGTAGGGGAGCAAAACTTGTTTTGGCTAAAAATAGCTTTGAGTATAATAAAAAGATCTTGTTTCTAAAATTTAATAGTTATGGAATTATTAGGTTACTACTATGAAGACTTTTGGTCAAGTATGTTGCATAAATTCTGTGCCAGACTGCTCTTGTTCACTTTCTTATATTTTTCATGAGTCATTCGATACAACCTAGAACGACGAATATAGTTAGGTAGGTGAATTTTGGTATTATATGCAGGCCCCCTACCGTAATTAGAAAATTACTCTGTCATTGTCAGCGGATTATCCATCTCGTTTTTAGGAATGCATCGCATTTCATATACATACATATCGAGCCCTAACCGCCAAAATAACGTAAGCGACATTTTTTTCAAAGCTTTCTTTTTGATGCAGAAATATTCCTAGAGCATCTAGATACATTTCTGCATCAAAAAGAAAATTTTGAAAAATATGTCGCTTACGTTATTTTGGCGGTTAGGGCTCGATATGTATTCTGTTGATGAAGTGCGTCCTTGTGAAGGTGTTAAATATGACTCGGTGGAAATCGTTTCATGACACTTTAAAGTGGATTCCAAAGATTTAACTGGACTCCTTTGAAAACATGTTGGATCGATTCTTCAGATATTTCGAAGGCCCGGCTAAGCCTCAAACATACTTATGTCTGTTTAAATTATCCCGTTATTTGCCTAATTTTTATACCCGAGCGCACTTGTGCACAAGGGTATTATAACTTTGTTCACATAACGGTTGTTTGTAACAGGCAAAACGAATCGAGATAGATATAGACAAATGTATACATAAATGATCAGGATGAAAAGAGAAATCGATTAAGCGGTGACTGTCTGTCCGTCCGTCCGTCCGTCCGTCCGTCCGTCTGTGCACACGATAACTCGAGTAAAAATTGAGATATCTTAACGAAACTTGGTACGTGAACTTCTTTTGGGCGTGGGACGGATGGTATTGAAAATGGGCGAAATCGGATAATAACCACGCCTACCTCCCATATAACGGTAATTTTCAGAAATACAAAAACTGCGATATTTTAGTAAATACTGAACATAATTCACTCAAAATTGATATTTACAATAAATTTTAGACGAAAAATAAGAATATTAACATTTTTTTGAAAATGGGCGTAGCCACGCCCACTTATGGTTACATGTGTATATCTTGGTAACCGCTGCATCAATTTATTCCAAACTTGGCACAGTTATTGGCCCTGGTACAGCATACCAAATGGCCGAAAATTTTTAAAATCGGACAATAACCACGCCCACATCCCATATAACGGTAATTTCGAGAAATACGAAATCCTCGATAAATCAGTAAATATTAAAGCTAATTTATTCAAAATGATGGTTGCAACAATTCTTTGCCAGGAAATACGTTTATGATAAAGTTTTGGAAAATGGGCGTGGCACCGCCCACTTATGATCACGTATATGTATCTCGCTAACCGTTCTAGCAATTTGTACCAAACTCGGTATGGTTATTGTGATTGCCACATAAAAGTAAACCATTGAAAATTGTTGAAATCGGACTAAAATTACGGCCGCTTTTCATATAACGGTAAATTTCAGAAATGCTTGAAATTTCAATATTTTGAAATTTAAGGACGCTAGTTTACTTAAAATTTATACACGCCGGCTTATCATGTAGCGGTAGCTTTCGGAAAGGTGGAAAACATATATTTAATACTTGCGCCGGGTATTTAATGTTCGGCTCCGCCCGAACTTAGACTTTCTTACTTGTTTTTTCCTTCACAAGATGTTCTCTTTTACATTCATATAACTGAAAACAACAATTTTCCCATAACTTGTGGTTTGCGCCAATTATTTCTTGAATAGTCGCCCCTCGTTTAGACATTTGCGCAATTTGTCGTACATTGAAAGTTCACAAGGCATTCATTCATAAGCGAATTCCTTCCCTGATACGTATGAAATTTTTATCACTTTACATACTAGATTTTAAGGATAAATCAAGTAATACTTTTTCCTTTCCACAGGTAAATTCCCAAAATATTCCTGAATTTATTCATCCGTAAAGTTGTTACTTTTTCCCTACGAAAACTTTTAATTAAAAATCCAAATGCGCTGAACGCAGACACATAATAAAGCTGAGCAATAAAAATAAATAAAAACCAGAATGGTAATAAATTATTTAAAATAATTGCTTAATTGGGATTGTGTAATTGTGAAGAAGATTTCGAATAATTTGTCGGAAAAGAAAAAAAATTGAAAACAATGTTACACTTTACACTTGAGAGCAGATAAATTGAATTACGAGACGAGAGAATGAGCTACGTAAAAGATTAAGGAGATGTGTGGATACGTTTGTGTTCGTCGAGGGGTGGGTTGGCAAGGACATAGGGAGGTAGTGCAATTAAAATGTGGTTTGAGTTGAAACCAACATCTTAAATGAAGCGGCAAAAAGCAACAATGTGTACGAAATGTATGTAAATATGTAAGCTTGTGGAATGCAGCGGTGAGGGTATTCTATGTAAAATTGTCGCCAAATAGCAAACTTTGTGGAATGATAAATCAAGCAGGTGCGCCAAGGTGCACATCCAAAAGTGGGTGAGGTGGGGCTGGAGGGTGATTTGTAATAAATATCGTAACAAGATATCACCCACGGAGAATTCCGTGTGAGTCTAAAGAAACTTACAAATACATACTTGCTTTCTTAAAACAAGCGCACACATTTCTAAATGTAAGACACAACTCACCAACAACTTTTCGTTCCACAACAACCTGCTTCAGCGTAATAATCAAAATATTATTATTCGGTGCAGCCTCTCACACACTTCCTGTTGCTCTATGTATCGTTTTCTGTCGTCGACGTTTGCACCTGAGCGCTCGTGACTGCTCATACCATCCATTGCTCAGCAACGCTGCTACTTTTTGTAACGGTAAAAAGTAATTAAATTCAAAAACTAGCATCATCGAGAAATTCCATAATTATAAGCGACTGCATGTCAAGCGTTAGACTTATGAGAATATTTACTCACCCTTACCGAAGAGAGCAGAGAGCGTTTTAGAAGTTGTTGTTGGGGAGCGGGTGAATTGGCTTATATAGGGCGCATAGTTACGGTGTTAAAACCGTTATGGGTGGGATATCGTAATCGATTTCATATCGTTTGGATATTGGTGCTTTATGTTTTCTGTTATCGTTTCTGTCATCGAAATATTTAACGCTTTTACATTTTCATTTCGGTTAAAAACGACTAGTCTTTGCCTTTAAGATTAATGCAAACCACCCAGGCGGCAAACTTGTGAATCAGACTAAAGAGGGTACCGAAAATCTGTATAGGCAATCACACCCGTCCTCCTCTGGCGTCCTACAAGAGGACCGTATTCTACTACAATGCTAAGGAGGTGCTGCTTAAATCTGCGCCAACAGTTCATCAGAAAACATAATGTAGATAACCTGGACAAGTCCGACCTCGGTACCAGAGCTTATGTGGTGATCTGACGATTGCCTCAGCAGATGGTTGATAAACGCCCCGTTGGGAAAGGCCCTCATCGGAACTCTTTACGCACAATGCCACCTTTTAGTTTTATAAGGTTTTCCTTTATTTAACAACAAAAAACTCAAAAAGTGTTCTTCATTTTAGGCCATCTCAGAGCCTTACAAATATTTATCGCCTGTCGAGTTCATAGGTGACTCGACTTCATATTTATTCTCGCGGCTTGATACAACTTACAACCCACACACAGCTGGTATGTTCTTTACGCGTTTGCTGTCTTCCAGCGAAAAGACAGTTGCGCCCAAAGAAAGACATTAACAGAGGCAACCAAAAAAAAAAAAATGAAATGGGATGGGGGTTGTGCACTGAGCTTTTAAGATCCATGCTGCTGCATGCCGTTGTCTGTGTGTCTTAATCCTTTTTCCATTATTATTTTCATAATTCTTATTTACATGCCGATGTCGGCGTTGTTGTGGTTGTTGTACACATTTCTTCTTTCCATATTAGTTGCTCTTATTTGTGCGCGCACAGTCACCAACGCGTTGCTCCTTTAGCTGTTTTCTCGACATAACACCGACTGTTCTTATTCCCGTATCTCACACCCACCCACCCAGCCACTTACTCGCAACCAGCCAAGATGTTTTTCTTACTCAGATTTCGCTTGTTTATTGTTTTTGTTTTATGTGCTTTTTTGCATTTCAAAATTCTTGTGTGTTTATTTGTAGCCTTTTAAAGGAAAGAAAGTAGAAAAAGGATTGTTTTTTCCACGCCGCTGAAATGGGTTGAAGGTGGGGCACGTCGTATTTGGCTGTGTGTGTTTGTGTGTGTGTGTGTTAATGGCGAGTGTGTTTATGTTTAGCAGAAAATTATTTTCTTATAACTGAATTATTCACAGATTACATGGCGCACTCCATGCATTGCATCGGTGGTATGGAGGGAGTAGC
Source organism: Rhagoletis pomonella (assembly GCF_013731165.1). Classification (NCBI taxonomy): domain Eukaryota; kingdom Metazoa; phylum Arthropoda; class Insecta; order Diptera; family Tephritidae; genus Rhagoletis; species Rhagoletis pomonella. Next base: position 70,186,541 of record NW_023458560.1, read on the forward strand.
GAAAGGAAAGTATGTAGCAAAGCACGAATTATTCGTAGACCAACATTGAATTCCTTGAAGCGCTTTCTTGCCCTCCGCTTGCCGTCACCACTTTGTTTTTGACGCTCATGTGCGAACTTCATAATTACAAAACGCAAAGGGTTTAATTTTTAATTAAAGCGCATTTATGGCGGTCGTCTTGTGCCCGCTCTTTGATTTTTCATCTTTTTTGAAGGGCTTTAGAAAATTCGTGCGGTTACTGGCTCTTCGTCGTTGTAAGGAATTGGTAATTATTCTTGAAGTCTGCAAATGATGAACGCTATATACATATATATACCTAAATATAGAATCAATTTAAATTTTGTAGAAGCAATGATTGGTTCACATTAAGCAATTTGCTTGTTTCTGTTTTATGAAAAAGCTGAATTTTTTCAACTTTGAGTTACGTATTAATTACGTTCAATAGTTTGTTTATAAAGTACAACTTATCCCCTGTATATATGTAATCTTTAATCTTTAAAACGGAACATGAAAATATTTAATTCAATTTAGTAAAATTTATTTTGAATTTATAAACAGGTGGCAACCTTCTTTAAAAATATTTCTGAAATAAACCTTTCTTATTTATGTCTCGTTTGCCACCCATATCAAAATATTTCGTTTACCTTGTAAGTTAAGTTGATTTCGAATTTCTAACCAGGTGGTAACCTTCGATCAAAAATATTTTCGAAATAAATCTTTCTTAAACCTCACTCGTTTGGCACCAATAATAAAAAGTTTTATTAAACTTGTTAATTAAACTGATTTTGAATTTCTAAAGTGGTGGCAACATGCTTTAAAAATTTAAAAATTAAGCTTACTTAAACCTCTTTCATGTGACACCCATATTGAAATATAGATATAATTTAATTTCTTAATTAATTTAATCTTGAATTTCCAAACAGATGGCAACCCACTTTGAGTATATTAGGGTTGCGATTGGAGTGAACATTCCGTCTGCCTTGCAATATTACTGCAAAAACAAAAGCCAAAATTTACAACCAGATTCAAACGTGGTCGATTAAAATTCAGTACGTAGTTTTTATTCATACTTATACTACTTATGAATCTATTATGTAAATTGTGACAAACCTCTTAAAAATCCTTTTCGAAATACATAAAGCTCTCTTAAACCTCTTTTGTTTGTACCCAGATACAACTATTTAATTTAACTCATTATTTAGTTGATTTCCACATTTTGAACATGTGGCAACTCTCTTCAAAGTTATTCTTAAACAAATCGTTTTAGAATCCCTTTCGTTTGTCACCCAAAATGTTGTAATATTTTATTTATTTTAAAATAATATCTTATATGTTAATCCAGGTCCATAGCCTGTGTGCCAAATTTTATTGAATTACGTCCAGCCTTTTTAGCGTGAGAGAGTAACAAACATACTCACATAAAGCAACTTATTAAAGGATTGCATAAGCCTTTTGAGAAGTGCATACAGATATTCGTATTAGGTGTAAAATAAAATAAGTAGCAAATATGTTTGATAGAATTTTTAGGCACATTTCTAGGCGCTCGATTAGCTAATCTCCTTAATAGTGTAGAAAGAATAACTTAGCAGAAAACTGCCTCTAACTCGGTGTGATTTCTTACGAATCTCATGTTTTTCATGGTGAAAACAGCATACAAATTCTCTAAAGAGTTTTTAAGGAAAATGCTGGAGTAACAGTCCTTGGCTTAATGTAAATCTGTGTCGTGATGTGATTTTATGTGACGTAATGTAAAATATAATTTGATGTTAAATGATGTGAGAGGATGTCATGTCATTTGATTTTATGTGACGTCGTGTCACGCGATATCATGTGATGTCATGTGGTGAAATTAGGTGTGGTGACTTCAAGTGTGGGGAGTTAAGGTGTGGTGAGTTTAGAAGATGCGTGGTGAATTTAGGTGTGGTGAGTTTAGGAATGGTAAGTTTGGGGGCGGTGTGGGGAGTTTGGATGTCATCTTAACGGTCGCTTAAGGATTCTTCTACTAAAACCTGAGATAAGTCTCCAGATCAGAACACTGTGTTCCATGCGAAAATAGACCGCAGATGATTATGTTCTTTTCACGGAAATACCATTGAAACTATTCGAGAATGCATGCTCAGAGGCTTCCCAACACTGCGGTATCTACATAGTTAATGGGGATAATAGGGCACTGTGGTAATGCAAGTAACTGTGTGGTTAATATACATATGTACATATATTTCCGTAAAAAGTTTACCCAAATTTTTATGCCCGCAAGAAATTATTTAATTCTTCAGTTTTCCATTTCAATTATTTAACAAAAAGTCATCAAGTGACTTTTTAACTTACCATTATTCAAACATACAAAAATAACAACAACAAGCATTGGTGTCATTGTCATTACGTATAATACACAGAGTTCAAATAAAATTTTCCTTATAAAAACAGCAGAAAAGCAAATGAATAAAAATGCGTGTAGAAAACGTTTTCCAAAAAAAATGCGAATATTTGTTTAAGTCAAAAAGTATCCTTTCACAAAGCACAGAAGCAGGGCGGCGCGCGATGAGCGAGCGTTGACAGAAAAATTGCTGTGACATGTCAGCGCTATTTACATACACGCGGGGTTAATTTTTTGATGATGTCACATGCGCAAATACACACACACACACACACACACACACACACACACACACACACACACAAACATATAGAAAGGCATACGCGCATATGCTTAAGGCGCATTTATATGGAAGGGAGTGAGGCAGCCAGCCAACCAGTCAACCAGCGCAACCACACAAGGCACCTGGTGTCAGACGAATAGCAATAACAAAGACCACACGCACACACACACACATCGAAAGAGAATTTGGAAAAAAGTGGCATAAAATGAAAAAAAAAATCCGCGAAAGTGATGATGCGTGTCAAGCGACAACGCCACCGCCACCGCCACCGCCACTGCCGCCACGCGTATGCGTTTGTCACCCAAAACACTTTAAAAAGGTGCAAACGCACAAAAACACGCTTTTAAGCCTAAATGTATGCTATAAAAACGAAGAAAAACGTGCTCAAATGCCACAGGAGTTGGTGAAGGCAAACAACAAAAAACGGGAAGATAAAAAACAACAAACACGGCAAGCGTTTTTGGTGTTTTTTTTTTGCTGTCGTTGCGGTTGGTGCGTATGTGTTTGTGTGACTTTAAATTGCGCGTAGGTGTGGCATGTCAATTTTTAATGCCATCTCTTGCAACCACAAAGTTGCTTCTTATTTGTTCAGCAGCAAATAATATTTTGAAAATATTAACTGTCGCACGCGCATGCACGCACGTGTTAATATATATGTACATACATACTCAGCGCGAATGTCGCATAATGAAACGTAAATATTTGAATTGAATGAAAAAATTGAAGTGAAGTTAGCCGCTTCTCAGCGAAGGGCGCATTTTTGTGTATACAAATTTCATTTCTATTTTCAATTATACAAAAAAATGTTTTTTTTTGTTTTAATTTTACACATTTTTGGTTTTCTTTCGACTGAAATTCATTAATTTTAAACCGACCCCATTCAGTGTATCATTGACATTTTTCTTAAAAAAAAAAAAACAAAAAAAAAAAAAAAAACTCACTTTTCGTTTTTCAAAGTTGTCCACAAAACAATTAATATAAATTTATAAAAAAAATAACCGTTCGCCATCAGCTTTTGATGTCGCAAATATAGTACTTCCCACTCGCCATACACACACACGTGCTCCCTCCCCTCGCACAGCTTTTTTTTGTCACTTACTAATTTAAAAACTGGGCATTGCTGGTCATGCAGCCACATTCTCGCATATGTATGTATGTATGCTGTCAGTATGTAAGGGCGTGAAACAAGTGCTTCTGACACCTCAAAAGGTTCAAAAGTTCAAACAAACGTTTAAGTTGGCTCACTCATTTGGACACTTCGCTTTTTTTGGACACTTATTGAAATACAATAAAAGGTTTAAAAAATGGCAAAAAGCTCCAGCAGAAAGAGTTTAACCATTTACATATATGAAGTTGAGTAAGCTCATACATACTATACATATATATGCAGGTACTTTAATAAAGGTTGCAAATCGCAAATATTTACTTAAAGAGACTTTAACTTATTAAATTTTGTAATAAATCGTTGTCTGATCCTTAACCTACTAAAGACCTGTACCAAATCAAGCCAGACGATTTCGATAGAATTTCATAAACTATCTAGTTTTAAGTTAAAATGATCATCAATATGTAATTCTCAGCCGCCCAATATCTCCTTCAATTTGCCGCACCCGAGCCGCAAACACATAGGGCTGGTTTCTCCAACTCAACTTAACTTAGTTTAGCCACTTTTTGGACTTAAGTCAAAAGTTAGAATACGTTTTACACAGCTTATTCATGACTAAGTCAAGAAAATTGGCTTAACTAAGTTAAGTTGAGATGGAGAAACCAGCCCATAAGGTCCGAGATCCTAGAGCGATTTGAGCTCCTTTAGTGGAACGAGTATAGGACTCTCACTGACATCAAAAAACTATTAGACGCTTGAAGAGGGAATAGATGAGGCAGCAATGTGAGGCCTTCCACCTGCATTAAATTCTATCAAGTTTCCTCAGGCAACACTTCTGTGAATTTAAGGGACATAAAAAGCATGCCGACAAAAATCAGGAAAATAATAAGTTGAACTTCGCTTCGCTTACCATTAGAGGGACAATGCTTGAACACTCTGACGAAGTCATACATCCCGTAAATCTTTCTCTCAAAAACTCCTAGATCCGCTTCAGCTGTTTTCATTGTCCATGCCTTCGCGCGATTGTACGCTCTTGTAAATTATTGTGCCCTAGCAGTTTAGTTCTGCGACTCTTATTATCTCCTTCAACATCAGATTAAAGAAATCACATGAAAGGGAGTCACCTCGTTTTTTATCAAACAGCAAATCTCTTCGGGTCCTTCCCAATTCAGATGGAGCTGCTGGTATTGCTCAACATCATTTTACTCAGCCATATTAGTTTCGTGGGTATGACCAATTCAGACATCGCGGCATTCGACAAATTGATGGTGTTTGTTGATCCTTTTCTAGCGAGTTTTTCCAAGATTTACTCTCTGATAAAATTTTCGGACATTTGTCCTGTCGGCCAGCAATTCAAGCTCTTCGCACTCACTTATCTCGGCCTCCCTCTTCATATTGCGGTAAATGCGCCTCGCTTTCCTCTTCCATTCCCTATGGCCGACGTTTCGCCCGATCGCAACGTGGTCCTGTAGGCGACATCTTTTTCACTTAAGCTTCTTGACACTCCTCATCGAATCAGTTGTTCTTTCGGGCTCGCTTAAGTCCGACTACGTCTTCGGTACTTAATAAGTGGGGGACAGCCACGTAGCTTGTGGATCTTTTTATGCTTGATCCTGATACTCCATACTACCATGTTAAGGACCTCGGCGAAGTGGATCAGTCTCAGTCCGTTGTCGGACGTTTCGTCATGGAGGCTGAGTTTTCCAACGGTGGCTCCAAAGATCCAACGCAGGCATTGAAGTCGCCAAGCACGATTTTGATATCATGGCGAGGGCAGAGCTCGTATGTGCGCTCCAAGCGCTTATAAGAGAGATCCTTGGACACTTCGTCCCTTTCTTCCGTCGGCGCGTGGACGTAAATCAGTTATGTAGATGTTGATGAATCTTCCTTCGATGCGGATTGTGGCGAGACGCTCGTTCACCGGGGTGACAGTATATGTATGTATATACGTATTGCTGACATACTTCAAAATAATTCCACTAAGGCACACATGGATATTTATACATATATTCTCTGGCGATTAAACAAAGCGATCAACATCAAAGCGATTGATTCAGTACATCGTAAACACAGGCACTTGAGACATGAAAATATATTAACAAAGTCAAAGTAAATTGCGCGTTGGAGAAACGGATAAAAATCGAAGCACAAAATTACATAGCGAATCGTGTGACAACTCCTAAAAAAGATGAAAGACTATTAAAAAAGTAATATAGTAATACATTCATAGAAGATTAAAAACGCTTAAATCATCATTTCTCTCGGCTCATATCCCCGGAGATGGCGCACGAAAATTCCCAATTGATTTGCGAATGAAAATAGCAAATATATTTTTATCATTTTTATGAACTTTTTCTATATTCGTAACTTTGTCTTTAAGGGAAATAAATTGGCATAAAAAAAACACATAAATGTTCTCATCAACACATATGAAGCTGCAAGGAGATAAGACCGTAAAAAAAACAAAAGCCAAGCAGGGCATGTTAAGTACAACCAGCACTGCTTTGAATCAGTCGGATTTATGAGGCGAAAACGCGAGAGTAATGCACTCAAACGAATGTGCAAATTTACTAACCGTACATTTTTTACCGTCATTTTTTGGCATATTTTTTCTGCTTTCAACATATTTGCGCCTGCAGATAGGCAACATATTTATTGCCGAACGTCGCTTGATAACCTATCAATTTCCTGTGATTATGATGAGGTGAATGAGCATGGCGTGCATGCAAACACATGTACATATGTATGTGTGATCCACACTCACACACACTATTTTTTACAAGCTACCCTGCACGACTAGCTCTCTATTTAACGGGGGACAAAGAGTATATAATTATTACTCGTACATATGTACAGAAGTTACCTTTGGTATTTATAAACATAAAATATATGCTGTAAATTTAGAGAAAAGTTTTAAAAAATTCAGTTAGTCAAAATGACGAATTGATCTTAATTGGAGAAAATGTATCGCCGTACCTGTTGTTAGTAGACTTTCGATCCGGTATTTTAAGCTGAGTATGTAGAGCACCTAAGGCGCTCAGAGTTTAGGCTAGGTAAGCTTGGCCGCAGAGTAGATCTCACATAAACCAAATAACGGTCCCCAGTAGTTTTAAGAGTGCAGAAGTTGCTAAAATAAGGAAACGCTGAAAGATAGCTTTAACAATTGGCTAAGAGTAGTTCAATTTTTGAGGAGAAAGATGCAGGTCCAAGGTAGCTACATATATAAGTCGCGATCTACCAAAACTAAGCAGATAAGCTCTATGCCTTACCGAGCGTTCTCCTGCCTTGTTACCTCTTTCCTCCGCAATTAAAATCCATGTAAGTCAACTGTCCACCATCTTTCTGGGATGATTTCGGAGTAAGCATAATATTTACGAGTTTGTGGGGACACCAGATACCGTCCTTTTTTTTGTGAAAACTGCGAAAAAACTTAAACTAAGTTTGTATTCTGCTGTGTAAGATTCTATCCTTCTGCAGCTTCTTTTCCAATGCGTATTCTTATGCGCTGCATTACCATTTCTCGGCGCCTAGTACAGTACGCGATTGCGAAGTTGAAAATATTTCTGGAATATATTTCGAACGTTTCGTTATATTTTCTGTGGCATGATCTGCTTGACTAAGTAGAGTAAAATTCGATGTTTTCAAAGAGACAGTTTTATCATCCCTCATCCATTACATAGCAGATTGAAATTTTTTATCGACATTTCTTTCGTGGCTTCAAAGTTAAGTACAAAGTTGATCTGCGTGATCTGATGAAGATTATAAGTTCAACTCCACCGGTGCATAAAATCTAGATAACCATAATCCTTGTTCCTCAGTCTATGAAAATAGAGACTTCAGTTACGTTGAATGCGTTGGTACCAAACCCAGAAATTACGTGTCGTTTATGATGAATACATCGGGTCCCGTTCCTTCAAGCTATGATCGACGCGATAAGAGAAGTTAGTTTCAAAATTCAGTTTAGCAGGGCGACTGGCAGGAAAGCCTAATTGCGTGCGCTGACAGTTTTTCTAGGCTAGCTGGTCTGAGATATTTGAGAATGAAATTTATAAGCTTGATAACCCCTTCCCTGGATAATTCTTGGCTCTTCTTGGTGGAACACAGTGAAGAAAGTTACGTCAAACAGAAGGCTGGAGCGAGGGCAACAAGCTGGAATCAGTTAGGCACTTAAGACCACTGCCACTCAGGCCTTTAACGTTATGCTTAAAATAGCGCCTGTCCATATCGCAGGAAATTATGCGGCTGCTGAACTGGCCAGAGGTGGCATCCTTGAGGAATTACCGCCAAGAAGAAGATTGCTCATGGAAAGATGGGCCTCGGGACAACTGAGCGGACGTTGGAGGAAAAACTGTGTATGTGCCATGGCGAATTTTAAATGTTAAAGTAATTTTTTATCCAAAGAGACTACTTTTTATTGAATTCTTCGTCTCAAAATCTTCACATTTTTATCGCTATCTGTATATACACTATAAACCCAAAGAAAACTTTTTCTCATTAAGAAATGGGCAATGCCAATATGGGTGAAAGTTTCTACTCTGCCAAAAACACGAATGCCTCACCGATTTCCTACAGGGGCTTTCACACATGGTCGCATTTGAATTGTTGCAAAAAAGGGAACTTTTTAATTTAGATAATTCAAAAATTCTGCACTTGAATGGGCATGCCACATACTTATGTGAATAGGTACATGCATACCAACACACATACACATTTGTATAAAAGGACACTTGAGAAAACTAGAAAAAAATATGTGTGCAAAATTGAAGGTAGCCATAAAAAAAGAGGGAAAACTTGAAAGAAAAAAAAAGAATCTATGACCGCTTTCATATGCTCTGCCTCGCCATAATCGCTGTAATAATAATAATAATAGAAGAGATCAATGCGCTTAAGCTGCCAATAAAAGTAAATCAAAGTCACAAAGGCGCAAACTTATACAAGCGATTGCATGTGAAGGGAAATACACGCGCATGGTTAGGGAAGTAGGGCTGGAGCGTTGCCCATGCTCTGCCAATGTAAGCGGAATTTCCTGTTTTAAATTGTGCATTTACAAGTTGCCACCCCCACACCACCATACCACAGCCCCAAACTGCCAACTGACTTGGTGACTCTTCTGCACACATATCATATTTTTGATTTCCTTTCGCTCTGTTCCTTTTTCCATTTTTATGTTCTAAATTCTTTGCGAATTTTAGAGGTTTTCTATTTTTTGTGTGCAATTTGAAAAAAAAGTCATAATCGCTGATAAGTGCGGTGCTGCCATTCATTACACTCAATCCGGTGCCGAAATAAGAGCAGAATGCCAATGCTCTCCTACCCGTTCCACCTCAACGCTTCCCTGCCAACCATATGTGTGCGTTGATGCAAATTTTATGGCCACAGATAGTACGAGTAGGTAGTGGATGCGCACTAGGGTGGCCCAAAAATGCACGTAAAAAAGTAAAGTCGGAATTCGTATGCTCTCAAATAAAAAAAAAAAATTTAGAGGTCGCTCAAAGCGCTCAAAGTTTTCCATGTATTTTATATGGGGAAAAAACAATTTCTCGTAGAAATGCTATAGAATTCTTGAAAATCAATTCAACCGGAAAACCCTGTTTCTCTTCAGGAGATCCCCAGTAATAATATCCAATTATTTTTTTAACCATTTTTTCATAGTAACTATATTTTACAGGTCGGCCGAAACCCCAAGAAAATGCCAGAAAAAGCAATGGGGGGATAAATAAAAAATATTTGGCATTGAAATATGGTTAAATAAACAATTGAATATTGTTATTGGAAGTCTCCTAAAGAGAACCAGAGTTTTCCGATCGAAAAATATTGATTTTAGAAAATTCTATACCATTTCTACGAAAAGTTGTATTTTCCCATATAAAATATCTACATGGAAAACTTTGAGCGATTTCAGCGACATCTAAATATTTTTCGATCTAAAAATAAAAAAATATGGGTATACTTTTTTCGATATAGAATAATCCTAGGGGATGAGAACATTAAAATTCCGACTTTACTTATTTTGGACCACCCTAATGCGCACACATGCCAGTATATGTACGTATATGTCCGCTTGTATGTGAAAAGATAGCACAATTTCAATCTCAGATTTCTTAGCTTTGATTTCCCTCAGCCACCTTTGCACTCATCCTTTTTTTATTTGGTAATCATTCAACCTCTGACTCTACACATTTCCTTTTATTTCTCGGCAAGTTTTTACTTTTCAGAGCTTTTGCATTCGGCCCCTGAAAAATATTAGCTTTCGTCGCTATTGTTATACGCCGCCGCCGTTGTTGGGATTAGAATATTAAAAGTTATTGAAAAAATCGCTGACAAAAGAAGAATAAATATTTGCGAACGCTACAGAGGCGTAACAAGAACAACAACAAACACATTCCAGCCATTTCTGTTCTGGTACCTTTCATACATATTTTTACGTTGCTTGCAAATTATTGCCTTCTTTTGCCGGCAGGACACACGCGCACACATACATGCACAAATACATACTTGCTAATAAATATGAATGCAGTAGAAAATAATCGCAGAAGTGCCTCTTTTATGTTGCATTTTAATTTCGTTTAAATTGCTTTTGATATTTATTATAAGCCATTTCAAGTGGTGGCAAAAGCGACGGGTAAGAAAAAGGGGTAGATCGACTTGTTTCTATGAATATTAATTTGAATTCATGTGTGCCGATAATTCGGTATACTTACATATCTTCTAAATATGAGGCGATGAAAGCGATAGAGGTTCGTGAAAAAAACGCTGGATTTTTAGTGATGTTAACTGTTAACTGGACCTCATCTGTCGAAAAACCATTTTTTTAGAATTCTGATATCTTTTCTCTTCTGCTATTACATATCGCTAATTACTTGCTTTTCTTGTTATTTTTTGGCCTGATAAATCATTTCAAAAATTTTTTTACTAAGATTGAGGCTGTTTTTTATGAAAAGTTATTGTGGAAAAAACAACAATAGTTTATAATAAATGGTAGATACTATTTCGGAGATCACCACAACTCCTCATCAAGCTTGCAAAATATTAAGAAATTTGTTAAATAAAGAAAGGGTATTATTATAGGATCGAAAAATATTGTGTTCGCGAATTCAATACCATTTCTACGAAAAGTTGTTTTTTCCCTCATATAAAATACATGGAAAACTTTGAGCGCTTTGAGCGACCTCTACATATTTTTTGATTTCAAATTAAAAAAAGGGGTATATTTGTCGATCTAGAACAATCCTAGGGGGTAAGAGCATTAAAATTCGGACTTTACTTATTTTGGACCAACCCTAATTCTTAATTCATGGAAAACGGACTTCAAAGCGAAGGAAAACTCTGTGAAGTGAGTGCAGGCTTCTTCATTTGTTAATGTGTAATATCTCACTAACTACAGTTTTCACAGGACATTGGACCCTGGGCCCTCGCGCAGCAAGACTAGGACTGGAACACAACAAGTCTTGTCGTAGCTGTAATTCATCAGATCCAGAACAAAACGGTGGAGCATCTTCTGTGAAACGGCCTAGCACAAGGTAGGACCAGCATTAGATTTCTAGACAAACCTTTCATTTGCAGCTTAACAGAAACATATGCAACTTGTAAGGTTCTTAAGCTCCAAGGCCTGGATTTACCATCACGTAAATCCCCCACTGGTACTTGTATAAAAAATTCAACGGTCGCAAAACCTGTTGGTGACATTTATGGGTATATACATACATACACATGTATAAATAAAAAATAATTTTGAGTGATGGAAGTCTTTATTTCGACCTTTTCAATTGTTTACGTTAAGTGGAAAAGATGGTGTCCGTCAAGTAGCTGCCGCTTAAGAGCTGCGTATTTTTGGCATAAACTTCAAGCAGCCCCAAAGAAAGAAGTGATTAAGAAGAAGGGGGATTAAGTTTGCTCACCTTGTATGAAGCCATTTCCGTAGCCTTGCAACTTACCTTAACTACATATCTTGTGTTAGCCGTTTCTTGAGTAAACCACTAATTCCAAATGCATGGTTTTTCTTTTTGAACTGAAAAATTCTGTTTTCTCATTGCACGAAAAAGAAGGTTTTCAAAGGTTATCTGAAGTCAAGTATGTGTTATAGCCGAACGAATTTGCTGCTGTTTTATACATGCAATTAATTTTTGACTTTTTGAATTTTCACCAGCTCGTGTCTGGTTTTACTGGGAAAGTGAAAAATTAGAGAAGAGTATGTTCTTGTCGGCAGGGCTGCAAACCATTCCAAAGATCTTAGTGAATAGTACTATGAATATATGAAGCATAAGATGAATATTGGCTTGCACGAGCTTTGATATAGGTAACTTCCAAAGGTGCTTGCCTGCAAGTTTCTTTAACCTTGAGCGAAAGAAAAGAAAAGGAAATAGATCCAGTCCAGAAAATATAGTAAAATGCCAACAAAATTTTTTTAAACCCAGTCCAAGATTGACGAAAGAGTGGTTGCTAGAAGCGATGACCTGCTATAAAGCTATAAATCATATTAAGTATATTGGTTTGGACCGAGGCGTGTGGGATATTCCGCAAATGGTTGATCCTAAGTGTAGACAGAAGCTTCTGCACTTTCCCCTTTCATTGTCTAGCAAATCTGTTAGTCTAGACTCTAGAGAGAGCTCTGTTTCTCACTAGCCTGTCGAGCTAAAGTAGCACCTGCTGGCATACATTTTTCCTCGCTTTATTTACTTCAACTTCATGGATTGGAGTAAAAACTCAGCAAATATCTACTCTGAAAGCAGAAGATTTAGCTCAGTAGATTTATTGTAACCAGGTTGAGTCTGAAATGTAACAAATCTAATCGGCTTTTCCATGGGCTCTTTTAATACTAATTCCGACGGTGAGTGTAAACAGTTTGGATAATGCTGAAGTATTTTTGGATCTCTGGTCTAATGCCACGATTATCACGGCAGTAAAACGCACCTCGCTTAGACTGACCAGTCGGCTACCCGATTTTTACATTGGTTTACATCAAAAATGTTCTATGGGTGCCACTATCCACTTCCTACGTAGAATTGCTCGGTGATTCCGAAAATGGAGTTAATTTTTTTTCTATGGATACGTTTTCGAGATATTTTCAATTCAATACCAACATAAAGTATGTACTAAGTCGAATTTTTCGATTTAATTTGCCTTCCCCAAACTTTATTTTATACATCTCCTATCGCAGAGCAATCAAACGACATATGCACATACATATGTACATATGAGTGTTTATTGAAAATATTATGACAAACATAATGAAATTATTTATCGAATTCACACCTTCAAAGCGAGATGAAATAGATAACAACCGCAGGGAGTACAATTCCCATGTCATGGCGCTGGCAGCATTGGAACGAGCAATCAATCGCCCATATATGAGCATATGTAGATACATTCGTTGATATGTATATGTATTTAACTGTATATGGGTAGGCCAGCACAATGTGCAGTAGGTGGAGAGTGGCTAGTTAATTGAAGTGTTACAAAAATTGTTGCCAGATTGATTTAACACACCAAATTCAATTTAGGCAAATATGAAACTAAAGCAATTAAAACTGTAACTATATCATAGTGTGTGTTCGTATGTGTATGTGTTTCGATTTATGTGTGTGTGTGTGTATTTATTCATCTAAATAGTAATCCATAAACAGGGCGTAAATAAACAATAATAACAGGACGAGACTTACACCAGCAGACAAGCGTTAAATAAAATATTTTCCAAAAATTTCGTGCTCACATCTACACACATACATACCCTACATACATACATATGTACATAGTATGTACAAAAATACATACTTAATAAGCTAGTGTGTATGTGTGTGTGTGGGACTGCAACCAATTTATTTTTGGATATCTACCATAATTAAATGATAAACTAATCTGCTTATTTAATGAGAAGAACGTAAAGCGAAAAATTAAAATGAGGAGTGGGTTTAAAAAGGGTTGAAGAAATGAGGCAAGGAAAAAAGGACACTATTCTTTGTACGTAAAATGTAAATGAATGGATATACATACATACATACATATATGATTAGAAATCGCAGTGGTCTTGAAAAATCCATTCCTTTTTATCTCTTCTACTCTTGCGCTGTGCCATATTTTCCCATTAAAATTTGTTCAATAATTAAATTTTTGCACACTGCCAAAGTGGCCCAAAAAGGTGCTTACATAAATCAAGCACTAGCAACATTTCTACACCATTCCAGTAGCCGATGTATTCCTCAACAGTATTTAGTTGCATAAACAAAAAGAAATTGTTTTCGTTAGTTTCCATCCAGCACCTTTTACACCAAGTAGTGGTTCATCGTTGACACTATGCACTGAGAAAAATTTAGATATCGGTTTATCCACTTTAGTAAAGGAAATATGTATTCAGATTCTTAGCTGCGAAAGGTAGCCCGCAGGGGGGAGTGTTATCTGGACCTGACGGAAACTAATCGGGCGGAGGTGGGGTATCAGATCTAAACTGGTAAGGTGGATGCCACCCCCAAACCCATTCTAACTTATGCTGCATCCATCTGATAGAAGAGGGCTGAAGTGAAGGCCACGACGGTCAAGCTCAGCTACAACTACTAGCCTGCGTGGGCATCACTGGCGCGATGAGAACAACACCAATCGCGACTCTCGAGGTACTTCTTGACCTGCTTCCCCAACATATTGTCACCACGAAATAGGCTCTTATGTTTACAGCAAGGCTTATCTCAGGCGGTAATGTAGAGGACAAGAAGCTTATACGCACTTCCACCCATAGGGTTATAGAACAAGAAAATGGGCGCTCTTAAAGCGCATGAGGTGAACTCAAAACTGATTTGGGACTGCCCTCAGATTTTAGTACTTATCACCTCCAGGAACGGGGTAAACATCATATGGGTATCGGTACACAGTGGAGTCATAGGCAATCACGTGGCAGATATTCTCGCCGTAAAAGGGGCTGCACAGGGATTCATAGGTCCAGGACCCTTTACAGGTCTGCCATGGAGTTCCGTAAGACGAAACTACTATATCTGGATGGAGAACTAAGCGCAATATTATAGGATAAGTCCTTTATTCCGGATCCATCAGTAAGGAGCACCGAAGAACTCCTTCACCTCTGTAGGGTAATAAAACACTTGTGAAACATAGAAGTTGTTAAGTCTGATCAGTGCAGGTTGTGCAACGAAGAACAGGAAACAGCAGAACACATTATGTGACACTGTGAAACACTCGCTAGGACTAGATTTCGCTCCCTAGGATCACCTTACCTAGAAGCACACGGCCTAAATGGCATTCAGCCAAAAGACCTAGCGAAGTTCCTTAGTAATCTCTGGAGACCAAAAAAGGTTGGGGGAATGAGCTCTCTTTCAGGTACTCACTCATGGGGGCCCCTCACCCATCACAGATGAATATTCTGGTGCAACCCTGTTCTGCATATTGTAGCTCCTTCACATAAGTATCTAGGTCGCCAAAAAGGGCGACCAAAGATAACGCAACCTGCACGCATATTTGGGGTGGGGTCACCCGCCTTGAACAATTGTTTTTCTCGCCCCAAAGGCATTTATCCTATAAACCCCAAAGAGAGGATTTTCTGGTCCAGTTTTCCTAAAGGCCTCTGGTATGACGATATTAAACACTCCTCAATGCCGACAAGGCGAGAAGGATAGTTTTTGAAGCTAAAAGACTTTTTTGGATAAACGTGACCAGGTATTTACCGATATCTCTAGAGACCCAGTAGGAAATACTGTTTGGTTTGAGGTAAAAATGAGACTAATTCCAAGAGAAGGCATTTTAGGATTTTAAAGATAGCCGATATGATACTAAATGTCCGTTGATTTATTTATTTCTCACTGTGTTTAAACACTCTGCCCACCCCTCACACGCTCCCTCCACTCTGTCTGTCACATAACCAGTCTGTGATGTGCCGTTGAAAAATATTTTTGTCAGCTGCTTTTCATATTAGATTTACTGTTATTTACCTGCTTGTTTTTAGCCGATTTTGGCGCTTACTCAACTTCCATTCGATCCTCTCCCATTTCCAAACGTATTTGTTTGTGTTTAGAAAAGTAATTACCCTAAAACCCCCAAAAATATGCACACCATCCACAGTACTTCCTCTCTACAACATAGCATTTTTAAATACTTGCATTTGCTGGAATGATGCTCGCTAGCACCTGTGCACCAGCACCACTAACCCCATCCATCTTAATGCAGCAATTGAAGCCGTAAATCAGCTCAAAGCGCACACGGATGCCTGCCACTTTAGCTGGCCGCTCATACCTTCACGACGACGCCGAAAAGTATACACTATTATTTTGTAAAATTTATGTTGTATAAAAACTATTCGAAAGCATCGCAACATTAGTATGGGATCGAGTTATTTGTGTGAAGTGGAGTGGAGGAGTAAATGGCAAAAAAAAAATGCTGCACCACAAAATGTCATTTTTCAAAGGAAAATCGTTAGCGGTCAGTTGGTTCGGGTTGGTTGTAAGCCACTTTGCTTTGTTGTCCCATTTTGGGATATACATATTTCAAACTTTGCATTACACTGCAATAATACCCCACACCACATTCCACTCTGTTTTTTAGTTTTTAATAGTTTTTCGCTTTGTGGCACATCCACACATTCGCTAAAAAGCATTTCAATAGGTGTGCTTACATCCTTACCGTACATCCTTAGGTCAGGTGTCGGCAGAGCGTTTTTGCATGAAGGACATAGGCAAAGAGCTCCTGTGTCACATGTGTTCCCCACACAAAGAATGACAGCTGAACGTGAGGTTCGTTTCAAAGCATTTCTTGTGTTTTTATGGAAGTACACAATTTGGTTTGAGGCAAAACTAATAGCTCGCATTCAATAAAGTACCCAGCAACCCAAAATTATTTCTTTGAAAATACGCAGAGAAAAACTATCAAATTCTGCTAAAGAGAGATGGAATTTTATATTTAAACCTTTTTTTTTTGTTTGATGTGGGAAATTCACCTTGGTGTGCTTTATAATGACAAAGGGATCATTGTTAGTTGAAATATGTGAAAAATGAATACCAAACTAGGAAGCACAATTATGGCAAATATCAAATTGAAGTTGTAATTGTGGAGTTGGAAATAGGTTTTTTGTATATTTTATAAAAAAAAATTAAATTGCTATGAAAAAATCGATAAATCACATTGAGGCTCATTTGGTGTAGCAAAAAACAAAACCCTTTAAAAAGTAAACAATTCTTTTAATTTTTCTTTGAACTCACATTTTTCAAAATTGACTTGACTTAGTCTGTAAGGAGTTAATTTAATATAAAAAAAAACCGAAACGCGTTTACCGAGGCTATAAGCATGTCATGGCCTTCAAATTACTTGTCTCAGAGCCTTTCCTGGAACTGAATGATTTCATTGATTCAAAAAACCCTAATTAGAGGTTATTCTCTTCGTACCTCTGAAATTCGTCGAATATAAATCTTCTCCAAAAATGGATGCGAGAGAGTCTATAAGAATTATAGTTCTGCCAAATATGTGGTAGTAGTTGAGAAGAGTTCATGTCATCGGGAACTATGGAAAATAAGAAGCACTAAAAATGATTTAATTGGTTGACAATATGCAGACATAGGTTTCTTTGTTCCTATCCAACTTTTACTCAGATGTTGTCGGTCAATATATACAAAGTACTTTCAATATTCGGCTAGGTTAGGTTACAATGGCCGACACTGCCTTGTAGAACTCACTCAGACTCAGGGTCGTTTGTGGTATCGCATGGAGTTTAGAGTTATACCTGTTCCCTTACAAGGCAAACAAGTATGTTACTGCTCTGAAATCGTACATTCAGTACCTGCCGATAACTTTTTTTTTTCTCAGTTGGGCTAACTCAGCGGCAGAGTTTCTTTTCTTGAGTATGAGGAAAACCCGTATTTTTACTTTTTTCGTGCTCCTATTTAATTTAAGGTCCTCAAAGCTGGTATGGTCAGTCAACACTGAATAGGGAAGAGAAAAACTGCACACCACTCAAACAGCTTCGGGAGGTTAGAAATTAAAGAAGCTATAGTTTTACTAGCAGTTTCAGTGCTTTCGAAAAATATTTAAGTGTCATTCTAAAGGCGGCATTTTAAGGAAGTAGATATTTGCTTTTCCCAGCCAAAAATTACCGAAACATCAGGGATAAAATAAGGGAGTATTAAAGCGGCCTATCTTAATATCCCCTAATATGAAAATCCTCTCCAACAAACCAAACTTTATAAAATACATTTTTGGAGCATATCATCTATTACTTAAATGGAAATATTTCCAAGCATAAATAAAATTTTATATCGCCATACGCTTTAATTTTAAATGTCGTATATTTTTCCTATGATTAAAACTCTTAATTCAGCCAGCGTCCCACCTCTACGCCAGCAACATCATTTAAAAATACACCAAACGTGTACAGTAATATGTTTGTGTCTTGTAGGAATAAAATTTACATTAGAAATCTCTTTTTCATGGTTATAATAAGATTTCATGTTTCTCACAAACACATTTCCCCATCCCCCCACCCACCGCTTGCAATAGCAGAGCAGCTTGTTTTGAATCGTAAAGTCAGCATTATTGCGCTGAAATAGTCTGTGGCACGCGCCCATCAAACTCGAACTAACATTAGAGAGCATTTTGCATGGCTTGCCCACTCTAAATGTAATACCGTTAAATCTACCTTGGCTCACTTCGCCGACACCTTCCTATAGCGCGCATCTTTCCTACTGCGGCGACATGCTAATAAGCTGTCATTAGTGTAGTCCTTTTGTATGGGGCGAGGAGCGAACGCATTTTTTCTTCATTTGAAAATGTTTTTTACTTTTATTTATTTTTTTTTTTAAGCAGAAAAATTCCAATTCCAGCAATTCGTTACGCACGATACTTTCTAACCCCCCCCCATCTTTTATTTCATTCTTACGTGGCGCTTTGGCGGCTTTTAACGGGATTTACACCCACAACTTGACGTTTGAATGGGTGCCGTTGTGACTGCTTGACGTCCATCAGTTCATTACCTTGAATTTACAGTTACTTTTAAATGTTGCGTACTACTCGCTGTACCCCCGCGGCGGCTGTGCTGATTTGTAAGAAAAAGTTGCTGCCTTGGCGCTTTTTTTTTTGAATTTTCCCTGCTTGTTTACTATTTGTCTGCGCCTTACTTACATTCCTGATTTGCGTTGTCCTGGAAACAGCTGGCTTCGTGTTTTTTCCTAAGTTCTTTTTCAGCACACAAATAACGCTGATGGAGGTATCATTACATTTTTATTGTCGTTCATAGAATTTGTTGCGTTTTTTCTTGCATTTTTTTTCTCAAATTTTTCTACTAATTTTTATGTAGCCAATGTTGCCCGCGAGTTTTACAACTGCGCTGGTTATTTTATACAATTACCATGAATATTACCGCAACGACTTTTTGGCCTCATCTTGGCAGCAGCTGTGCCGACAGCTAATAGATATGAAATATTTAAGTGGTATTTGGGTCCTTTATTTTGCTTTAAAAATAAATTATAATTTAAGCTGGTGAATTCCCCTCAGCTGGTAAAAATTTGAATACGCTTTAAATACAATGGGATTTTCGTTGCGAAGCGGAGGTGTATACGAATATATTCAACGAATACAAAAACTATTCTCTGATCTGTGATTAATTCATAGGCGTTCTTTTTATTTAAATTTTCGTTTCTCGAATATCGAATAAACCGTAATTTTTCATCGAACAAACCGGATTTTTTCATTTCAATAAAATTTTGTCCTCTCCATAAAAGATTTGAGTTCTTCGAATTGCGCAAGACTTTTTTGTGTTGAAGGCAAACCCCTAAACAGTTTTAAAATTATAAATATAAAATGAATGTTTGGCGCTTAAACGTTTTCCGCATATTTGGCCGAGCTTCTCTACCAATTTGTGTTCTGTTTCCTGATGTTTTGGCACAAAATGGAGAGATCTACACTTTTACTCCACCTTCGAAGAACCTTTTTTAAGGCAGAAGTACACTCGGAGGTTTGCCATTGTTTGCCGAGGAGCGACCGATATTTGAAAAAAACTTTTTTTGAAGTTGCTGGGACCAGAAATTGCACCATGGGCCTCCCGAGTGGCAGTAAGCACTTATAACAATTCAGCTATAGCGGCAAGAGCTCTACTCAAAGCTCTAAAAAAATGCAATAATTCAATGTTAAAATGAGACCAAACGTGAATTTTTCACTGATTTTAATTGGTTTTACTTTTGATCTAAAAAAAACCTTTAAACTTATTTTGTTTTGCTCTTTTCAAAATAAAAGCTACCTTTACTGTTAATAGTTTTATTGCAATTTTCGGTCATGACTTCACACCAACATAAGCATTTTCACTGTATGAATAGTTTATGAAATAAAATCGACTTATCCGGTTTTGGCTTAATTTCAAACTCGAGAACCTATGCTTACATATACAGATATTCCTTCTGAGATTGGGGGCAACATGAGTATTCGCCTCTTAATGCTACCCATTTTTGGTCTAAGGTGCCCCTATTCAAATGTTCGGATGTGTAAATATGTATAAGTAGCCCTGTGTGATCTGTAACTCAGAGTAAACGATTCTCAATCATCATAATTAAAACGAAACTTTCAATGGCGAAGAGACCTTATTTGTGTTGCAATTAAGCTATGAACTAAGGCCCTTGGGGTATGATGATTAATGCGAGATTTCTTTAAAGCTGCTAAGCTTTAATTAGTCCTAAATACTCGTACCTTTTTTGGAAGAAATCTACATCAGAATTCCACCAAAAGTAAATCCATCATCATCATCATGGAACCATCTAACCTTCTCCATCTAAACTCTCATCCATCCGAGGCTCAATCGTTTTCAGTGTTGTTTCCACTTTCCTCAAAAATAGCAGTGAGAAGTGCCCTGTAATAAAACAGACCAGATCATCTGTATAAGTCCGTGGGTATAGCTATAATATTAAGGGTAAATTTGTCTTTTAGCTAATATAGAATATTATTCCTTTGAGGACTTTGGTTTTGATAAAAATTAAGGACACCAAATCATTTCCTTAACTGATAGTAGATACTGTAACGCTTTCCAATCTGAGCTTTCTCGCGAATATTTTGGAAAGTTCCTCTATCCTAAAGCCGATGCTGGCTCTAGCGGACCACGGAAACAGGGTAAAATATCGGATAAGCTATTTACGATAGCTAACCTAATCCAGTCTAAATTAACCCAACAGTTACCAAAGCGAAACATCTCTAAGCCAGTTTAAGGTGTATCCGAGCGTTTACGATATATTTTTATAAGGCACAGGAGGAAGTTATCTTGTGCTTAGGCTAGCGTCAGTCAACGGCAATAAAAAAACCATTCGTCGGTCAAAGTACGAATTAAATATATTGCTCAACAATTCGACTTCACTAATGCCTAATTAAAAATGAAAGAATTAATATTAATAGCATGTACTAAAACTCTGCTCTACCCGACTAATCTACAACTCTCAGCAAGTTAAAGAAAAGCGCACATACTTATAAACGAATGTGCTGTGCCAACTATTTTTTGATAAAATTGTTTTAATCATTGAGTTCATTAAGAATAATCAGTAAAAACACCAGCCATTATTTTGTATTTTAATGCCAATAATTTGCAGTTAATGTGGCGCAAAATCACATCTGTACATCAATGTTCTGCAATGAAAATAATAAAATAAAATTAGTTGACATTTCACTGCGACGAGCGAGTGCCCATTGGGAGTCCATGTATAATAAAAACAAACACTTGCAATTTAATGGCATTTATTAATTTAATTGTAAACAAAAAAAAAATAGTAATGGACAATAATAAAAACGAAAGAGAATTTAAAATGTCTACCGCAAGGCAAGTGCGCGACCTCTACGCAGACCAGACCCATTTGGCCTCGAGTAAAGCCGTTAATGCAATAACATTAACGTCAAGAATGCCGTCACAGTGTCAAAACATTTCGCAAATCTAATGAGCCTTAACGGCATAAAATGGATGGGAAATTTCATAAGTACAAGCAGAGGGAGAGCAGGCGAACAAAGTACCGCGAAAAACTGAAAAATTTACACCCAAAAAGCGCAGACAAAAAATGTTGGCAATGCAAAAAAAAAAAAAATAAAAATAGACAAACCAGAGATTAAGAAAAAAGGTCATAAAGCAAAAATTGACAGCTCACTGTTGCAGAACCGAAAAAAGAATCAAATTAAAGTGGAATGCGCCGCGCTGGCTGTTGGCATATTGAAGCCAAAAACACAGAGCGCGCCAAATGTCGACAAATGCTTCGAAACAAACCCAAGCGTGTCGGACACGGTGTCCCAAACTCGGACGCCGTAGTTCATACAAACGAAAAAAAAAAAAAAGCGAACGCACTAAGGGCGCGAAAGCGCAGTCCGTCGCGGTGTCAAAGGCAAGGAAGTGTTAGTCAGTCATTTAGGGTGTGAAATTGAGAATTAAAATGTCCTGCATACATATTACACATACTTTTTAGTATTTTCGCTGTGTGGCGCTTACTCTATTTTCATTTCAATTCATCTACACGCTTGTCTATTCCGTCCGAAATTCCGCAAACGCATTCGCGCTTGTTACTCTCTACTACAACAGGGGGAACCAGAGAGGTCGCCGCCACATCATTTTGACTTCGCAAGTATTTTAGGGTCGCATTCCGTTTTCTGTGATTTTTGCTCGGTATTTCCGTCTGTTTGTTGTTCTTCTTTGCTATTTTGCATTGTAATTTGATTGTTTTTGTTTTGCTATTTTGTTGTTGCATTCGTTATCCTTGTTGCCTTGGCATCAAAATTCGTGTAGTGGGTGATGTTGTCTTCTGTTCTGTTTCGTTCGGTTGCGCGTTGCTTTGTCAGCATGTTTTAGTTAATTTCCATGTAAATTAAGTAATAAAATGTACCGTTTAATGTTTCAATTAATGTCCCGCGTTAAATTTACATTGTTCGCCAAGTCGTTAATTGCAATGATTTCATCTACATTCATTCATTTGCCATTCATTTCTATTTTCTTGTAATATCGTTAGCAACTAACTATTCTTGAATGTTTTGGATGTTTGTATGTATGTAAATAAATAGTTAAATTTTTATGTTGTTTAGATTGTTTTGTTGTGTGTTGTCGCTGTATTGTGTTAATTATTTGCTAAAGATTATTGGCTGTGCGAATAAAATTAGATTTGGGCGAATGTTCAATTTGTGGTGCTGCTGGTGCAAAGGAGCGCTGATTCACGTCCTAGAAGGATATCCGAAAATGTAAATAAAAATAAATAGATATAATGCTAATACTTTCTTAGTATTCGGTCGACAAACTCAATTTATTTTAGATATTTAAATAATAGAACAATAAAAACAGGGTGGTTTAATAAGACCACAGATTTTCCTTTATAAATATGTCACAACAAAATTTCTCGAAATATTTTTTTTTTTAATTTTTATTTCATTAAGTTTGTTAGTCCATGGCATTTATGTTTGAACCACAATATCAGTTAAATACTCGCCACGGCGACTTTGGCAAACTAGGATGCGCATATCAAAATTTTTCCAGAATGTTTTAGCATTGTTTGGGCTATTTATTATATAGTTAGTTAATTTTTTGGGTGTAACAGAATAAGAGACAGCGCGACCTGAAAGATATTATGCATCTCTTAAAGAGAGAGTCCCTAACCCAGCGTGGGCAAGATAGCTGCGGCTTCGCTAATGAATCACAAAAGGGCCCTGGTTTGCGAATCCCTTATAAAAAATGGTTCAACCATTGAAGATTTCAAATAAATCAGTTTTTGTCTGGCCAAAGCCGGACAGTGAGACAGAGTATGCGCCGAAGTTTCATCATCCACGATCCTCGTGGTGCAAGTGGAATCGCAATTGGTTGTGGCCGCTCAGGTACCCAGAAAGTTTCTGTTGAAAGGGTAGCCGAAGAGCGTGGCGTGCCTAATGCCCCCCACCGCCCCCCAGTACTTACTGCGTCCCGAGTGTACCCACTCAGTAATGGTAGCTCTCGAAGAGGACTAACTGAGACCACAGAATGGTTAGGGTCCAGCACAGTATTACCGTGTTTTTGGCTGCCTAAATTTGTAGCATGTCAAAGCAGTCTCTAACCACCTGGGATTTCATAGACCTGTTTGGAATGGACCAGAAAAGCGCCCTTTAAACCATTTCCAAGGTTTAATTTTTCGCAGTTTAAAATCGCGACTATTTCAGCCTTATAAACCGCCATTTGGCTATGGTAATTGCAACTTTGATGCTAGGTCTAAAAATACCTGTAGCTGCTCTATCCTCCTCCCTTGAAACGTCAGTGTACGTATATGAGATCCAGTGCAGGGAGTCCATTCGCCCAATCTTCGCGATCGGGAATTATCACTTGGAACTTTATGTCAAAGCAGATCTCTATAGTCATGGAATTAGAGATTCCGCATTTTTCCAACCCTGGTATCTTACCAAGAATACCGACATGAAGCTGCTTCGAGAAGAAGTCGTCGTTAGATAGTCAAAGTTGCAGTTTCCTCCTGGCTGCTGTTTCCTGGATAAAAATATGGAGAGGAGTCCATTCCAAGAGCGACTCTAGAGCCGCAGTTGAACAGGTTCCTCTGGTCCAGTGACGGGTAGGCATACCAATCTTTGCAATTTGTTAAGGCGAAGTATGGCAGTTTTTGCAGTGTCTTGTGCCACCATGCTTTGCCCGCATAACACACGGGAGATTCACTCTATCACACATACATACATGAAACGTCAGAGAGAGTACTGCAGAATATTCCCGTAGCTATAATTTCCAGGTCATTTGCGTATCCCACAACATCGTAACCACACTCACGTAGTCTGATTAAGAGGTCGTCCACCATAAGTGACCAAAGCAAGGAAGAAAGGACCCCTCCCAGTGGGCAGCCTCTCACGGCTCTGATCCTCACTTGAGTATTGCCCAAGGACGACGTAATTTCACGCTCACGAAGCATACCGTCTATGCACCCAACAGTAGAAGGGTCTAAACCTCTTCGGATTGAAATGGATCCATAGGCAGTATTGTCGAAAGCTCGCTCGATGTCCGGGAAGGTTCACACACCAATCTCCTAGGGCTCGAAGGCACTTTCGATCCTACTAATCAGATACTATAGGGCCGATTTCCCTTTGACATAAGCAAATTGTGTGTGGTGTAAGGGAGTGAAAGTGTGTCTCTAAAGGCTTGAGAGTGAAGGAAGTAAGGCTAATAGGTCTGTATGATTTAGTGAAGTCAAAAGGGCCTGTTGCCCGATTTCGGAATAATAAAAAGGGGAACCTATTGAAAATCTATATTCGTTCTTGCGAGCAACTGTCTTTTGTTGATTTTCAAGACCTCAACCAATAGGAATTAGCACATAATTAGTATCATAAAACAACAATTTCTACTTAACATGCGAAAAAGCAATGTTCTGTGCGTCTCCACATCTGTTTGCTCCAACGCTCCCCAGCTCCCCACATAAAAGAGAAATAAAACGAGCAGAAAAATTTACTGTGCATAAATAATATTCCCATGTTGATACAAAATTTTGCTGCAGCCGAAGAACAAGACTATTCTATTGTCTTCTTATGGTGTATATTGCTTGTTATTGTTGTTATTATGCTGTTGCAGCTGCTGCTGCTGCTGCTGTTGTTACTTCTTTTATCAACAACCACAAATCAAAAAGAATTTCACGAACGCTTTTGGCGAAATTGCAAAATTTTAGTAAATATATACTTAAGTATATACATATATGTATGCAGGTATTCGTAGATATGTAAAAGGAGAAGCAGGCAGCAGCAAAGAATTGGGCGTTGTTCCAATGTACTCGTACTTATGTAACTATGTACTTGTATACCCTAGCGGAGCTTGGAAAGCATGAAAAATAGCAAGAAGAAAACTTGAGGGAGATGCACCTTGCAAAACATAGAAGCAGAAGTGCGGCAGTGGTCGAGGAGTTGGAGTTGGAGTTGTGGTGGAGGTGGCAAGGCAGGCAATCGGGGCACACACAGCACAGAGAGTCCGTAAGAAAAACAGGAGCAAATTTAAATGTATATATGTATGCCACAAAAAAAAAATATGGCCGCTGCTGCCACAACGAGTCAACCGAAAAAATAAATAGAACCAAATCAGTGTTTTAGTTGCCACATTACAACAGCAGCCACTGCAACAACAACAACACGTAAGCATTTTACGATAGAGTTCCAGCTGCCGCGAGCTAAATTTGTTTTCGTTCTTTCTTGCAAAGTAAGAAATTTTGCAACTGAAGAAGCCGTTTTCGGAGGCTGTAAACCCACCTACTTACTTGCCATTTCTTTTTTTTTTTTTTGTATATTTTTGGTAAGCCGCAAAACCTCGCCTGCTTCAACTACTTACTACTGCTGCAGCTCCCGGCGACGAGCATAATTTTTGGACTATCGACAATCACAACAAAAACATGGTTATATGAGATAGAGCTGTGCTTGCTGTCGCTAGCTGCGCCTGCATTTGCATGTTGCAAGTTGGCAGTTAGTTGGTAGTTGCATGGGCGTTGGGCGGCAAGTTAGAAGTCTACGGTATGTGTTATTGAGATTTTTTTTTCTGGTGTGGCCACTTGAAGCATCCATAAAGCGTTGCAAATAATTATGGGCTAGCGAACGGTGGGGCATCTTAAACGAGAAATTAGAGAGTGGGATTTGTTTGTGGGAGCTCTGGACAAGAAATAGAAGTCCTTTTCAGAGTTTTGCGAACTCCAAATATTTCGTGGAAATCGGATAAAAGTTTTTCGAATAAATTTTTTTTTCCAAATCGATGGCTGAGTGGAAGACCGACCTATCTCGGCAGCCAGTTCGAAAACTCCTTATCTCAGAACACTTTAAGTCTCACATATAGTGCGATCAATTGTGCTCAGTGCACGGACTTTATCACTTTATTGGTAGATCTACTAACTTTTTAGCTGTATTTTATTTTCTATAATTTTTACGAACAATGGTTTGTATTGATCGCATATCGTAAGTTTTTTTTGATCGCACCGGTAGTAACGCATCTGTTTTAGGCCAGCTTTAAGCTCGGCTTGGTCCGTTTAGTCCAATATTTCTTTCCATACTGTGCGCCTTCAAAATAGTAGATTAGCGCCTGGTCCTAATATAGGTTTGGTTCTTATTCAAACCAAATCTTTCACCGCCTTGTCATTTCTTAAAAATTTCATACATATTATAATACGGTTCTGACTCAGGACTCACTTTTCCAAGTCACTCGGAATCGAGAGAAAATTAAGAAAAATATTCAATTTATTAAGAAGTGATTCCTTGCGGCTGTCTAAGATACCATTCGCGCATTTCGATGCACTTCTCAGGGGAAATGAGTTGTATCTATTTATATCTAAGATTGCTTGATCGAACATTGGGACTCCCTGGTGATGATCTGATAGATACGCTAGTTGTGCTACTTTCCTAGTCTAGAGTCTTACTGGCGTTTTGTTCTTCATATTCGCAGGACGGGGACATTCGCAAAAGAAATGGTGGACCTGTTTTTCGCTTGTTCTAGATGATAGCTTCGACAATTTTTATTAAAGGCAGTCCCCTTGTTTGCCTTAAAGCCACAGCCCTGTGATCACCGCTAATATTACGAATACTTACCCTGCCTGCTCGTGATGATCCCTTTAAGCAGATTCGAGGCCATTGTCCTGTTATAGTTAGGCCAGTGCTCTCAGGATATCTGGCAAGCCGGCATATCTTAGCTATTTTAAGCCATTTCATAGAATAGTAGAGTAATTTATCTTTGGATTATTCCAAGAGGGCAACTACTCAGTAGCACTGATGCCTGCTCTGGATCCTGCCTTCGCCAATTCTAATAATGCCCTGCTCTAAACTCAGCCAATCCTAAGGAAAAGAGCTTTGCTTTCTTTAAAAAAAAAAATTATATCCTCACTGCTCTAAGTGTAACCGCTACTCCCGCTACTTTATTGCACTTTTCTCGATTTTTTGTTTTATTTTCCTTTATGTACCATTTTTACTTCTTTTTTTTAGTATTAGCGTCGCTTCAAGTGTATAATCAGCAAATTATCGGCCACTGTTTTGGCGCTACTATCGGCACTCTCAAATCAGCAGCGGCTACCATTGTAGCAACAATTTTTAGCCGATAGACATTAGCTCTTCCATTGACGGTTTGTAGCCAACGCGTAGGTGTTTTATGGCAGGTAGCAAGGCGTTCGAAACAGTTCGCTGACGGGGCGCATGAATACATAAATATGTACACAAAGTACACTCATGTATGCAATTACGCGCAGCTAGATTAACTAAACTAGGAGCAGATTTTTTATGGAAACTTAATCTTTTAGCAACCGAACTTGAATTTCGATGTGCTTCAAAAAAAAAAATGTTGAAAAATATGTAGAAATGTGTGTCTTGCCGCGTGCTGCTATTTCTCTACACGCAACTGTTTTCATGCGTTATTATTAATACATTTACATTCAAGCATATACATATATGCCAATATGTTTACCAATATGTCGTATGTATATGTACTTAGCAAATTTATAATGACCCGACTAGTTAGCTGTTAACTATAGTTCATAATCAACAAATATGGCCAACTGTGTCAAATTAACGCGCCATTATTTATTCTAATAAAAATTTTTAGCTCAATTATTACAAAATGCTGTTCACTTTGTTTGCTTGTCGATTGTTTGATTTGAAAATTTTGTGGACATTTCGAAAAATATTGTTTGCATATACCCCCGAGTGTGTGTGTGTATGTGAGTGTTTGGCACATTAATTTTATGTTAAATTATTATTATTATTAATAAGCGCTTGTTATATACCCACACACGTTTATAGCTGAGCCGTTGGCATAAATAAGCGAATTGGCGCCTGGTCGCGTACCCAAACTTCAAGCTTACAAGCCATGTAAGTAACTTTCATTGCATATTCATATATGTATGTATGTATATATGTATTGCGCTTGTTTTAGTGTTGCAAATTTAATTAACTGCTTTCTCATAAATATTTGATTTGTTTAGCTGCATTTGTTGTTCAATTATGGCTAATTAAATGCAGTGAAGCATTTATGATTCAAATAGCGCCCCCTGCCACTCATTAGCCGCCGTACATACCACAACCCACTTGCTCAGCGTTTCACGCTAGCGCCTTCTCCTTCACTCATTCTTCGTTGCCCACTTGTTCAAATTCTCTGGTCATTTCGGTTGGCTAAACAAGCCATTACATATAAATTTGATGATTTTATTATTTGCATTAATTATTTACGACTGTTTGACTGATTGTTTTGCTGGCGGTAAGAAATATTGCGAGAGCGGCATTAATGAGGAGGAATGCGTTGCATATGTTTGTATGTGTTTGTAGACTTCATGAATCTAAGCATGCAGATACTAAGTAAGTTACACAGCTCGACAAGTTTTAATTAAATTCTCCAACCAGAAACGCAACTGTACAGGGTGTCCTAGACCACCCGTCCGCCCCCTCTAAGATGGGGGAAATGTTTTTCTTTATTGGAAAACGAAAAAATATGATCTACCAAATCGGGAATGCTCTATCTTTTGGCGGTATCACTGACTTCCGGTTTCGAACGGATGTAGGTTAAACCGAGCCTCTCAAATATGATGGAAAGTTTATATTTACGGATTCGAACTCAGCATAAAAAAGTCTATCACAAACAGCTTTAACATTTGCCGCACCAAATTTATTTCCCATTTTTGTAGGCCAGCGCAATTAATGCTAAAAAACTCTCAGATTCAATACGTCGATTTTCTATAAAAATTCAAAGCAAAGGGACCGCCGATGACATCTTCCCTGAGCGTCAGTCCTACTCGCGACGGCCCGGGTTTTAGGCAATGAAACCTTAAATGTATGTACTACCTATTTGGGCTAAAGAAAACAAACTAAGGGGTATGCATATCCCAATTGCCAAACCACTTCGTATCGACGTCGTTTCCGACGCGTATTGGTGAACAATTTGTTCTGCAACGACTCGCCGTCGAACTCGCCGTTGGATGAAACGCACAGTTCGCCGACGAATCGCAAAAAGTATATACTAGCGAACTGTGAAACGATGCTCAAAATCTGTAACAAAACACATATTTTCATTTTCAAATTGCGTGCAATATTTAAATAAGCACATCAGCAAGCTTTCCTTAAAATCTTTAACTCTTAAATCTGAATTAAAGGAAAAAATATAAAGCATATATAGCTCATTAAATTTTAGTGTAATAGAGTAAACATTTTATATAGAACAAATTAATCCGATTTGACGTCGTTTCGAGTTCACCCAAACGACTGCACTAAACCGACGTCGTAACGACTACGATTCGTTGAGAAGAAACGAAGTCGGAACACGTTGAGGTTTGTATGGAAAAAACGACTTCGATTCGATAAGGAAAATCAACGTCGATTCGAACTCATGCTCACTCTGTGGCAAATTGGGTATCGACTTTCGTACATCTGTTTGTATAGCCATATTCCTACAGTACATATACATACATACATATGTATGTAAAGATACTCGCACTTCTTTGGAAAGTATACTTTTTAAGCAGCAGAAAGATGGAACGGCAATTGGTGCCATGCTGAGTACCACAGATGACGTGTGCGTGCATAATTAACACGCTCATCTCAGTTTTAATGTGCAGAAACTTATTTTGAAAAGCATCTGCCCTACATGGAATATGCTTTAGTTACATATTAAAGATTCACAAATTTGACTGAAATACCTGTTAAATGCGGCTATTTGAAGAGTGGTTCAGTATATCTAAGTAAGTATAAAATAGTTAATCTATTGGTGTTAATCTTGTAAATAGTACCTACACTAAGCGACAAATTAAAGTGCACACCTTGTTCTAATATAATATTCACAATTTTTTTCATGAAAATTTTTTTCGTTTAATTATTTATGAAAATATAGTTCATTCTATAATGTAAACCATACAAATCAAAGTTTCACACTTTATATAAAGTTCACAAATATTTAAAAAAATTTCAACAAAATTTTCAACTTTTTATTCAGAATTTCTTGAAAATTTTCGAGCATGCAATTTTGTAGCCAATTTTAGTAAAGCAAAGTGCAAGTTTCAAGCCGTTAAAAATTACCGTTGATTTTTTAGAATCTTTGTGTCGCATTTGTTTCCATATAACGAATAAACACAATTTATTTTTATAAGGAAGAAACCCGCAACCCACTCCACAAAAAAAAAATTTCTAAAAAATCAGTGGTAATTTTTAGCGACTTGAAACTAAAATTGAATGGGCTACAAAACTGCATACTCGAAAATTTTCTAGAAAATCTGAATAAAAAGGTTAAAAATTTAATGAATATTTTTTTTAAATTTTGAGAACCTTATATAAAGTGTGAAGCTTTGATTGATATGGTTTTTATTATAGAATGAAAAATATTTTCATAAATAAATAATAAAAAAAAATTTCAAAATTATTGTGAATATTGTGTTAGAGCAAAGTCGTCTATTGTAGATGAAGTGGCGATCTTTCAAAGCTGTCATTTTGTAACTATCAAATAAATATATGCATTCTGTTTAAAAGCTTTATTTCCACCAGCTTTCTTTTTCCTTTACCCACTTTCTGTAATCCATCGAGATAATTTCGCAAAAATCCTTTTATTATCCACCAAAGTATTATGATTTGTATGGTTTTATGTGTTATTCGAGCTAATAAATCGAACAAAAGGCAAATATGCATTACAAAAAGGCAAAGTAATAGCGACGATGAGCAAACAAATGTTGAATAGTTTTTATTGTTTACACGCCAACGCCACTCACAAGCGATGCACAAATAAATGCCATTGTGTAAACAATTACCACCAACCCCACCACGGACAAAGCTATTGCCACCGTTTTATCCTTTTTGCCAATTTCCAACATTTAAGCCACACACACACACACACACGCAGCCAATAGTTCGCTGATATGAATGTGGGAGCTCTACTAACTACTCTTCGCCTAGGAATCTTATTACACCTCTTGTTGGGCCATACATATATGATTATGTGCATACGTATGTATGTATGTATGTATGTGTTTGCTTATGTGATATGTATTTGCACTTTTGCAGAACAAACAAAAATCCTGTCACTAAAAGCATATCGCGTGCCACCAAATCAAAACAACTGAGTGTGGCAAACAAAAGCGCATTCATACGTTTCCAACAACCGACCCCAACCATTCCAGCAACGGATCACCAGCAATCTCTACTGCCACTATTTGCCGCCAACTCGACTTTTCCTTTGCCTTGATTTGCTGGCTTCCTGCTACAGTGCCTCTTTTCTATTCGTGCCATCCACTTTGGCGAATTCTTTGCTTTGTTTTCCTTTAGCTTGGCGCTTTGTTTGGCCTGTCATGCAGCTCCATTTCGCCAACATCGTCGGACTTATACTCACAAGCTCACCTTAAATGCCCATTTCCAATTTATACACACCCATACATTTTTATTTATTCTATTTGTATAAATGTTAACTCATACATATGTATGTGCGAAATAGTTCCGTGATTCAGTTAGCCCGAATTCTGTCTGTGTAAATATTAGTCGGTTTCGTATGTCAAAATGTTTTGCTCTTTTGTTTTTAGTGTAGTGTAATGCATTATTAGTTATGAATGTTTTTTTTTTGTTGTCAGCATGGTCTTGTGTAATGGCGATGTCAACAATAGCCCAGAGTGGTACATCGATATTACAGGCATTAGTTGATAAACACTGGCACTGGTAGTAATGAGCCACTCCAGGTGATAGCTATGTGCGGCCTCGAAAAATAGTTAAGTCGTAACAACTTAGTGTGAACTTTAGTCAATCCCCAATTGCCAAACGATTGTATACTACTCGTGCAAATCTTCCATATCTAGCTGTTCATAGCTCCATGTATATTGTATTGGTCAATGGGGTATTGTCGATTCTAAAGCCATGCTAGCTGAGGGGAGACTAATGACCGTGGTGTTGGCAAATAAATTTACGATCAACGAATCACTGCTCTCGATCCTTTAGCGAACTGTGGTAGTCCAGACCTTTGTCGATTACTGATTGTGGACATTTTGATTGAACTTCATTAAGAAATATTTTCTATCATGAATAGATCATGCGTTGGATTTCTAGGTTATCTCGTCAGCCTTTTCTTTACCTTAAACATTTTTATGCCCTTCGAGCCAATATGGGTAGACATTTTTTGCCCTCAACTAACCTTTCTATTGTCTATTTACTGTCCACAATGGTCTTCAAGGAGGTAGTCCATATTGAAGCTTTCCTGAATTTCAAACTTAACTGAATACTGATCATTGAGGAACAAGCAAGGATGACTTACATATACTACAGATTCTATAAGTAGTAAATCGAGAAGAATATTTAGAACTTCCGTTAGCCATGATTGTCTAATGTCTTCGGTGCGCCGACAGCAGCTGACTTCTGAATTCCGCAATTATTAGTTAGGGCTGGCTACCAGACCAACTGTAACTGTGTACGCTTAGTGTGTAATCTTTCGCTTCAATCACCACTTGTTGCCCTCTCAGTCCCTTTAATTAAAATAAAGCTGACACCAGCGATTAAGGTTATTGAAAAGAAAAGCCATTCCCAAGCAATTTGCCAGCACACTTAGTCATGAAAAAGGGCCCTTTGTGAAACCACAGACATCTCGAAAAAAACATACTCCTTTTTCAAGTAGTTTGTGGAGTTAGCAAAGCTGAGCAGTTGCCGTAAAATGAACTTTGCCGCTACTCATAAACCGTTTAAAAACCCTGTGCCCAAGTATTTTAGTCGTCTCCTACATATCGGAGCACTATACTCTTATATGGATCCCATACACACATATGTACATATATGGTAATGAGAGAGCAGATTAGCGAGATGCGGCTCTGCACTGTAAGCAAGCCACGCAAAATCAAAAGCAGATTTAACGAAATTTACCACTCCAAAGATGGGCAGAGGTGGAGTTTCACAGGATCATACAGGATTACTAGACAGGTCTGGAACAGCTACGACCCAGTTAAAACTAGGCTCTGTTAGAAATCACGGATGCCTCTATAGAACCCTTGGGCTTGCATGCCAAATGCCTACCTGCATCCTTCCGAAGCCAACCAGTCATTGTTGAGTGAGTCGATGGTTGAAGGTGGGAGTGTGATAACCGGCTGCGGATGTCCACCTATTTTCAACCACGAAGTTCAAGGATTTTACGATGCAAAGTGATGGTAAGTGTAGAAGATCATCGACAGCAGCGCCAAGTGTTGAAGAGAAAGCTCCCATTGGTTGATCCACCATACCGGTGATACATTACTGATAATGGGCGTGATCATCGAGGTGCAAATGCCTCGATGGAGACATTATTGAAACAGCTTCTATAGTAAACGGTTATAACATTGCTTATATTTCTACCGGCGTATTCAAAAAGGAAAAATCTTTCTCAGTTCCTTTTATTTGAAGTTACTGAAAAGCCCAACGTATTAAAGGTAACCGGCTCTGAGCTGGGTACATATAACTTATTTAAACCTATCAACTCACAAAGAGGTGAGCATCTACTAATTTCAATAGGAAAAGTCCAAAGGCAACACTGAAATGCATAATTCCAAATGTTGCCGGTGTGAAGGGGAGTAGTGCAACCAGTTTATAACCATAAATCAGCTAGTCTAAATAGGCATTACTTTGACAAGTCGCTCAAGTGTTTCAAAGTCGCATGATAGTTAACATCCTAGTACAATTGAGAAATGTAGACTGTAGTATATACTTTGCACACAAATTTATGTTCCATAATTTATAAAATTCACAAGTTCGCAGACATTTCATTTGCAATAAATATAACAAATTTTGCTACATATTTTATTCATTAACTAGCATTCAACAGTCAATTACGAGCTATGCCTGCGCAGTGGCGAGCAAATCAACAACTTGGTAAAAAAAATATATATTTTTTCTTTAATTTATGATTTTTGTTTTACATTTGCTACAACATAATTGCTTATTAACCTTTTATTCACAACAATTAAATGAGATTTATTAACTACTAATTAGTGTGTAGTAGCGCAAGTTCATAAGCTGGCTAAGATAAGGGAGGGGGGGGGGGGGCCTGGGGCTTGTTTTGTAGCAGAAGAAAAGCGTTGATTAATCTACGACGAGGCTACAGCTAATTTTTATCGCTGATTTATTGTTGAATTGCATACGTACAAAGCCTTCTGAGAGGGCAGCGAGGCAGGCAAGTATGAAAGTTGGAAAAGCTAGGCAGCTCTGGCTGCAGTAGATGCATATGCATGCGGTGGGCGTGGTAGAAGCGGCACGCATGACCAAAAGTCAAATAGCAGATTACACGCAATGCATTTTGCGAATAGTCGGCAGTAGGCAGTTGCTTGGGCAAGCAATTAAATAACTAAAGCTGGCATTGTGTTGCACTCTCTTATTATCTAAGGCCCAATTGCAACTCCAAAGTGTGCAGCAATCGGTAGGAGTAGCAAAGTTGGCATTCCACGATAATTCAATTGATCAATTCAATTAACTGGCTCAACCGCAAAAGTGCCACCCGCACTCTGCTGCCAATGCTTCCTTACACTGAACTCTATCCAAATCAATTATCCTTGCCACTGAGGAGTTCATTTAATCTTGGCATTATAATTGCATTGTTCATCGCAATGCAATCGGTTGAAAATGTGATTTCCATTCCCAATGAAATGTCATCAAACTCATACTCACTCTCTCTTAACTCTGCATTCTATATATATGAAATCCCTATAACCATCAGCTGGCACAGCACCTCAGGGCGAACAAATTGACTTTTGCACCCTAAAGTTTGCCACTTAACTTCTTGTCTCGTTCAGCGTTGTTGGCTTAGCATTCCGATTGCATTGTTTAATGGCATTTACGTGGAGACAATGCAATCGCATTTTCCTTGCGCCTAGACACGTCAATACTTGTTGATTCTTCAAAGCCCCCAAACCGCTATTGAAATGTGGTGCTTCTTATGCCATAGCTTGGCTTATTTCTATTAACTACCATAAACTCTACATACACCTCTACACCTCAAAACATTTCATGGCAGTTCATCATCTACTCTACTTCTTGGTTGGTTTGCTGTCCAGTCCGCTGTCAGCCAGCCAGCCAGCCCACCTGCCCACCAGCATACCAGTACCAGTTGTCCGAAGGTATTGGTTTACCGCTTTGACATGCTCGGACCTCAGTTGTGGTTATGCCATTAAAGGATTTTCATGGAGCGTACTGCAATGCCTAAAACTCTCTTAGCTTCTCATTCTCCGAAGCTATACATTTCTTGCTGCTGCCTGCTTTCTCGGCACGTTTTAATGCCCTCTTTTGCTGCACTCAGCGATTTGACTATCCTTTTGTTCATTTTACTGTTAAGTCAATATTGGACTCCTTTGGCGTGTAAATGGAAATTCTCTATTCAATTGCCGCTCAGACAATGGGGTGTGAAAATATGCCTGCAGTAATATTTTGAGGTATTTTAAGCATTTTGGTCTGCGCAATGGCTATTAAACATTAAATGCATAATTCTCTATTCTTAGAGTACGGAGTATTTTGTACCAAGATTCATTTTGATAGGATTACTGTTTAAAATTTAATTGAATATAGCCAGCTGCGGCTGTGCTTAAAGAATGTTTGCATTAAAGTTTTCCAAGAGTATCAAGATCAAGTTATAATAATATTTATGCTCCTTATGCCTATAGTGATTTTATTCTTCTATTCTGCGCCTATCGAGCTGAGGTCATACCAGTTTGACACAGACTTAATAAGTTTAGCATCGGAAAGGATGGGGTTTAGGGTGCAAATAAGAATCCTAAGTATGAGTTATTAGTCCCTTGGCGGGCAATGGCAAACCTCCGAGTGTATTTCCGTCATGAAAAACAGCTTATCTTAAAAATACTTATGTGTGAGTGTAAAGCCTTGAGGGCTGCCTGACTGCCGCCGAAGAAAAAAATACTCGTTTGTTCTCCTAGCTCCTTTACCAAGATTTTGTGCTGCCTCCTAAATGGCAAAACACGGTGCTGTGTCTAGAATATCTGAATGACCAGAGATTTCTTTGATCTACGAATTGATTTATTAGAGTCTTACTGCTGCAATAACGGCCGCCTGAGCAATTCCAACAAGCAAGATCGCATTTAGGGTGTATTCAAATCATATATCGGAGCGCCACCTAACGACTCTTCTAGTAGCCTATAATATACTATATGCAAGGTAGAGAAAGGAAACCCTTCAAGTGTACTTCTGCGATAAAAAAGTTTCTTCGGAGGTGGACTAAATTTGCCTCACAACATCAAGAAGCCGAACAGGAATTGGAGGAGAACTCGGCAAAACTGGTAGAAAACTTTCAAGCGCCAAACATGCATTTTATATGTATAATTTTAAAACTAATTAGGGGTACCCCGTAAACTGGAAAAAGCCTTGGAAAACTTTGAAAAACTCAAAAATTTATTAAGAGGTCAAGATTTGTATGAAATGAAAAAAACCGGTCTGTTCGATAAAAATCCGGTTTATTCGATATTCGAAAAATCAAAATCCCCAAAAAGACCATTTTGGAAAAACCGAGTATTAAAAGCTTAAGGTACGTTTTCTTAGACTAAGTCGAACCTTTTTCCATGTCGAAGATTTGGCAACACTGCTTGAAGCCAAAAGGAAAAAAAACCCAACGTTACGCCACAGGTGAATGTGTATGAGCAACTTGTGACAACGTAGTTAATTAATTAAAAAAGTTTACAATGTAAAATTTGTACAATTTCGTGCCGAAAAAAACGCATGGAAGTAAAATGGGAAAACGCGGAAGGCTAAAAAAAGTATACGAAAATGTGCGAGAAAAGGTGTGCGAATTTCACAAAGTTTGAAAAAAGGCAAAAAAAGGTTAGGAATGTGTGAGATAAAATTTTCTGTGCAGCTGAAATGCACTACAGCAATAATAAAAATATTTGCAAATATTTAAATTGACATTTTATTATGAGTGGCAAAAAAAAAAAGTGTATGAAAGGATGTATGTAAATGAATCAGTGTGAAAAAATACCACAAAAAGTCACGAGAAGCTACCGAGAAAAGTCAATTTTCATGTGGGCAAATAGCTGGCGGGTATTGAAAGTTGTGATGATGTTTTAACTACGCGAGCTTTTTAACTATGTATGTGCGCATAATTGGCGTACGGTACATTATCAATATGTCTTTAGTTCCTTAAAAGTCGAAATATTTTCTTAATTTCTTGGATTTTTTATTTATTGAAGTGAAACTTCTTTAGCGGCGGTTGGTTGGTTGGGAGTAAATTGGCAAATTCAACGGAAATTGCACACGGAAATGGTGCAACGGAAATGGTGCGACGGAAATGGTTGGGGCTGAAACAAGTGCTTCCTGAGTGTATGCACATGGTATTAATTTAACAAAAACTTGCTAAAAAAAGTTTAAAGAATAACACTTAGAAAAAAGACCAATACAAGAATGAAAGTAAAGGTGAGTACATACGTAGATAAAGATAAAGCAAAAGGTAAAAATAAAAACAAAAACAAAGATGCGTAAACTTAAACATTTTACTTATGTATATAAGAGCAAGGTGATGGGGAATATGTAGATGAAGAAAATTATAAACATAAAAGTAAAAACAAAGATAAATATAAAGAAAAAGCTGAGGATGGGGATACCGATAAAAGTCAAGATGAAGATAGAGGAAGAAAGATTAAAATAAAGGTAATTATAGAGAAAAGGATATAGATGGAGACACAGAGACTCAATCTGTGGACTATTTTGGAATTTTAAAGATTTTCGGGATTCTCGGCACTTATCGATATAACAAGCGATATTTTTAACGGTTTTGTTATCGACATTTTTATCGATTTTGTTAGAGAGTTTTATCGATATTGTTATCCATTTTGCTATAGATATATTCGAAACTTTTGTTTTGTTACCGATTTTATCATCGACATTTTTAACGATTCTGTTATCGATATTCTTTATCGATATTGTTATCAGTTTTGTTATCGATATTATTATAGATTTTGTTATCGAAATTTTTATCGAATTTTCTATCGATATTTTTTATTAATTTTGTTATCGATACTGTTATCGATTATTTATCGATTTTGTTATCGATTATTTATAGATTTTGTAATCGATTTTGATATCGATATTCTAATGAATATGTTTTCGATTATTTATCGATTTTGTTATAGATATTTTGACCGTTTTTCTAAGCGATTTTTGTTTTAGATTTAGTTGTCGATTATTTATCGATTTTGTTATCGATATTTTGTTGGCTGTTACTATCGATTTTGTTATCGATATTTTGTTGGATATTACTATCGATTTTGTTATCGATAGAGTATGAAGATAAAGATAAAGGAAAACAGAATAATATAAATGCTATTAGAACGAACAGTGGTAGAAGTAGGGATCTAAATACATAGAAAAAAGACAAAAAATATAACCTTAAGCAAAAGCAGATTAATGTACATATGTATATTGGTTATGAGACAAAATAGATATGTAACGTAAGTTTCATATCTCCAGTGTGACCCAGGCGCATTTACTTTTTTTTATTCATTACTTGGTTTCTGGTATTTAGCAACTTACCCATATTATTCCACTAGCCGAATGACAAGGTGTTAAAATTACATGAAATTCTTGAATGAAAACTGAGAATCAAATTATCATAATTATACGAATATCTTTTCGCGTTGGGTAGTATGGATATGACTACATAAATATGTATGTACATATAGACGTATGTACTTATGTATGCGCAACCATTTACATACACGTGTACATACATACTATGTACCTAATATGTTATGTAGATATGTACATACGTTACCGAACCCACGCGACACGAACACAAGATGGCTTCGGCTTCCCATTTCTTCATGACGAACACACGAATTTCACTTTTTCACATAATTTCTTAGCAGCAATGAAATAAGATCGCACTATTTATATTTTTTATTACAACTTGCACTTTTAATGCTTTTGCGCATTTGAATACAATTAAATAAACTATTTTAACACTTTTTCACAATATTTTCCTGCTTATCGGACTAAACTCACACACCATACGAACTTCAATATTTCCGCGGCAAAAGTCTACTGAATACTGAAAATTAACCTACTTACACTCTCAGACCGTCATACATAGCTAATTTGCAATCTCCAAATATTTATTTTTCCAGGATCTCAATTTGAGAAGAGTTAAAATGAAGATAACACACTTTAAAACTCTTAATCTGAAAATTTGGAAATTCATTTACATCAGCGATGGGCAGAGAGAGCTTTTACTCTGCACTTGCTTTACAAAATGTATAGAAAGCTTAAAAGAGCTTTGCCCGGGGGCAAGGCGGTGTCTATCACCGATTTACATATATTGATTGATTTTGCGCTAACCGATTGCGCAGCAAAAAAAAAGTATTTCAAGAGCGGATGAGCACGGAAAACGGAAATGAACTCTCACTCATTGAGAGGTGGAAAGTATGTAGGCGTTTGTGTTTCCGCTTAAAATAAAGGCAAGAAGAGTGAGCTACATAGATATGTGTATACATACATACATACACATACTTGATACAAGGGTGCATATGTTGACATACTTTCTAAATAAAAACAATTAAGGTACCAAGCAGTACATAGGTATGTACATATGTTTCCAAGTATTTTATATAGGGGAAAAACAACTTTTCGTAGAAATGGTATAGAATTCCCGAAAATCAATATTTTTCGATCGGAAAACTGTGGGTCTTTTCAGGAGAGTTCCTATATTAATATCCAATTGTTTATTTAATCATATTTTAAAATTAAAAATCTTTTATTGGTCCACTCCATTATATTTTCTAGGGGTTTTGGTGTACCTTTAAAATAAAGTTACCACGAAAAAATGGTTATATAAACAATTGGGTGTTGTTATTGGGAATCTCCTGACGAGAAACAGAAGTTTTTGATTGAAAAGTATTGATTTTCAAGAATTTTACACCATTTCTACGAAAAGTTGT
The DNA here is from genome assembly GCF_013731165.1 of Rhagoletis pomonella. Classification (NCBI taxonomy): domain Eukaryota; kingdom Metazoa; phylum Arthropoda; class Insecta; order Diptera; family Tephritidae; genus Rhagoletis; species Rhagoletis pomonella. The sequence goes on from NW_023458560.1 coordinate 70,227,112, forward strand.
TTCTTTTTTGATATAAAATACATGGAAAACTTTGAGCGCTTTTAGCACTCCATAAATATTTTTTGGTTTCAAAATTAAAAAATAGGTGAATTTTTTCGATATAGAATAATTCTAAGGGGTGGCGGCATTAAAATTCCGACTTTTTCAGTTGCATTTTTAGACCATCCTAATATACATACATACGTAGCGAATCATGGAAGTTATCCTTTTGTCGGCATCCACTGAAATATTTTTTTGAGCTAAAGCGCGGGGAAAAACCTCTAGCAATATTTTATTATATAGCTATGAAGTTTTCTTAAAGGATTTTTATTTTTCAGGCAGAGTAAAAATTTTTTCCACAATCGCTTAAAAATACTCATCTATTCAATTTATTTCTCTCTCTCTCTTCTTCGCTCTCTTCCGCTTTTTTTATCTCCTGATACAAAACTTTAAGCGGAAACACGCAATTGCTCGCTCTCACATTTTCCAGCGCAAATTCACTTCCGTTTCCCATATGTTCCTTCTGCTCTTATTTTGTACTTTTTGCAGCGTGATCTGATGCTTTAAAATTTTAAAGTAAAACATACATACATACATACAACCTAATTTAATATGAAAGAGTTTCAAAGTTCTTTTCATTGTTTTTACTCTTTTTAAATTGATGGATAGATATTTTTTCCAGGTGAACAATCGGTCAAGATGTGAGAGTGCAGGCTTTTTTCAGTATTCGGTGGGCATTTGCAGTGGAAGTTAGTTTGGTTAAGTAATCTGCGGTTGTCAAAGTCACTTTAAATAAATTTAGTGTAAAAGAAATATAATAATTTTATTCCAAAATGTATTACAAGTGCATATTTATAAGTACTCTTTACTTATAAACTATAAGTATTTACATATAGACAATTAAAAGCTATTAACGAATGAAGTGAAAAGTGAAAATAGTAAATTATTGCGTGATCGGGTCGCGTCGGGTCGCGTCGGCTCGGTACATTTATGTATACGAGTGTACATACAAATGAATTGCATTTGCTGTATACATACATACATATGTATGTATGGATGTATTTTTTCGTATGTTGCATTATTTGAAAGTGTAATTGTCGGAAAGTCGGAAAGTCGAAAAGTTGGAAAGTTGGAAAATTTAATCGCAAAGTAATTTGTATAGTGGTCGTGTGTGAAAATGCAAAATGTAAGAAGTACTTTCTCGGATATACATAAATAATAGAAACTACTTAAGCAATAAAAAAAACCAATCTATTTCGTCATTGACTGGTAAGTGCATTTCTCATTTTAAACCAAATGTAATTTCCTATTAATTGTTATATCGCTGGCTTTGAGTGAAAAGTTAGTAGGTCCAATTTTTTCGAAGGCTCAAATTTTAATATAGGAAGCAAGAAAAATACAAAATGCAACGTTCCCTAAAGGACTAAGCTACTTCTTTTATTTCCTCCCATCTATATTCAATGAAAGGAAAATTTTCTTAGTACAAAAATTTTTATACCGAAACTCGATAAGGTTAAAATAATATGGAATAACATCGAAATCTTACACTTCAAAAAGTTTCGCAAAATACTTGAAGACAATCCACTTAAAATAAAGGCAAGAAGAGTGAGCTACATAGATATGTGTGTACATACATACATACACATACAAGGGTGCATATGTTGACATACTTTCCAAATAAAAACAATTAAGGGACCAAGCAGTACATAGGTATGTACATATGTTTCCAATGGAAACTTTCCATGTATTTTATATGGGGGGTAAACAGCTTTTCGTAGAAATGGTATAGAATTCTTGGAAATTAATATTTTTCGATCGGAAAACTGTGGTTCTTTTCAGGAGACTTCCAATATTAATATCCAATTGTTTATTTAACCATATTTTAATACTAAAGATCTTTTATTGGTCCTCCCATTTTATTTTATAGGGGTTATGGAGTACCTATAAAATATTGTTACCATAAAAAAATGGTTAAATAAACAATTGGGTATTGTTATTGGGAATCTGCTGAGGAGAAATAGGACTTTTTCATCGAAAAATATTGATTTTCAAGATATACATATGTAACGTTATAAGGACTAGTAGTTCTAAAAACATGAAGATCGTTTCGTCGAATTTTCCAAATGTACCTTCAATTAAGAATATTTTATCTTTGTAAGTTGGTTTATTCTGAAAGCACACCTCTTGCTAATATATCAAATTATTCGTAATTGTTTGTAGAATATAATTCATACTTAAAAGGTTTTTAAAACGAAATGCTTCAAAAACTATTCGCGATAAACTGGATATATCGAAAATTGTGAAAAGTAGAGTTACACAATTTGAGTTACTTGCCATTTAGTTACTTTTTAAAGCACACTCTAGTTACCAACTACATATGAAGTGCACACATAAGTACTAATTGCACATAAAATTTCAAGCCAGTACATACCTACTATATGGTGTGCTTCAAAAGTTATGACTTAATTAATTTTCCACCTCTTAAAAATTACATAAAAAAACCACTTGTTTTTAATATTTTTTTTCAAATTAAAACAGCAAAATTTTGCACAGTTGTTAGCCTTGGTACAGCATACCAAATGGCCGAAAATTTTTAAAATCGGACAATAACCACGCCCACATCCCATATAACGGTAATTTCGAGAAATACAAAATCTTCGATAAATCAGTAAATATTAAAGCTAATTTATTCAAAATTGATGCTTGCAACAATTCTTTACCAAGAAATACGCTTATGATAAAATTTTGGAAAATGGGCGTGTCACCGCGCACTTATGATCACATATATGTATCTCAGTAACCGTTCTATCAATTTATACCAAGCTTATTGTGCTTGTCACTTAAAAGCAAAACGTTGAAAATGATTGAAATCGGACTAAAATTGAGGCCGCTTTTCATATAACGGTGAATTTCAGAAATGCTTGAAACTTCAATATTTCGAAATTCAAGGACGCTAATTTACACAATTTAATTTAATTTAGTTTCTTTTAATTTTTAAATTTTGATTCAGAAATAAAAATAATTAAATTTATTTTGGCACTATTCTTCATTTTTTATTTAATTAATAATAATAATTTTTCTAATTTAGTTTATAATGTTTTAGATGAAAAAAAAAATATTTTTTTAATTTTATTTAATTTTTTTATTTTTTTTGCTTTATTTTTTTTAAATTTTGTTATTTTAAATCTAATTTCCATTTCTTTAATAGTTTTAATTGTTAAAAATAAAAAAAAAAAGATATGTTTTTAATCTACATAATTTGATTTTTAAAAAACTTATTGCTAAAAGGCGAACATCATAACGCTAAGTCCTCCTCATTAGTAGATCTTTCAATTAGTCTTTCGAAAGACAGTAAAGAGCTTTCAAGATAGTTGCCAGAATTGAAAATTGTCATACGAAAGACTTTTGTCTTTCGAAAGACTGTGGTGAGTTGGGAGACAGTTGTCAGAATTGCCCTGTCAATGTTTGAATCGGAAATTTTGCTTCACTCTAAAAGTAAAACACACATTAAATACCGTACTCTCGTTATTTATGACCATCCGCTGACTTCCTAGTTCATTTCTAAAAGCAATAGCCAACAAATATGTTTGTTACAGCAATGAAAGCTCAGCCAAATGATCGCTAATCAAACGAAATTCAATTAAAAGTACTCGAGAGCGCCTTACTTGGCATGCGCGCACTTCTACTTCGTTACCACATCTATGCTGTGGTGGTACTGCCATCAAACACACAAACAAAATCCCTCAACAGTCAGCTGCAACGTTGTTGTTGTTGTTGTGCCACAGATTAACAACAGAAAAGTGCTTTAAGAATCTTTGCCTCCTTGTTTTTTTTGTATATGTAGCAGCTTTCCATTGCTGCGGCTTATCTCGTTGGCAATCCATTAAAATTGCACATCGTTTACACCAAAAATCAATTCGCCAAAGCATTTCACAGTCGCTGCGAACGACCAAAGCAAACAAAGTAAACAAAGTCGCAAACGCATGCGCAAATGTACGCCACCGAATTCATTGCCACTGTGCGCTGGTCGCGGCTGCTGCTGTCCCTATTTACTAGCTGAGCTTTCGTTGGATAGACGTCATCGATATCTGTTGGCAGCTGTGATGTGCATAAAGCAAAAAAAAAGAAACATTTTAAATCCAACTGAGTTGCCCATAAATTCGCACTCGGCGCATACCTGCATTTGCACTGGTTTACTATTTCCTGGTACACAGATGGCTTCCATTTCCTCTTTGGTATTCGTTTTGTATGCTTTTTGATTATTACAAAATTTAAGGAGGTTGATCCGATAATTTAAATCAAACTTTGTTTATAACGAGTCTTTATCGTTTTTACCCTGACATTTCTTGGATCGGATATGTTACGGCAGGTCTGGGCGGAATTTCGTTTGTAGTAGGTTGGAAAACCTAAGATAGCTCTTCCCAATGCTATATTTACCTCCGTTTGTTTGTTGTAGCGGATATTTTATCTTGCATAGAAACGGTAAGTCTTTGAATCACTGTCGTCAACCTCAGCTAAAGGTAGACCTGGGAAATGCACTGTTTCGACGGGGTAAGATCCAAGGTTGAGTGGTCTTAGTTGAGTTGGGTTGAGGAGGCATGCGAAGAGCTTCTTGGGGCGTTGGCTACGTAGGGGTCTGGTCTGGATACGTTGCTGTTTAACATTCTATAGTATTCGTGCCAGAGCAACGCGGGTCTGTCTAGGCAGCTGAAGCTATTCCTCTGCAATGGGTGAGGACTTACTGATGTCAATACAGTGTCGGGTTCAGTAGTTAACGTACGTCGTTCTGGATCTCATCCAGTAGTTCGTATATATGCTTCTTGTCGTGTCTAGGTGGAGGTTCTGCTTCTAGAAAGTGCCTGTTCGGGTGCTCTGGTCAGTAGCAATCGACAAGAAACTGCTTACTAAAAAGGCATCCTTTGACGGACCGGAGTGCTACGGTAGGCACTACATTTTTAGTTTAGAATTATCCGGCCAATTGCCTTGTAAAGTTTCTTTGGCTTTGCCGGCAAGCGATTTAAGGACTTTGTTTCGGCTCTGACTTTCATTGGAATTTACAGTTGGGTGCGCTGAGAACAGCTCGAAGGTGGCGGAATTGGTGTGCCATTGACGTGAGTTTCCGGCTGCTGTCTGATCCCTTTCGTCCAGTTGGTACAAATAGTTGCCGGGGATTTCTTAGGGAAGAGGTTTAGTCCCCTTTTGGTGGAATGGTGGGGCAGATCGTAGAGCTAGCCGTTTACTTTTGAGCACAGGTCATCGATTGCAGCGCATGAAAATATGGAAACTTCTTCTGGTGGTAGGGGAAGCTTGGAAATGTAAAAAATTATACAGAAGCGAGAAGAACACATCGCCCTGCGGATCCCCTTGATACTTTTTCTGGGTTTTGATGTTTGATATCAAAATACTGCTGACGATTGCCTACTCAGATAATTCCCTGAGAATTGATCGAGCTATCGAAATTTATCGGGTTCATTGAGTTATGATGTGTCGAGTTATTCAAACTGATCAATGTTTATTGAGTTATAGAAACATAAACTTACTTTTCGAAATTGAGCGATAGTTATCGAGTTATAAAATTGTATCAGAGTTATCGTAATTCATCGAGTACTTTCAACGTATCGTAGCTATCGAAATTTGTCGGTTTATCCAAATGATGTTTTTGGAATTTTCAAAGTTCATCGAGTTATCGAAATTTATAGGGTTATTTAAGTTTATCGATTTATCGCTATTTATCGATTTATAGATTTGAACGAGTTACTAGAGTGTATCAAGTTATCGACATTTGTCGATAGCAGGGTTGCTATATGAATCAAACTAGAAATTAATCCAGGGAAGTTTCACCAAATCGGTTTGGCCCAGGTGTATTATTTTTTTTATTTTTATATATTTTGTTTACTCTTTTGTTTTTAAGTATAATTTTTATGTTTGACATTTTGTTTTTCTTCCATTTTTTGTTAGGGTTTCTCTGCTTTTGGTATACACTTTGGTTTTCTTTGATCTTTTAGGTTCTCTGCCATTTTCGTTTCGGTAATCGGTTTTCAATTTTTGAATGTGATAATCGGTTTTGCAGTTTTCAAACTACTCGAAAACAACAATCTCACTGCAGCACACACAAACTCTCATACCCAGCATTATCGCCCATGTACACACACACACTCACCTTGCGTGCGGCTGTCAGACCCCATCAGTTTATTTTACCATTTGCCCGCCTTGTTGGCTGTTGTTTTGTTGTTGAAATGTACTTCACTTCACTTTGCAATCTTAAAAATGTAAAGTGAGTGTGTTTAACAAATTATATCGGAAATAAAGAAAATGTGTACGCAACAGTTATCAGCACAAATAAAATGGCAAAGTACCGGAGTGCGCGCGAATTGAATGCCAGTAAGCGAATGCACAATGCCCAAGAAAAGGGAGCTAAAATTAACCAGAACAAGGCATTTGTTGCAATGTTGCAAGCACTTAAAGTTAAAAACGAAATCAATGCAATGGACAGCACAAATCGAATCGAAGCCGAATCGAATCGAATCTCAGTGAAGCGGTGAAATGTTTGAATGGCAGCAAATGCGAGTGGCCGCCACCAGACGCAGCAACGATCAAAAGGAGTAGCATTGCAGGAAACATTCTACCTCGCACTACATATGTATGTATTAGTTGGTATGGGCTTCCAGCTATTGCCCGTACCACCAGCGACGTCGTCTTCACCGTTGGTGTTGCTGTCACAAGTTGGCAAATGAGATTAGGTTGCGTATGTCGGGCCGGTCGTACGTTTGTGGTGTTGAGTGAATTATGGGCTGCATTAAAGCCAATAAATGCGAATGGCAGTGAGTTAAGAAGGTGGTGAAATATATACATACATACGTACATACAGTGGTATGTTACCGTCTGGAGAGTCGCGGAGGGAGTTAAGATAAAAAGCCAGTAGTATTCATTTAGTTTTATTTTAGTATTCAATACATTGCGTATTTGGGTATTAAGTGGGTCCGAGATGCGCTTGTGACTTTGTTGGGATGCACATATGCATGTATGTGTAGAAAATGATGTCAAAGTAAATTTTGTTCGAAAAGTATTCAAGCCTGGATTGAGTGAGGTCAGAGCAAATGCAACAATTTTTTCTAAGGCTTAAGAAATGGCTCTGGCGCTCTTAGTGCCATATTTTGTGAATAGAATTATGCCTAATAACTTTGGGCCTAAACAAAGAAGAAGAATCCTTTGCAGTAGGGTGGTCAGCCTAGTTTAATTTTATGCTGCTCCGATTTGGACCGAAGCAGTGAAGGCTAATTGTTACGCAAAGAAACTAAAAACTGTGTATCGCTTAGGTGCACTGAGAGCTGCTTTCGGATTCCACACAATTTCTGATGAATCGTCCTTTGTAAACGCTGGACTTTTCCCGCTAGACATTCACGCACAAAAGATGAAAAGATTATAAGATAGATATAATCGCCTATCCGAGAACAACAATGGTCTAACGCGAAATATAATAGCTCATCACCAACATTCAAAATGGCCGCCGTGACGCTGTAAGTCGTGCATGAGAGTTTCTTCGTTCCTCACAGGCGTCATCCAAGGAAAACCGACTTTAGGTAATAGTGACCCGACCTTTGTAATTTTCAATGCAAGCTTTCTGCAGCGGCATATCTGGAATAGTTATAACAAAAAATCGCATACATAACTGAACTATCAGTTGTTTGGGAGTTGCATAAATATATGCTATACTGGTCCGATACTTCCGGTTCCGACAAATGATGAACACATTAGCTCTGCTCCAATACTTTTCGTGTAAAATCCTGTAAGAGTGTCAAACAGCAAAATTACTCTCTGAAGTGAGAGTAAAATGTGAATAACCACAAAAAGTAAGGGAACCTGTACAAACGTCAACCAGTGATCGCTTGACACTTTTCATGATTTTACCAAAAGGAAAGGTTCGGGTAAAATCTTGCAACTTCACTCTCTACACAACTCACCAAAACTCGCTCTCATTTACAGGATTTCGGAGGAATTTGGAGTAAAAACCTGTAAGTTCATGAAGCACTGGATCAGAGCTATTATGAAAATAAACTCGCTTGCCAAATTTCAGTTGTTAAGCTTGAGAACTGAGGGACTAGGTTGCGTTCAAACAGACGGACAGATGGACATGGCTAAATCGACTCAGCTCAGCTCAACGCTCTGATCATTGAAATATACATTTTTATGGATCTAGCTCTACTTGTTCTGGTACTTACAAACAGCCGACCAAAGTTATAATAACATTTCATATTCTTGAAAGGTATAAAAAAACATGCATAGAAAACTGAACATCAATAAATTACTCGTGATTAATTATTCACCAGCACCTCGAAAACTAATCAGCCAGTTTGGATACAAATTTTGAACGAAATACAAAGTATATCCGGTACACCATTAAAAGAATTATCTAATTACGTCAAAGACTTGCAAAGCCATAAACAATATCGATTTTTCTATAGGAAAACACCATTTAAATGGGATAACTTGGTAAATAAAAAAAATAAAAATATATATCAAATTTAGGCAGCTTAGTTCCTAGAAATCGAACTAGTGCACTGTAAGAAAAAAATATCAGAAGCTTATAACTGGAACTTGCACATACCATAGATTGAGGAGGCCATTTGAGGAAACCACAGAGTGTAACTTCTTTTATTGATTACGAAGTATGCAAAAACTTTACTCTGAATGTAAAAAGGTATTTGCTGACACTTGGATAGTTCAGCCGTTGTATATGTATATTCACTCTAAAAAATTTGACTACCAAATTAAAACTTCATTCGAAATCGAAAAATCGCAATATTTTTTCAACGCTCAAAATTAAAATATTCTTCCAAAGAAATTTACATTTTATTAAAAAACTCTTTTGCTTATCTACAATCCAATTGCTGACATTTTGACATTTATGAGCAACGGTACATCGATAAATGCTTGTCAACATGAATACCAAGGAGCGTCAGCAAATGCAATCAAATGTCAAAATGCGCATAACAAAACGTAATGATTTACATAACAAATACAAAAATTATATTGAATAAGATAAACATGATTTTGATGCTTGAAGGCAGAGCAGCAGTGGAAAATGAGCGATGACATTCGTTTGGATTTTTCATTGTCTGATGCTTATCTGTTGGGTACTTCATACAGAGAGAGATATGTACATATGTACTTCCACAAGCATAGCAACAAGTTAATGGCACTGATATGAAGGATTTCTAAAGGGGTGGGACAGATAAAACTACATACTAACACATGTGTGTGAAACTTTGGCTTGTGCATTAGGATTGTTCTGTACCGAAAAATACGCTACTGTTTTTTTATTTTCGCAATCAAAAAATATTTAGATGCCGCTTAAAGTTTTCCATGTATTTTATGTGGGAAAAAAACAATTTTTTGTAGAAAATTTATAGAATTTTTGAAAATCAAACTCTGTTTATCTACAGGATACTTTCAATAATAATAAATAATAATAAACAATTGTTGATTTGGCCATTTTTTAATATCAACTATTTTTAATGGGTCCCCAAGCACCCCAAAAAATGCAATGGTGGCCCATAAAAAATCGTTAGTATTAAAAAAATTGTAAAATAAAAATTTGAGTATTATTATTGGAAATATTTTAAAGAGAAACAGAGTTTTCCCCATCGAAAAGTATGATTTTCAATAACTCATTTATATGAAAATTTTTATCCCCTATATAAAATACATGGCAAAGTTTGAGCGTTTTGAGCGACTTCTAAATATTTTTTGATTCCAAAAAAAAAAAATTAGGGTTATATTTTTTCGATATAAAACAGTTCCATGGAAAACTTTGAGCGCTTTGGGCTACTTCTAAATATTTTTTGATTTCGAAATAAAAAATCAGGGTTATATTTTTTTTCGATATGGAACAATCCCAGACAGAGTTAACTTTTTCACATGCATTTTTTTTTAACCACCCTAATGTGCATACATATGTTGATACATATTAAGTGATGCAAACGTTAAAGTCGGCTTGTTGAACGCTGACAGCTAAATCAGGGGGAATGGGCAAAACTTTCATTCTTTTCGATTTTCACCCTTAAAAACCCATCTATCTCCACGAAAGCGTTCCGGAACGTAGCCCACCAAATCTTGTTTGAAAATTAATAAATACGATTTGAAATTTATAAACTTTTACATTTGCGATCTTTCACTTTTCATCTGCTTTGTATACATACGTATCTATTTATTTGTATCTACAAGAAAATTCATAAAATTAGATTTGACATGTTGCATGCAACATGAACAACAAGCAACTTCATAGATAAGTAACTTAACTGCTTATGTAATTTCACTTTAGCTCACTTACATGCCATCAACCGCGCGCTTACCAGTCCTTCACACACACATACGCACGCAATCACAGATATCCTTCAACCCCACGCCACGGCGTATTTTGCCGCCTACAGTGATTTATTGCAAATAAACACAGTCGATTTCGCTGTCTACATTCTGTTGCTTTACTCTCAGTTGATTCCTTTCGCGCATTTCATTTGTTACTCTTTCTCGCCGGCACGCTACCCCTCCGACCACAGCCGCGCATGCAACTGTAGCAAGATAAATGGTCGTCTTCGGGGCTGTGTGGTAAAAGCAAAACAAAAAAAAAACAAGTAAGAGCAGCGCTGTCTTCGGCTATGCCGAAGGCTTCATACCTTTCATGAACATCTGCAAATTTTACTTTGACAGATTACTGCTTTTGAATACATCTGCATACATCGATAGAGGAGTTACATACTTATATAAAAAATCGCACCTAAACAATCAGAGGTATGGAAGATATACTTTATATGACACCAATCTAAGTGATTTTCACCGCTATGTGATCGGTATGTAAACCGGTAACACAATTTATTGGGTTTAGTTTCCTACATAAAGGAGATATATCGCAAAAACTGGTATCTGAACAATCAGTGCTATAGGAGATAAAGCTTATACAGCATAGATTTTGACGATTTTCTCAGTAGACTTTGTATTATTATTTATAAAATATCTTACGAAATTTATCGGTTTTAGCTGTTCAAATAAAGAAGTTTTACAGTAAAATCCCATATCTGAACAATCAGATGTTTGGGAGATATATGTTGTAGTCATCCGATCCTTGTTATTTTCACTGTAAGTATTCTGTTAATAATGAGTGAAAATGGTGCGAAACTTCATGTTCCTAGCTGCATAAATGGAGGAGTTATGATAAAAGACCTCATATCTGAACAATCAGTTGTATGGGGGCTGCAGGTTATAGTGACCCGATCTTTGTTATTTTCGCTGTAAGTCTTCTGTTGATAATGAGTGAAAACAGCGCGAAATTTCATGGTCCTAGCTACATTAATGGATGAATTATAACGAAAAATCTCATATCTGAACAATCAGTTGTATGGGAGCTATAGGTTATAGTTACCCGATCTTTTTAATTTTCACTGTAAGTTTTCTGTTGATAATGGGGGAAAGTGCTGCGAAATTTCTTGTTCTTAACTACATAAATGGAGAAGTTATAATGAAAAATCTCATATCTGAACAATCAGTTGTATGGGAGCTATATGTTATAGTGGTCCGATTCTTCCGGTTCCGACAAATGATTAATACATTATAAAAATACACTCACCTACCAAATTTCATCCGGATATCTCGAAAACTGAGAGACTAGATTGCATACAAACAGACAGACAGACGGACAGACGGACAGACGGACAGACGGACAGACGGACAGACGGACAGACGGACATGGCTAAATCAACTCAGCTCGACGTTCTGATCATATAAGTATACATTTTCATGGGTCTATCTCTTTTTGTTCTGGTACTTACAAACATCGGACCAAAGTTATAATACCATTTCATGCTCATGAAAGGTATAAAAAAAAACTTCTCGCTTTTGGGTAAATGGCAAAAATCAGAAATGATAAAAGTTTCTTGCTGCAGCAGAGTGCGAGTAGCAGCAGTTGGCAGGCGCCATGCAATAAACGCCTAAAAATATACCACAACAAGCATTAATATTGAATTTGCTACCGAGACACACACACACACATAAGTGCTTCTTTGGCGGCAAGCCGATGAGACCTGTGCCGTTGATTTCTTCAATTTTTTTTTCTTGGTAGGTATTTCTTATCTGCTTACTTTTTCAATTTGTATGTTTTACTTTTCATCTGCATTTTTTTCTTGCCCCCCCCCCGCCCCCTCCTGTTTTTGCCGTTTGTTTTCCATTATTGTTGTTTTTTTCGGCCTTTTATTGTATTTGTATGTACAGTATGTGTGTGAAAGTTGTTGCATTCTTCGCTGCTTGTGGGGTTGCTTGTGTCAATTTTAATATAAATTATTGTTTTCTGCTTTTTGAAATATGAGTTTTATGAATTTCTGTGCTACGCGCGCCGCTTTTCAAACAAAGTGAATTCACTAATGTTTGCTTTGATATTCGTTTTCACTTCTGACCATCTGTCATGTTGCGGGGAAGGGAAAGGAAATATTCGACTTTGGCTGTCTTATTGCATAATGTTGGGAACGTTTGCAAAATTCCCCATTTCTGGAAGCAAAATATTCACTTTACTCCGAACCCTCTTCATCACATTGATAAGAAAAGCGTGAAACCATTTTTCGGTGGCAAGCTTATATAAGGAAAGCCCAATATAAAATTTCTGATACTCGTTGCTTTGATGCGAAGTTTGTCGTTCAAGTCCTCTGGACTTTTTTTCCTGACCAAATTCCGCGACCGAACAGTTGGTTAAGTTGTGCCCTGGAACTTAAACCAGTGCTTGTTGAGTTTTTTTCTACCCAGTTACTTATGACCTACTTTTTGTGTACCATTGTTAACCTCAAAAAAGACTTACGGACCATGAAATATTTACTGTGGTACCATCGAGTTTTGCCCTCATGCTCTGGTAGAATCTTGTTCTTGCCACAGAACGGTAGTAGCTCCAACATTGTGGGATTTTATGTAATGGATTTACTGAAATTTGAAAACAGAAATGTACTCTGACATTCTAAATGCATCTCTTAAGACCTGGTCCAAGCTAGTCAAGTCTGAACATAGGTCTAGAAATATCGATTTAACTGACATACCGTAACAACCTATTCCGAATTCCTGAAGTAAGAGGAATTTTTGTTTTAAGTTTTGCACTTCGTTCATTATGGGTCTGGGTAAAAAAAAACTCTGCAACGCAGAATCTATCTCAAATCTTATAGGGTTACAAGTCTCCTTCGTTCGACGTATCGTTAAGGAAAGTCCGCGAGGTATCTTAGCTTAATGTTATTTAGATCATGTGCTTATACGTACGGCAACTCCAGGAAGCGAAGTCTGATTCTAGTAAGGACTTCATAATGCCGCCTAAGTGCTTTGCTTTGTCCTGTTGCTCAAGATGCTGTGATGTAATTTCATCAACAGAGGTTCTATGAAACTCAGTACCTATGTATTTGTTTTTAGAATTTGACCAAGCCCTTCCAGGCAAATACTACACCAAGCGAGCCCGTTTATACATTCATTGGCACTTTTACGAGTGTGCATATTTTTTTTTGTAAGTTTTTTTTTAAAGAAAACTCACTAGTTCGCAAAGTTTAAAATCGATAAAACTTTAAATAAAATTTCCATTCCAAATTTCCACTTAACTTCCGTGAGCTTTAAGTATTTTTTAAATTCTAGACCTACGCTTTTGTTTTGAAAGAAAAGTTGTCAGACGAGTTTACTGCAAGCCAAAGAAGTGCAACAACAGCAATAAACTTATGAAAGTTCCATAAGTTCAGATGGTAAAATGGCTGAGGTTAAGAATCCCTCTAAAGTGCTATGCTTCCTTAAGAACGAGTGTAGCATTTAATTGGTAGCAACAAGTCAGCTGGAAAGATAGAAATATTTATGAAAAGGTGAAGAAATCAGTGAAAATAAATGGAAAGGGTTAACTTGAACTTTATTGGTGTTGATACACATATGAATAAGAATATATGCGCGAAGAATGTGAAACTTATTTAGTACAAAAATATGTACATATGTGTGTATGTGTGTTCTTGCACCGGGGAAAAGTTCAGTTAGCCGGTTACTATGCTGCCATTTGATATTTATGGAAAGTTTGTGCGCCGTAAGATATACCTCAGGCGTAAAATGCATGCAACATCTCAAAAATATGGCATTACATGTAAATTTCATCTTACATACGCTTGTCTGTATGTAGGTAAGTACAACTTGTTACAATATCCCAACATGAAATATTAAAATTCAAAAAACTGCGTGAGCTCTAAAATTACAACACACATAGCGCCAGTGTGTATGCAAGAATATTTCGTTGGCTTCAATGTCAAAAATTTATGGCTGCTGACAGGTTCCACGAACTTCTTATAAAGCTTACGGTGTGCGAATATGGCCGTATGTATTGCGTAGAAATGTTTTACGAATATTATAGGGAAGGTGTTGGGAAATTCCTAAAGAAAGTGTATTTCCCCTTGCCGTGGGCTTTCTGCATAGCCAAAAGGTCCGAGACTATATGACGATCTATGTACATTAGACTGATTAACTGACTGACTGCTTCTTTTTGTTTCAAAACCCCTTGTGAAATATTTTCGGGAGAGTGAAAAAAGACAACTTATCAAAAGCGCAGCCCTTAATACAAAGATTTCTATTTTCCATATAAATAATACAGGACAAATTTGTTTTCAAATTGAAATTTTGTAACTCGTGCTTTTGTCAATATATCGGAAGCGATATGCATATATTTTTAAAGGAAATTGAAGCATGTAAAAAAGCCCCTTATGATTCTTCCATAAATTAACTGCCTCAAAAGTTATTATAGGTCGAAGTCGAACATATTCAAAATTTAACGTTTTTTTTTAGTTTTCTGCAAAATAGTTTAAACTTGTCACTAAATATATATGTTAAAAGTCTCCTCGGTAATTTTATATTAAAAAAAGATCATTTAAATTAAATTATCGAGTTTAACATGGCTTAATTTTTTTATCGTATGCAATAAAATGACTGACAACGTCAAGAAAAAAATTTCTTAAGTCAACTGCACGTCCTAGCCACTTCAAATTTGCGCTTTTTTCACTAACATTGAATGGGTTACAAAATTGAATACTCGAAATTTCTCGAAGAAATTTAATGACGTTTTCTTGTCTACAAAAAAATTTCTTCTCATTTTCCTCTTCTTGGTGTTTGAGCAAAGGGTGCAATGAGAAGGTAACATTTCTCGGTAGAAAAGAAAACGCCACAATTAAGAAGCTCGAAATTTTTTAAAAAGGTTTGTTGATTTGTTTTTTTTTTTTTAATGTAGCGCAAAGTCTGAAATGTGGATTTTTGTTAAATAATAAACTATAGTTTTTGAAAAAACATTTAATATTAAATAATATAAAAATAATAGTCAAAACTTATCAATTGTGAGTGGCGTATAATTAATATATTTACACACTTTATTATCTGAATATGCAGTTACAATTGCTCGGCTATACAAAATTCCTAATCTTGCGTCGGCGTTCGCACACCCTGCGCAACGTGAAAACCCCATGTGCAAAATGCGATAATCAACGCTGAGCCACAGAAAAAAGAGAGGGAGCTTCTGGGGAACCAATCCCAAATATTCGGTTTAAGGGTTCACCGAAGTCTACAGCGTCTGCAAACGGGTGTCCGTCTTAGAAAAAACAGTGCTTGGGGTCTACCATATTAAAACTCTTTCTAATGAACGTTTAACAGGATTCGGATGAGACCACCTTATTTTCATGTCGTCCTCGGTAAACATTTCAAGGACTATGATTTGAAGGTATGCATCTGGAATGTCCAGTACTTTAATGGCGTTGGTTGCTGTCCTTGCCAAAGCAAGAGCAGGCAATTCCGTCACCCAAGAAGAATATGAGCCTTATTTTTTGTAAGCAAAAAATGTTTAAAATTGCTTTAAAAGTATACTTCATTAACAAAAAGGTATTTTATTAACTAAATTGCGCTTCCAAATAAAATTTAACTCACCTTCCGCCTTACGCAAGTCATTTATTATACTGTCAAATGGTATAAAGAAAAACTGTCATTACAATATGACGCTCAAAATAGCAAATCAATAAGACGAAGCAGCAACTGGAAAAATAAATAGCGACACGCTTGCAAAAAGTTGCGAAAAACCCACCATTGTCATCGTAAAGTATTGTCATTGTAATCGTCACTTGAAACGTGTATTGTGTTCAAATGCATGAAAACCGCTGACAATGATGAGCAGACCACTTACGCCACGAAAAAAAAAAATATTTAAAAAGAAAACATGCTTTGCCTCCATATACATACATTTACTTTAACAGGACTTCAGCTGTCGCGCAAAAAGTGACATTTCATCTTCCTAAATAGTCCACCGTGAACTTACTTACAGCATTCGATTGTCGCTGACTTTTCTCATCAAACTACTTCTGCCCATTCCCATTTCATTTGCTTCAAATATATACCTCGCGTAAGTCACTTCACATTTTATTCCTCCAACTCCAATACTTTATCGCTGAGCTTTCGCGCCACTTTCATCTCCTACGACCGAACTTTCACTGCTCAGCACAAAATCATTTTTACAATGATTGATGAATGAAAATCCAATCGCGCAAAATCGCTTGGCAATGGAATTCATGTTTGTACGTGTATAGATACACTAAAGTACATATAGGATATTTATTTTTGCAAGTGTAATTTTTACGATTTATGACAAAAGAACGTGCCAAGACAGAGTTTTCGAAAAAAAAAAACGCAATTGAATGGTTCCTTCCAAAGCAAAAACAAGTGTTGAATGAATTTTTTGCCAACACCAAGATAAGCAGCATTCTTTAGTCATTCAAAATGCCACTTTGATGAAAACTACAATTTCATTGCAACATAATTAAATAAAAGAAACACTCGTAGATGGATGTTTTTTCACCGCACTGAGCGAAGGTGAGTGGCGCAAAATTATCACTGCAGCTGACACTTTGCTGCCAAAAAAAAAATGGTTAGTTCAGTGAGGCGTTAGCAGCAAATCTCTTATCAATAAGTATGGTGGCAGGGGCGTAGATGTTGCAGGAAGCCCTGTAAGAATTTTTCAACTACAAGCACATCGAGTTTTGAATGGTGTTTTGGGAATCGGCGAAGCGGATGTGTTAAACGACCGCAAACTTTTCTCACGAAACCAGTTTCTCACTGGCACCGTTCAGGCTCTGGCCTGATTGACAAATAAAAGATTGAACACCATTCTTGCAAATCCCCAGATCTGACCAAAGCCGGCGATGGTGATTTCATAAGCATTTTTCGACGGTTTCCTGGACCTAAATTCAACGAAAATTTATGAACTACAATGCTTCAATAGGCCGAACGACTGGTTCAACTTCTGGGTAAATGGTCCAGAACCACAACAGGCCGTCTTAGGCCTAAGTGTGTCTCCATGAGATGAGAGCAGCCAATACGACCTAACTTAACCTAACTTATTACACATGTAGACAGCGCCTTTTACGAGGTGAGTTGAATATGTTGGCCATTCGTTATCGTAAATTATGAGGTTTCTTTAACTACAATAAAGCGTGATCCCATATATGAATTTAAAAGTTAAGGCACCTCCAAACAGATTTCTTTCCTCACAATACCTGTATCTGCAACTTTCAGAAAAAGATTCTGATATAAAAATCCATCTAAGATTTAACTCTCATCGATGACGTTAATGCAGTCTTCGTACATGGTCAAAACTCACGAGTTGTTTTTTAGTGTCACTTCCTTCTCTCGCCAGAAACAAAATCGCTGAAGCATTCTTCTTGCACTATACCTTAAAAAACAATCAAGTATATGCACAATTTTAGCCTTAAAACATTTATTTAGGCGAAAAAGTACTGAAATAATTAATTTTTTCATTGTCAATCGCAAAAATAATAATTGTTTTTTTTTTTTAATAACTTTGGGAAGTTTTCATATAGAATATTCATATAAGATTCAATGGAAATTGGCATCAAACTCAACATATCTCTGAAGTTTCAAGAGTGTGCAAGCAAATTTAAAAAAAAATGCAATTTTTGAAATTTTACGATTTTTTTAATGTTAACAATTTTAGATGCTTAAAAATGCGAAATTAAACGGTGAAAATATTCTTCTTGTCAAACCAAACGAATCTGGTAGAAAACTAGTGTGTCACCAAATGAAAGAAAATATATTGAGTAAAAATTTCGGAAACTAAAACTCCATTTTTACAATTTTTATTGGCACACTCGAAATTCATTCTAAAATGGTTAATGTGTACATTAGACCGTTCGTTATTTTAACTATTTTTTTAAATATACAGTTTGCCGGGCTCAAAAAGATGTCTTTTGGTCTAAAAATAAGCAGTGCAAAATTTTATTCGAATATGATAACTCTAAGTACTTGCGCGTTGCATTTGAAAATTTAGAAAACCATATGCACTCTGGGAAAAAAATGTCTAACAAAATAGTTGAAAGTCGTGAATTTTATAGTCATTTGCAATGTAAAATAACCTACACAATCTGAATATGAGGTCAAAAATTAAAAAGGTAGAATACGTTTTAAAAATTTGCGAAATTATCGTCTTTTTCAAATTGAGAAAACAGCATTTTCAATTTTTTCCAAAAATATCCGGTTGTGATTATCACACCACAAAAAGATCTCCACCAGATTAAAGGTCTTTGAAATCCCTACGAACCTGCTATACAATGTTTTGCAATCAAATTATCAGTTTAAGAGTTATCTGCCAATTTATAAGTGAAATCGGACACAATTTTAAGTCGCATCGTTATTCTACTGTGAATTACACCTAAAAGCTGCCAACTTGTTGTTCTTATTTTTATGCTATGTTAAAGCTTATTTAATTTCAAAGTATATAGATCCAAATTTTTTGCAAATCGATTTGAAAATAGAAAAGTTATAGCAAATTTAGTAAATGACATTGGATTCAAGCAACGTATCGATACTGTACAGCACATTTGATTGTAAAATAAATTAAAATATCATTTCCAGTGGCATGTTATGCACATCGCAATTAGAAAAACAACTGACAATAGGTTTGTTTCATTAAGCAATAGTTTTAAATATTTTTTAAAAATTGTTACAAATTATCATGCTTTGGCTAGCAAAAAAGTTGATAAAATAAGATAAATTGAGATAGCAAAATAACATTTGATTTTTAGATAAGGTTTGGAAGTTTCTGCGGGATACATTTATACTTGTAAAACTGAAACAATGGTACTTATTGAATGCATTATGTATTTATATTATGATCCTTATTTTCAAGTAATACTACGATCAAAAGAATGTCTAATAACCGTTTGTTTATTAAGCAATAGTTTGGAACAGTTGTTACGAATTATCAGGGCTTGGCGGTTTAATACTAAAAAAACTGCAAAAAAGTTTATAAAAAAGGGATAAATTTAGAGAGAAAAATAACAGATAAAGTTTCTACAGGATAAAGAATACAATTTTCCAGGAAGAAATATACATATGTATCTGTGGACATTTTAAAGAACAACTTAAGCCTATAGTTTACGGACAAACAAAATAGCAAATATCGCATGTTTTCTTTTAAATAAAATATACTATACTGACGGTAAAAAAAACTTTGGCATATGATGTGGAACAAAAAAAAATTATTTTGGTTACTGGACGATGCCAAAGTATCCTCCGGGAAGGCAGTACATATTTTGGTTGCAGCAGCTGAAGCTTTTGGTGTTGAGGCGGACGAATTTGTGATCAATCGCTCATCAATATATGAACAACGAAAAAAGAACCGCCAATGTGGATTTGAGTCTTCTATAGCGGAGTTTAATGAAAACGTAATTGTAGTGATTTCTTCTGGGTATACTTTTAGTTATTAATATATGAATTTTTTTGCAATAATTTTATATGTACATACATACATAGATTAGGAATGTGAGATCAGTGGTCGTTCATTGGGACGGAAAATTAATGGCAGACATAGTTGGCACGCAAAAAGTGGAGTGAATTGCAATTCTCTTGAGCTATCAAGGAACGTCCAAATTTCTCAGCGCTGCAGTTGTAAATCCCGATACTGGTGAAAATATCGCGAGCGCTGTTCGCGATCTTTTAATCAGATGGAGCCTCATTGATCGAGTTGGTGGTATGAGTTTTGATACCACTTCCATAAATACGGGCGTAAAAAAAGGGGGCATCAATTCTCTTGCAAAAGCATCTCGGGCGAAATCTCATTAGTCTTGCTTTTCGCCACCACATTTTCGAAATCGTATTGAGGCACGTTTTCGAGACAAAATATTTAGCCTCCAGCGCACCAGAAGTTTCAATTTTTAATCGGTTTGCTGCTGAATGGAACAACCTCAACCAAAATATGTTTAAAAGTCGACTTGAAGACGAAATTGTTCGTTCATAAATAACAGAGCTGCAGTGGGAAGACATTAAGCATTTTTGTACGTACGAGCTTCAGAAAGTCCAGATTCGCGGGGATTACAAGGAGCTGCTTCAGCTAGCATTTGCTTTTTTAGGTGGTCCAACATCCCATGCGCGGTTTATGTCGAAAGCTATTTATTGCCTGAAGATATTTCTTTTTCGAGAACAGTTCAAACTGACGCCAAGAGAATTTAATAGTTTACGAGATATTTGCATTTTCCTCATTCGCCTTTATATGAAAGCTTGGTACTAGTGCACAAATCCCATTAAGGCTCCAATGCAAGATTTAAAATTTTTACAAAATGAAATTGAGTACGCCCAAACTGATGCAGTGGTATCCAATGCGGTTTTGAAAAAGTTCAAAAGTCATTTATGGTACTTAATGCCGGAGACAACAGCTTTAGCGTTTTTTGATAATGATGTGCCAGTGGAGGAAAAACGAGAAATGGTGAAGGCACTGCAAGCAGTCGAGCCAAACGTAAAATTCAGTGAAGATAGAGTAATTTCAAATCCCGCTCTCTTGATTGGCAAAACTATTAGAGATTTCGTGTCCTACAAAACTACAAATTTCTTCGTTGCCTTTGGTTTGTCTTCTGACTTCTTACGGATGGATCCATCCGAATGGGGAAAAAATGAAGATTATATAGACGCTCTCGAATTTTGTCGAGATTTATTCGTTGTAAATGACACAGCTGAGCGGGGTGTTAAATTTATGAAAGATTACAATCGAATATTGACAAAAAATGAGGAGTAAAAACAATTGGTGCTTCAATTTGTAGAAGCATATCAAAAAAAATATACATCACACAATAAATCGGCACTTGTTTATTAAAAAATCATGAAATATAGTTTCAATTTTTACAAGCTTTCTCTGAAATATTCTTTTCTTATCAAATTTGGCCACATTTTATTGAATTTGGCTACTGGGCACTAGGTTGACCAGATGAGCTTTTCAAGCGGTTATTAGACATTCTTTTGATCGTAGTATTACTTGAAAATAAGGATCATAATATAAATACATAATGCATTCAATAAGTACCATTGTTTCAGTTTTACAAGTATAAATGTATCCCGCAGAAACTTCCAAACCTTATCTAAAAATCAAATGTTATTTTGCTATCTCAATTTATCTTATTTTATCAACTTTTTTGCTAGCCAAAGCATGATAATTTGTAACAATTTTTAAAAAATATTTAAAACTATTGCTTAATGAAACAAACCTATTGTCAGTTGTTTTTCTAATTGCGATGTGCATAACATGCCACTGGAAATGATATTTTAATTTATTTTACAATCAAATGTGCTGTACAGTATCGATACGTTGCTTGAATCCAATGTCATTTACTAAATTTGCTATAACTTTTCTATTTTCAAATCGATTTGCAAAAAATTTGGATCTATATACTTTGAAATTAAATAAGCTTTAACATAGCATAAAAATAAGAACAACAAGTTGGCAGCTTTTAGGTGTAATTCACAGTAGAATAACGATGCGACTTAAAATTGTGTCCGATTTCACTTATAAATTGGCAGATAACTCTTAAACTGATAATTTGATTGCAAAACATTGTATAGCAGGTTCGTAGGGATTTCAAAGACCTTTAATCTGGTGGAGATCTTTTTGTGGTGTGATAATCACAACCGGATATTTTTGGAAAAAATTGAAAATGCTGTTTTCTCAATTTGAAAAAGACGATAATTTCGCAAATTTTTAAAACGTATTCTACCTTTTTAATTTTTGACCTCATATTCAGATTGTGTAGGTTATTTTACATGGCAAATGACTATAAAATTCACGACTTTCAACTATTTTGTTAGAAATTTTTTTTCCCAGAGTGCATATGGTTTTCTAAATTTTCAAATGCAACGCGCAAGTACTTAGAGTTATCATATTCGAATAAAATTTTGCACTGCTTATTTTTAGACCAAAACATATCTTTTTCCGCCCGGTAAACCAAATTTTAATTTTAACGAACGGTCTAGTGTACATGAAGAAAATAATATATACTTATCTGCATAAGGAATACTATGTAAAAATCTGAAACGCCGATATTTAATTACTTTTAAATAATATAGCTTTTAACCTAAGGGGTGCGAGTATACGTGTTAGATGACTGCGTATGGTGCTACGGGGCGCGTATACGTTACATACGCAACTACGGGTAGATATATGAGGACGAGTGGTTATTTTTACTTTTTTAGTATCTATGTATATTTTTTCTTTATACAAAACTGAAGATAAGGCATTTTCTAAGTTAAGTGTGCCTCCATTTTTGACCAAAAGAATGTTTTTTCGAAAAACGTAACAACTCGTGAGATTTGCTCACATAAATATTTATGAATATCGCTTGTTAGTATAATTTACTATTGAATTGCAAAATTTGCTAATAGAGGGTATTAAATCGGTATGAAAAATAAATAATGAGAAAACGTGGTTGCCACACTTAAATTGCCTAATATGGGAGTTATCTATAAAACGCCTGATTCTGCTCTAATATTGCAGTTGGACTGCCGTCACTAAGTGCTTTGTAGGTTAAAATAAAAGTGCTGGCGTGATATAGTATGTGAAGGTGGATAAAAGGATTTAGATTTAAGTGTAGACTATTGTCTTTGCCGAGGATCACCTACGATTTTGAGTTTCCTGAGGCTGAGTGCTTGCTAAATTCCAATAGTAAGTCTAGTGTTATCTTTTGTAAAAAGTAGAACCTTTACTGAGGTCTCCAAATCATACAATGAGTATATATGTATGTACTTATATTTAAATTTACGAAGATAAGCTTCACTGCACTTTTTTACTACGTATGCCGAGTCATATGTGCAAACCAGGGCATGAGAAATATTATCATCTGGATAGTGAGGTCTCTGACCATATATTTCAAGGGCCGTCAGAAAATTTGCGAATTTTTAATTCAAAGAAGTCCGGGCGATATAGAGGAACTTCAGAAAATCGAGCCAGGAATCTGCCCTCACTAAGTTTATCATATTGTAGACAACTTGTGGTATTGCTAACTTACCACTTCGTGCTGCAGAAAACTGACTGTGATTGATATAGCGTACAATACAATTACTTTTGCTTGTTTGGAGAGAATGATGCGTAGATTTCACATCCAGAAGTGGTAAAATTTTGAAATTATAGATTATACATAAACATAAATCCACTGTAAGTAACGTATCTGGAAATTAGAAACAAATTTGAAAAATCTGAACTGCATTTTCTGCTAACTTTTAGTTATCGCTCTTTAAATCAGATCTATGCTTTAGATGAGGAAAAAAGAGGCATTTAAATATCTACATTTATATGCACACTGATAATCCTCCATCATCAGAAATGTGACCTCTCTGGCTGTCATCAAATATGAAAAAAGTTTTAGTTTGGAATTCCTTTAACTTTATGGCAATCAATTGTCAATAATTCACATTTATAGAACATGCATACATGTGTACAAGTACATATGTTTGTCATTAGTTCATATGCGTGCATAAATACATACATATATTCCAAGTAAATACTATTTAAGCCACTTGCCTGTCAGTAAAGCCTTACTTATACATTGGTGCCAACTGACAATCGCATTGCAGAAATGTCATTTATCATCGATGATTTTTCGAATGGGGTTTTGTGACAGAAGTTGGCAAGTCAGTGTACTTAGTTGAGTGATGAAATTGAAGAATATGAGTGAAAGGAGGTAGGGGGCGACTGGAGAGCAATATAAATTACAAAACAGAAAACAGAGGCATGCAATTTGTTGGCTAAGTGTAGCTGGAAAATAATTTACTTTTCGACGCTAAAAACTTTGAGCCTTAACAAATTTATGTACATTAGGGCTGGGAGTTCTATACGGATTTATTGACTATCCGGATAATCCAGCTAACCGAATATTTGCCCCTACGAAAACCGAATATCCCGAAGAAGGGATAGATATTAGTATCAATATGAAAGGATATCAACATAAACGGATACTAACCGGATATCGGGATTTTCGAATTAAAAAATTAAAAATAAAACATCAACTATTTGTGTTGTTTGCAACTCGAAAGATTCAGTAATTTTGAGAACAATGACTGTTTAGAATATGCGGATAACGTTATCAACGGATATTAAACGAATATACGGATATCTGTATTTGTTCCGCACACATAAATAACCGATCGGATAACCGAAAATCTGACTATGCGGTTAGTGCTAGCCCTAATATACATATATACATTTCAACAAATTTCTATACAGATATGATTCTTATCTTGTCCAAAATCTCAGCTCAATCTGTATGTAATATGTACGTGTGTATGCTTTCACTGTAAGCTTCAAAAAAGATTTACTCTGAATTTGCCTGCAATTATCCAACTTCAATGCAATTATAAACACATATCGCTTCCTTGTAATTAGACAATCAAAAATGTGCGTGCAGCTGGAGTGTGTTAGCACGTGGGGGTGTATGAGTGCGTGCCACATGCACATGCACATTAGGCCGTACCACCTTACAAGCAAACAAAAAAAGTTACCTCTGAATACCTCTGAATTTAAAGTGTTTTTGCAAGACAATTTCGAAAAATATTTTTTTGCCGAGCCTAGGGGTTGGATTTTTACATTTTCGGCTGACGCCTACAGTGCAAGGGTTTTAAAGTTCAAGTTTTTTTGTTATTTTTTCATAAAGATGTGGTTCATGATTTAATCAAAACAATATAAATAAAACTTTCAAACTTTATACAGAGCTTAGGAAAGTTTAACAAATTTGCATTAAAATTTTGAGCTTTTCAATCTGATTTTTTAGAATATTTTTGAGTTTACAGTTTTGTAGCCTTATGGAAGAAAATGCGCAAAATCATTTGCAAAGAAAAAAACCCACGCCAGTTTTTATAAATTGCACTTGTTATATGAAAAAAAGCCAAAAGCCGCCAGCTTAAAACTTGCACATAATTATTCTAAGGTTAAATTTTAAAAAATCTAAAAAATAGATTAAAGAGCTCAAAATTTTAATGACAATTTGTTGAATTTTTCTAAGCTCTGTATAAAATTTTAAAGTTAGATTTACATGGTCTTGGTTAAAGCATGAACCATATCTTTACGAAAAAATAAAAAATTCAAATTACCATCACTGTACTCATTACTGCTCCCCACTGTACATTCGGTAATATCACATTTTTTTAAATAATTCTACTGAAAAAAGTCCAAAGTTTACTGATTTTTGGAGATTTTTAATTTACTGGCATTTGGGTGGTATGCTAGGTGACTCCTACATTGGGCAAAAAAATATGTATTTTAGAAATTGCCTTGCAAAAATGCTTTAAGACTTAAGAGTGTGCGACGAACCTCTTTTTATCCGGCACGGTCTAATGAACATGTAGCTGAAATCTATTCGAAGGCGCAAGCGTTAGTTACTCTATATTGTTTTACCAAAATTACAATTACACACATGTGCATACACACACACACACACTCATATGGTATTTTCGCAAGCTTGTAATTAAATTTGTATGCGCTGCACCATGACTTCCCGGAATGCCGAAAGTTTGGCTGTCGTTCGCCTCGTTTACGCCCACATGACAATTACAATTCATAACTCGAATATTTTGTTGTCAACTTGACATTTACACCAAAAGCAAAGCAAAGGCGTACATACAAATTAGTAGAAAAGTGCGTATATGTAACTGTGTATGTATGTGTCGCGTCGACTGCTCCATGCGTACTTGCATATGTGAAATGCTTTCCTAACTCTCACTCTTCGGCCAGGAATGCGTCGCTGTGTAGCCCTTTCACTTTTGGTTTTTCGCTTTTCAACTCAGCATACATACAGATCGCTTCATGTTCCACGTTCGTCAACCTCATCAACATCCATCATTTGATTTGTGTGCAAATGGGTTGAGCTTCACAGAGCTTTCGTGGAATTTGATGTGGCAAATGTAATTTGCAGCTAAAATGGAATGTTTTAATTAATTTATATTGTACGCTTTTATTGCATTAACTGTTAATGGCATAGCCTATAATTCGACTGTCATATTTGTCAGTTTAGAAGTATATGTATTTACATATGTATGTAAATATTTATGTATGATATGCGTACATATGTACTTACGTATGAGCATTTGTTATGATTATTTTGAATGTAGCACATTATCCATATATCAAAAGATCAAAAGTGAAATATGTGATCGAAATGATTTTACTTCAAAGGATTATTTTTTGGAAGAAAACTCTCTACTGCTGTTTACCGTTTGGTGCTTTGGAGTTTACTTAGGTAACAGGAGAAGTGTTTTTCTTATTTTCTCTAGATACATATAACTTCTTGAAAGTTGCGTCAAGAGATAGCCTAACCCTCAAAGGTTTTTGGATTCTCAGGTCTTAACTTTTTGTTGGACTAAAATAAAATGCTTAATTTGGTTCCCGAAAAGCTTTTGAAAAAGTGAAAAGCGTACAAATTGATTTCCGTGCGAAATAAGATGTATGGTACATAGTAAACTTTTCCGATTCATATTTGCGTAGAATATTTCAGTGCACCATTTCCTTCCAAAAAAAATAATACTCGAGAAATTTTAATAGGAGCCTTCTCAGACAAAATTTTTCTACGATCAATGATAAAGTCTACAAAACGCAAAGTATGTAAGCATTACTGCACGTCTATACCTGGCTAGTATGCGAGCGCCTATAGCAGGTATAGACGCGCAGTTATAAACATTTTGCCTGGAAGTATGCAACGTTTTTTTCTACGTTGCAAATTGTCCGAAGTCCTATCCGGTTTTTAACCTTATCGACAGTCGTACTTATGTTAGTGGTGACCTTTCTACCCTAAAACAGTTTATTTTTCTTGAAGAACTTACGAGTATTAAGTACTAACTCACATCACAGAAAAAACATTGCATACTTCCAGGAAAAATGTTTATAATTCTTAGATATATATTCGTAATAAATGCTCTAGATTTTGCGTTAGTCGTATGAGAATTTGGTCTGAGAACATACCCACTTAAATTTGGCTAAATGTGACTGGTTTAAACTCATGCAGAAACCGGTATTCAAGCTCTTGGTGCGATAGTCTTTCCTTAGCAACTTTCACACTTAGACTTTCTACAGCTCTGTACTACCATTTGGGCCTGAAAATCCATCCTTAATGATTTTTTTTTTTTGGCCGGGACGATCATGATTTTACGATCATTTCGAAATGTCTTCTCGCAACTTCACGAAGTCCTCTTGATAGCCCATGATTGTTGGTGTAACTAACGATGATCAATCCTGCATACTTGGAGACTTGGCGAATAGCTTTAGGTGGGTGTGATCTGGTCCTGTGTAAATCCATAGCGCTTTTCATTGTCCGAGACATGCTTTCCTAATTACTTTCATTCGCAATATTTCCGTAAAACGTCCGTCAAATTTTGACCTTTTTTGTTAAAATGTCATTCCAGTTTTGCTCTCCAACACAGTCAAGTAATTGTGCGCGATCGCGGACAGGAGAAAAGTCCAATAATTTTTGTACTTGCTCCTTAATATTTGGATTCAAGGAGAGTTTCCTGCCCTGGATCGCTGACCATAATGATATAAATTATGTTGTCTTGAGTCATTGCCTAGTAGAATGCACTCGACAAATGTATGTAAGTTAAGGAAGCGTGGAAACTCCCGGCCACTCCTGTTCTAGCACATAACGTTTTGGCTAGTAACACAGTCCTGCTTGTGGGCACCAGACGATCCTTGGAAATTTCGACTTCATAACAAATACCTCCAAGGAGGGTAGTGAAAGTCTCAGGGGCAGAGGGCCGGTAAACTTATCCACGGGTGGGTAGAAGTCGAGCGAAGAGTTGGTATGGGGTCGGGAAGGCTATAGGGGTCCTCGTAAGCGATTTGTGGTCTATTCCTTAACAGATGATCCTAAGCAAGCGCAGGGCGAAAGCCCCGATAAGCAAAGTTTCAAGGTTATTCTGGACGTAGGTGAGCCGTAGGCGGTCGAAGGAGTTTCCTAAGCTAACCATGCGCCTCAAAGGACTGGTAAAGGTCTGTATCCAACTCATGCAGTACAACTTAACATCGTCTCCGAACCCTATTTCTATAGCTGTTTGAAGAACTTAGTTGCCCTGCTTCCGATAGGCTAAGGCTTAAGAACATAGCATCGTATTTGATTAAAACTCCAATGGAACTCTTTGTTTGGAGACCGGAGATTCACTTCCAGTAGACATTCTTTCTCATAGTGATATCGTCGTATTCTTGGAGCTTTTTTAAGTGAAGCTACATTCGTAAGTATGTCGACCAGCATTTACTTTAACGATGCCAATTTTGACTAATTTAAAACTTGCAGAAATTCATTGCGAATACATTTTATTTTCAGCGAACAATCTTATATATTTCTAACAAATTGACCTAAAGCAATATTAAATTATGCAGTAAATTCAACGCTGTTATAAAATATATGTAACTAACCACTTTTCCATTCCGAATTCGACAAATCGACCAGTACAGCCAAAGCCAGGGTGAATGCGCGCTACTCGGAATGCAAGAAATGAAAACAATTTTGGAATCATATTTCAATTTCAAATTGGATTCGTAAACACATTTTAATGGCATTGTTGTTGTTGTTTATTGTAGACATAGAAAATACGCGTACGCAGCAAAGGGTTATTACAACCAACAACTCGCTGCTGACATTTCGTTTGTGGGGGGTGTGGGGTTCAGAGGGAGGTAGTGCAATGGTCGGAGGACGACGGTAGTAGCTGTTGTTGGGTAAATAGAAATAATTCGTTTAGTATTTTAACGCACACGTTTTGCTGTTTCGATTTTTTGCCATTTAGCCTCAAACCATTCTCGAACAGGCGAGGGGGAGAGCAACGCGCGAGTTATTAGCCAAAGGCGTTGGAATCGTTCACGGGAAGTCGTAATGTGGTGGCAGCAAAAGGTAGCCCTGCTTGTGGCACAAGGGATTGTAAAGGGGTTTTAGCTAGCCTTGGGCTGTTTTGTCAATGCGTCTGTGTGGATCGTGCGTGCGCGTGTTGTTGGCAACGGTCGCCCAAATGGAGTGCTGACGAATGCGTTACACAAATTTTGGTTGTATTTGGAATTTTTGTTGTCTTTCGCATAATTTTCCTATTTGTGTTTTCAATAAATGTTGTTTATCGAAGTTTTTAACTTACAAACAAAGAGTATTTTTGCGATTCCAACTGCTTATTGACAAGTGAATTTTAGTGCTTTTAGAAATCGTATCGGTAACGCTGTGAACGTATTCTTATTTATTTTAATTAAAATGGTCACGTGCTTTTATTTTTATCTAGTTTGTTAAGATTTCATAATAAATGTGGCAAGTGTTTGAATTGTAGTTATGCGATGGGAAAGCAATTTTCTAGTCTGAAGGAGTTTTTTTTTTGGTTTAACTTTTTCAGTTTGAAATGAGTTTATTTTGATGCTGTTGTCTTAGGAATTGCGAACTCTTCAGCTCAAAAAAAACTAGGAATAGTGAGCTCAGCCCCATAGTCTTTAATATAGCCTCCGAGTCCCGAGCCCGGGCTAACTTTGCTAAATGCACTGTTGGATCGTGCGCTGGCGAGAAACAATGGTGTGAGTGTGTTGGTATGCGCCGGTGGATGCACTGATGGTCACTGGAACAATCAGACTGCTCGTGAGCAGCGGAAAAGCAATGTTGATTATTTGATGACTCGCGGCATTAATTGAGTGCCGGTGGATGAACAAGAAGATCAATTGGTGGCTCCTGGTAGTCGAAAGCAAATGATGCTCTGAAGGATCGTCCGTTTGATCTCGGTAGCGGTGATACATCTTTTGAGCGCCGGTGACTCTTATATGGCAACGCTACGTTCAATATTTTCCGACTCTTTTTTAAGTATTGTACCGCTGTTATATGGGATATCTCTTTCGCGTAACAAATCGTAATATTGAATCACATGCGGCGAAAAAACATCCTACTTCGAAAATATATACAGGAAAAATCGTGATGATTTCTAGATTTGTTGACAAACTATGAACAATAACTTTTATCAACTTTTCAACGAAAAATCGCTTTGTTAATCACGTGGTAAGTTTTTATGAAAAGAAGTGGGTACTCAATCTGTTAAGTAGGATACGGCCTTGCCCCATTAAATGTAACTAAGAGTGATGATCTTCTGGGCAATGTCCTTGGATTTGGCTCAGACTTTGCACATTACCTTAATCGCGTGTAAAGGTTCGTAAATCTTTCGCAGAATCTTTCTCACAAAAAAGCTAAGAGCTGCATCTGCAGATGTTTCCATTGTCCACTGCTCCGCTCAATACACCACAGTGTGATTTTTGTACAACGTACACAGTCCAAAGTAGCACTTTTTGGCAAGATTTCAAGGTTATGAGCGGGTAGGTAACCAGTACGACATTTTCTTGGCGGTATTCAAAAGTGTTCTGTCTTTCCCAGCAAAAGGATATCCAAAAGGTCTAGCCTGTCTATGCCCCTTACTACTCCCCAGTGCTTGATGTGATCTTAGTTTAATCCGTAACTATAAGGCAAGGAGGATAATCAATTGACAGTAGCTTGCTTGTAGTAGTTGCTAGTAGCCAGCATAGTGTTACTGTTTTCTCGCTGCCAAGAGTGGATGAGTGTCAAAGCGCTTTACGATGGGCTTGGACGGGAGCATCCTGTTCGATAGGGCCTGACACAGGATGAGAAATGAAATGGAAAGTTTTGACATTCATCTTCTCGGGTGCAATTAAGGTGATCCGTTTGTGATTTTGACCTGGAATTTCCATCTTAAACCAGTTACTTTTAGAATGGAGCCGACATGTTGCTGGTATTTTACCCAAAATACCTTTATGTTGTGGAACTCTTCCGTTAGATATTTGCATTTTCAAATGCCCCAACGCTTGGTCAAAACTATGGAGTGGCGACCATCCTAGGAGCGACTCGAAGGCAGCATTTGAAAAAGCTGTCATTGATCATGTGACCGAGAATAGGGCCAACTTCTAAAGTTTGTTGAAACGTGAAATGGCAACTTCTGTAATGTTTTAGGACACCAGAATATAGAGACTTAGGAAAGAATGAGACCGAGAATCATACAGTATAGCCACGCTATTAGATTAGAGTGCAGACCCCTGCCCGACCAAAAAGCCTTCTGGAAATTTCAACCTTTTATCTTATCGAGGATAATTTCAAGTTATCAACTATTCGCCAGAGTATTCAAGCACTGCCTCTCCAAGGGCTACCAAACCAAGGCTCTGCTTATACTTTCTTGTAAATAACCGACCATATTCTACATAAAAATGGCTGTATTCACTTGCTTAATTCCTTGTCGCCGTACTTCAATGGCTCAGCTTCAGTAGTTTTGTTATTCGACTCCGTGGTCCTTTACTGGGGACTCTGGGCGAAATCTTTTCTTCTGGTTTTAGTGTCATTCTCAGGATTTCACTCTGCCTTTTAAACATTGCCTTATTTTCTGGTACAGGCTTTTGCTGTCAACCACCGCCCAATTTCCGGACCGAATTTCCGTAATGCCTTGTCTAATTTGGTTAGCATAAAACCGGTATCGGCCTTATGCCCCTTTCAGTGTTAACTTTTTTAGGACTGTATATCGACACCTGAGTGGAAGATCGACCTATCTCGGCTGCCAGTTCAAAAACTCCCCATCTCAGAAAACTTTTCAAGAACACCTTATCTCAGAATTCGGTTAAAAAAAAATGCCCTATTTCAAACGAAAATTCGTTGAAAATGTGCTGAGATAGGCCGTTTTTGAATCGGCAGCTGAGATAGGGAGTTTTTAAACCAAATTCAGAGATAGGGCCTTCTTCAATTAAATTCTGAAGTAGGGCGTTCGTGAAAGGTTTTCTGAGATAGGGAGTTTTCGAACTGGCTGCTGAGATAGGTCGATCTTCCACTTAGGTTCAGTTCCAGAAAAAAATAGTTAAAATGTGATGATTGAGTGGGTAGTGATAAAGTTCCTTCTTTGAACAAAACAATAGTTTTCCATACCAAAGCTGTCTACATTTCCAAGTAGACCAACAATCCTCAAGCGTTTGCCGTTTGCCTTTCTTCTCTCTTCCTTAGCTATCATTTAACTTAGAGCGCGCTAGAGGGTTTTGTGCAAAAAGCAGCAGCAGGATACAAACATCTGCATGTCCACGCCTGCTCCTAGGGCGTTTCGATTACAAGTTCAATGCGCTTATCTGCGCCAGCCGATTGATTCGCCTCAATCACACACAGCGTCCTCGAATGTAATTAACCAGTGCAAGAATCAAAAGTAATAGCATAACAACACATGGCCTACGTTATTTCGACGACTGATCTTGCGAATGCAGTTGATCGACAAGTATACGCACACAAACATGTACCCGGGCAAAATCACTGCGTGTGATGGCTCCTGCCGCCATTATAAGGCAATCTTGATTTGTTAGCCGTCAGCCGTCAGCCGCCATCCACCATCCGCTAGTCGAAGGCATTATTTCATTTCATGGAAATTACATTTTTCTGGTTTTCAGTTTCATTACAAATGCAAAAATGCAAAATGCCCGCCATTGCCATTGCTGCGCTGCATAAAGCGAAACATAAACGCAGCCAAAGCCTTCATTAAGATCATTCAAAACATGGGTTGGGCCGAGACACTGCGAGCGTCTGCAATGCATTCGCACTAAATTGGATTGAAGATCGCTTCTGCGCATGCGCGCATACGCACTTCTGGCGTACACGAACGCGCGCGCGATCACATTGATCATTGATTGCAGCGCTGATTTCTGCATATTTTTACATTGGTAACATTTGCGGAGCTGCAGGCTTTGATTGGAGCACTGACTGCCGCGT
Organism: Rhagoletis pomonella; assembly: GCF_013731165.1. Lineage (NCBI taxonomy): Eukaryota > Metazoa > Arthropoda > Insecta > Diptera > Tephritidae > Rhagoletis > Rhagoletis pomonella. The sequence continues at coordinate 70,260,180 of NW_023458560.1, forward strand.
AGTCTGCAATTTCCTTGCATTGCTTTGGATTATTTTATTTTTATTTTTATTTTCTACCATTCAGCAGCATTTTATTTGTTGTGCGTATGGCAAAAAGATCGTCACGATCTACCAGTTGCTCGGGCCAAGCAATCAGCTTGGAAACATTTCCACTTGAATTTGAATTTTAGCCAACGGCCATATGTTTGTATGTATGTATGTGGTTATATATGTATAAAACCAGTTCAGTCCATGGAATTAATGATCTACTACAATAAATACAGATAGATGTGTCTGCGCATGCGCTTGCGCTCGCCCAGTGAAATCTAAGTTGGCAATTGCGCGTCTGGCTTTGGTCACCACCCATCTGTGATGCGAACTCCCATCTGTGATGCGAACTCGTCCCAATAATTGTGCTCAACTTTGATTTGCTCGCAGTCCATCCATCGAACTGCCAACTGCCGCCAATTGCCGACAGCCACACAGCCACCACAGCAACAATGGCAGCGAGACCCATCAGCAGCAGCAGGCAGCCCGCAAACAATCAGCAATATTCCGATGATGTATTTGTTCCCATAAGCTAAATCAATAAATTACGTGACAGGAATACGAGTATGCGATGCGATGCGATGCGATGCGAGGAGGAGGTGATGCGAAGCCAAGTGTAGCTGCGAGTATGGATTGCTCTTTAAAATGTGCTTGCAGCCCGTCACCCGTAGCCAGCGCTTGCTCCAATGGAGGTGCAACCAAAGATGATTGTGCTGGTTCCTCGCATATACATACATAAATGATCGTGCACTGATCTGTCCCCGATCACCGCCTATAAATGTCTGCCACTCTGCTGACGTCGCCACATACACGTACATATACTACTGATGTACCAATGCATGTTTGGTTTCCTCTATCATCCATCGCCTGCGCTTCCCCACCGCCTGCAAAGCAATTTGAGTTCGTCATGTTCGGATCCTTGTATGATTGATTCAATCAAAATATGAATTTATATCGTTTGCAGATCTGCAGAATAAATTATTTTCAACTGCGCAAACATGTCTGGCGAGATTTGTTTTTTTTTTTTTATTCTTCCTTTTGATTGTTATTCTTTGGTTTCTCTTTAAAAATGCAATTTTTATGTTTCTGTTGTGATTCGTTCGATTTTTTATTTTGTTTGAGAGTTAGCAATTTGTACAGAAATTATGCTGGGATGGGTGGAGTGATCACAATATACCCCATATTTACATATTCACAGCCTTATTTTATGTAGTAAGTATATGTGTGCGTTAGGGTGGTCCCTAAAATTTCAACATCTAAATTTCTACAACCATTGTCTTATATGTATATATTTGAAGGACCAGCAGATCAGATAGTCGCATGGCTTGCCTAACAGCGGCAGTGCTTTTCAAGCAGAGGTATTTCGAACTTGCCTGAAACTTGTCGCAATTTTTGGACGAAGTTTATCAGTTGTCCTGCGATCTGATAGGCGCTCGACTAACAGAGCCGATATGTACCAAAGGCAGGTTAAAACCAAATCGATAAACCAGCCTGCAGTGTTCAGGTTCCCGCTTTTTGGGTCCAGTTTAGAGGCATCCATACGTATGGCCATAGAACTAACTTGTGGACTCAAGACCGAGCTACCTTTCCAATCATTAACAGACGGGACTCCTATGTAAAATTCATTCTTATGCCTGGAAATGAGTATCGTAGCTACGCCACTGGTCCAAAAAACGTGTCAGTTGGAGAGAATATTGGAGTAGCCAAGTCTATTATCGCTAGTTATTGGAGTCGTGTGTTTAAATAGGATAGTGACAGCCTGCTTATGCGGTCTTCATTGCGAGGCTATCAGATAAACTTTCGACACCCAAGCATTTCACTTCATTCGAGAGTGCCAAAGCCAGTTCATTTAGTGATGGAAACTATAATTCTAACTCTTTTTGCTGTAAATCATTTTCAAGAGCCCCCTATATTCAGCAAATATACATAAATTTTATGTCTATTTAGGGGGTTGGAATTTCCTAAGGTGAATATTCGCAATTCAAAGGACTGCAGCCAGAGGAAAAATATTAGCAAATTATACATTTACGTCCAGCTAAACCGCTGTAACCCCACTGCATATCCGCCCAACCAGTGATTGCTGCTACACATGTGCATTTGAATACATATACACATACACACTCTCAGTGCATATCACAACAAAATAACATTTCAATAAAAGGATTTCGCATTTTCAACATACATACATACATACATACGTCCAAATTCATCCATCGAACAAATTTGCCTAGACACCACCGCCAATGCGCTAACAAGCGTCCGAATATCCTTTCTGGCACTTCGTACGATATCCTTCACCTTTGGGCCAAACTATCTTGTAACTTTAGTTTGTGGAAATCTTACAAGACAGAGTATGATTAGTTGTTGTAAGCAAGGAAGTGTATTTATGTGGCTTTTGAGTTCAACAAAGCCGACGATTGTTGAGGATTATTGGCGGCAGAGGTTCTTATAAATACATGTTAATACATCTGTGAATATGTTTGACTGCCTGTGTTGCTCGTACGTAGGTATGCAGCCTTAAAGTTATTCATGCCGGTAATTCGAATAGGAGTGATAAAGATGTCTTGCATCAATTTAACAAGGCTTATGCTGGAAATAAGAATTGCAAGCGATTTTAATAGTAATAGAATAGTAATAGTACTGCGCCTTAAGAGTATTTTTGTGCTGTTGGATACTCGTATTATAATATTTCACTTATTTTATCAATTTACTTGAATAAAAATTTTTCATACAGGTGGCAACCTTTCTCAAAAATATTTTTGGCTGTAAACTTTCCTAAACCTTTTCAGTTTGATACCCATATTTCAATATTGAATTATCTCATGAATTAAATTCTTTTTAAATTTTCAAACAGTTGGCAACCCTCAACAAAAATATTTTCGGCTGTAAGCCTTCTTTTTTTGACACCCTTATTGCAATATTAACTTGTTCTTATTATTTACTTAAACTGCAATTTTCAAACAGGTGGCAACTTTCTAATTTTTTTCCTTCTATACTTTAAGTTGTTTAAGTTTAAGTTTACTGTTGTCGATCTCTTATGAAGATAACTTCATTTCAATTGCCTGAACAGATATGGTTACCATTATGCGGACGAACTCGCAGTGGAGGCGCAACCGGAGAGATTCTGCCGGGAAGATAGACTTATATTTATATTTTCTAAGAAATGAGTATTTGTCTTACATCTTTCGTGCTCGACAGGGTAATTCCGTTATAGGTAAACATACTAAGGGCTCCGCTCAGCTTCTCTGATTAGGGCTGCTAACTATCCTTAGATATGAGGTGCCATACTGAAGATAAAAAAGTTCCAAATAGAAAAATGAAAGTGCCAAATGAAGTGAAATTATTTTTAATCGAAAGGAGATAACCTATTTCCTTCTCATCAAGCAATATAAGCAAAAGTGCTATACCAAAATAAGATTAACCAGTTGTATAAAACTTATAAAATCAGGGGGTTGCAATTTTTATTATTATATATTCTATAAAAAGTAATTTAATTGTTGTGGAATGCTGTTTATTTTCAGTGATTTGGTGAGGTGAAGAAAACTCAAAGGAAAAACAAAATTAGTATAATTTTTATGCTTGATACGGCAAATACTAATGCCGAATTTCCACTAGGCATTACAAATTACAAAAAAATTGAAGGCATTTAAAAAATGCGATCAGGGAAAAGGATTAAATGACTATTTTTTAACGTAATGACACCAATATTTTCAAAGGCCCAACTTTGTCATTACTATTTTTGTCATTTAATGCCCAGTAGAAAATCGGCATAAGTAAATGCGTTTCTCTTGATTCGAAAACTATTCAAAGATTTCCAAAGTCAAAAGATGTTTACTATGCTGGAAAAATGTTCATAAATAATGCACTCTAATAAGGTTATTCCCCGTAAAATAATAAAATATATTATATATTCCTTTCGATATCCCTTTTTTTCTTTATTTTTCGAACCACAATCCGCACAACTGGATTTAAAAAAATATGTAAAACTACATACATACATAAATATAAAGCATTAATACTTACTTGCCTAGTTTTATATATTTTTTCCAATTTAACAACAAAACCAATGCGAATACATATTAACGTCTACATATGTATGTACATATGTATGTACATAAATCTACAATGTAGATTCTATGTATGTATGTATACTGCTAGGCAAAATTACGAGTATCCAGTAACTTCATGACTTCCGTTTTTGATGCGGTTGCAAGAATATTTATTTACAAATTTCTTACACAATTCTCCTAAGCTGCACTCCTTATGTTGTTGTTGTTGTTCGCCTTGAGCGCTCTTTGGTAGCAGTTGTGTGGGCGTTTGATGGCAGCCGTTAAACACAACAAAAACTTTATCCACAAAAGTAGGAAATGCGATTTCTTGAGTGCATGCGGGCAAACACATATTTATGAACAGTAGTATGTACATACGAATGTATGTAAATATGTATACGAGGAAAGGGCTACTGTTGCACGGCTTATTGGAATTCAAAATAGATTCAGAGTAGCCCATTCACCACACTCTTATTTATTGCAATTCCTCCTCCAGGAAGCCTTAAGCAATTTGATACAAATTTCGTTTTGCTTCATGGTTGCTTGAGACTTTGAGACGATTGCGAGCATTTGGAGTTGAGCGTGTTCTGTCTTTAGTTTTATTACCATGTAAATAAGACTGTATATATAGATACCAGGTACATATCAGGCTTATAGATGCTTATATGTATGTATGTCCATTTACCTACAAAAACACACATCTATTTTTTTGGTATAACTATAAACAGACTTTCTGGCATTATTTGTATGTATAAGTAATATTTAAAATAGAGGTCGATTCTTCTAGGCATTAAAATCGTCTGCAGAAATTTGTATCTGTTTCATAAATACACAGACATATTCGCGCCCATTATAGAGAGTGCTTAAGCCATTTTAACCATTGGCCAATGATTGTGGCTGACTCAGTTAAGGTTGCAGTTCAATCAACTTTTAGTTAATGAAGCCTTACTTTCAAACACTTTAAATACCTTGTGAAGCGAAAAAAATTTGACTATAAATTCTTAAACTCCTGAATTAAATTGGCAAATAAATGTCAAGCAAAGGATATACTATCATATTTGTTCAATCTCATGTTATGGAATCCTGGTCGTTGCTAATGAACTGGAAGGGACACGAATTTCATATCGATGCTTTTATCAAGCGATGTCGATATTTTTCATTTCGAATTTTCGGGGAGAAAAATATTTAAAGCACTCATTTGGTGAATTGCAATAAATATTGTCGTCAACTATAAATACACATACATATGTATGACACAAAAGTTCGTATTAGACTTGGGCTGAATCCTTTACCTTCCGACTTTACTCCGAGTCTTTTATCCTACATCCAATTAAAGATGTGGTTTTATGCCAGCATCGAATGACTGATTAAGAAATTTTCAAAGGATACAAATATGCTTCCTACAAAGCCTTTAATTTTTAGGATTTAAACTCGTAACTTCGGTTTAAAGACCCAGCACACTAACCACTACATTGATCGGTTTATTTACGTTCAAAGAGGTAATTCGTTATTAACATATTTATGAGACTAACAGTCGGTTTTATCAGCAATTTAAATGGAAAATGATTTTTTTATTTTCTGTCAATTTCCATTTAAATTCTAAAAATCAAAATAACGTTTCACTTAAATTGCTTAAGTGAAATTGGCTGTAAAAGCTTTGATTAAATTCGGTATCGACATTTTGGGTATCGAGACTTTTTAATTCGTTATTAGTGTGTACCGGCTTTTTGGAGGTTTCCTCTCTAATTAGCCAAGTTGCGCCGGTCGTTCATCCTAAATGCAAAGAGTAGCCAAAGTCTATGAGCTTTTCACCTGAGCATTATCAACCAAGCCACCATATCCATATCATTAAAAATCTCGTACAGTTCGTCATTCCATCTTCTTCGGTGCGCATCGCTGAGACGAAAAGAGCCATAGATTTTATATCGAATAGTTCCCGCGTAAGTCCCCAAAGCCTTGGACATTGTCCACGTTTCTGCGTCATATAGAAAAACGGGTATGATAAGAGATTTGTAGCGTGTTATTTTGTACCGCCAATCGCATACCCAGTCTTAAGCAGCACCTGCTGGCAAGAGTTTATCGTTCGCTAGATGCCCAAGCCGACTATCCTAATACGTAAAGGCTCTGTTCCTGTTTTTTTTCTCCCTTTTCTAAGCTGTCATCAATCCCTCAGAATACTAACTAATTCTTTTGTGTGACTTTTAGTAGAATAACTGGGTAGATCCATCAGTTATATTCAAGCACCCGGCTTTTCGATATCTCTGGCGACACGAAATCGTTATTTTCAGACATCGCCGTTTTGCATGCAAGTGCCCATAGATCGAGATCTGTACTTTCGAGTACATTAGGGTGAATCACTATCCTTACAAAAAAAAATTAATAATCATTCATCGGAATTATAAAATTTATTATATTAGCCGTCATCGATTCGCCACTTCGCTGCTTGCTATGTTTCAGTTCCGGTCGCTTAACGAAAAATTTTGCATATGAAAGCAACAACAAAGTTAGCTAGCACGGATAGACGACAGCGAGTTTGGTTGTACCTCATTGTATTCGTTCCTTTCGCCACTCGCTAACTGTTGGCGAATCGATGACGGCTATTATAAGACTATCGCCAAAATATTTGGGAAAAATAACAAGATTTGCGTGATTGGATGAATTAAATTAGTTTTGAAAACAATTTTTTTTTTCAAAAATCAACGCAGATGATACAAAAGTTTGTGCTAAAAAGGTCTGCCTAAAAATTGTACTAAATTTTGTCGACGGCATGAAAATCCTGAGGTATGTTTCAAAAGGGTGCAGCTCACGTAAATCTTATTATTTTTAGAAATACCTTGGCGTAAGTCTTAAAATATATAATAAATTGTATAACTGCGCTGGAAAAACCGCAATTTTCTTTAGTGAGGCAGCCCAAAGTACATACACACATTTCCATATGTTTTAGAATATTAACTATGTGACAGACTCTCAAGAATACAGAGATACCAAAGGATTATCCATTTCAAAATTATGATTCGATTTATTGAAAGAAATAACGATTACTTTATTGCACTGCATTGAACTATTTGCTTCCGGCCAATTTAAAGAACAATTCCACAAACACTTTGCTTCCTTTTGTGGATGCCATGAACGGGAAATTATAAAAAGTAGCAAAACAAGCAGAAAACACTCGAAAAGAAGAAAACAGGAAAAGTGCACCAAAAACTCACTTGACACGCAACTGTGTATGAATAAACAGGCGTGATTATTCCGACGAAGGTGCGCTATGAGCGCGTACTCAAAGTGTCCATATGTATGTATGTATGTATGTACATGTCATATTTAGACACTAAAAGTACAAGTATGTACATATGTACAACTTTTTATATCCGCTTTGAGGAGGTTCCAGCACACAATCCTTTTGCCAAAGGATATTTGCCGAGTGCAATCTCGTTTCGAGATGAAATGCAATTCGTACAATTTTTTATGTGTTTGAGCAAACATAAATGCCTTGTACATACCAACCTATGTATGCATGTATGTACTACATAAATAAGGACTTGCATCTGAATGTACACAGTGCTCATGCATGTAAATTAAGCACTCGCAAGGTGGGCTCGCAAAGTGGGTAAGCCAGATGGGTGGGTGTGTGGTTGGTTGGTTGGTTGGTTGGTGGAATATTTCTGCAACATTTTTTGTTCTGTTTTTTTTTGCATTTTTTGCATTTGAATATGAATATGCAACAGCCAGAGCAGCGCATCGAGGTTGTACGTCTGTCCAACTGCACTTGCTTTTCTGTCTGTCTGTCTGTCTTTCTGTGGCATGTAAACAAAGCGCACTTCTCGCTTGTGTCGCTTCTGTGTTGCGCTGTGTTTAGTAAGCACTCAGGTGTTGCTGATGCTGTTAGTGCTGCCGCTGCTGCTGCTGCTGTTGGTGCCGATGTGGCAGAGCCTTTTTTGCTGTACATACGCGAGGTAGGTGACCTAAGTGTTTATAATTTCCATTCAAGCACTTGCACTTGCACTCCTGTGAATACATGTGTGTTCGTTATTTTGCTCCTTTTGTGAAGATTTTTTTTTTTTTTGTAATTTTTTTGCATTTATTGCACATTTGAATGAGCAGCGATTTCTTTTTTCTTCATTTCTTTTGCTTATTTTTTTTTTTTGCTTACATATGATTTCCATAGGCTTGTTTATTCAACTGTCAGTTGCGGTCGCCAGAAGTGATGACGTTGACACTTTAAGTATTTTGAATGCGCTGTGTGTTTGGCTTTGCATATTCATTGATATAGATATGTATATACATCACATGTGCACTAGTGTGAATCCTTTGAATGGAAATGAGCTGGCATAATATTTTTATATGTAAATATTTAGTTTAGTCCTGTTTGTGTATTGGCAGTTTGCAAACATTGGCGGCGGAAAAGAATGAGGTCATTCACATTTCAACTGCTCTACAATGGCTCAGATAAAGAATGCATATACTACGAGACGCTTAAAAGCGGCCAATACAAATAACTAATGTTATTTTGAATGGATGTGTGAATTAAAACCTTATTGAAGTTTAGATCTGCAATTATATGGATGTTTTTTTCCAGGGGCGTTTTGGTAGCGCACTACCCTCAAGTGGCCCTATGAAACCAGAACAAGCCATTTATTTCGTCGAACTCATCACCTCACGGGACTGCCGTCAAGCTCTACATCGTGAGGGGGAAAGGCGCTTAGTCTTTCGGGTGTCCATAGCCTCTTCATAGTCTCAGCTACTGCGATACTAGCTGTGATCCATTTTTCGCTGCTTTGAAGCATAGTGTCTACGAGTGACGTAGACGTATAGTTCATGCCAGTTATATTGCGAAGTTTACGCCTGCTGCTGTTAAATAGCCCACACTAAAAAAGACGTGGTGAACGTCTTCTATAGCGTCTCCTCCGTAGAAGTCGCATATGGGGTCCGGTTTGAAACGGTGCAGGTATGCTTTAAAGCATCCCAGCCCTGTTAAAAATTATGTCAAATAGAAACTTACTTCACTGTGTTTCCTTTCCAGCTAGTTTTTCAAATCTGGGATGCAGCTATATGTCCAACGGATCGATCCGCTCTACTCTCCGCAATAGTTTCCGCTTCATTTGCCAGTATATCAGCGGCATAGATTCCGGCGATTACTAATTCAGCTACTTCTGATACGGTTTCAAACGCCCAGCATACTTACTCGAAGAGCGCACAGGCGGTACGTTGCCTTTATGCCCCGGAGGTATGGCACGAGCAGCGTGGCAGAATGCCAGACTGAAGTACCGTATAATATTTGGCTCTTTAAAACTCCTGCGAGAAATTGCATTTAGCATTATCCGCGATAATGCTGTTACTGTAGCTGATGCTCTTCCATTGACATATTCGAGATGGGATTTGAACGAGAGCCTCCTGTCTAAGTATCATGACATACAGGTACTTAACTGCTGGTGGCGTAGTAGTAGTTGTGGTCGCCGATTTTTATTGTGACGGACTCCACCTTCTTACAAACCGCCTGTGACATTTATGTCCTTCGAAATAGCTGCGGATGATACCCCGTAGGTAAGAGGATATCCCAATGCGGTACTGTACGTGTAGAATTTCACGGCATCAACCATGACCTTCTTTTCCTGAAGCCGAACTGTATTTCGGATATAAAGCAGCTTCCTTTGTTCAAGCATGCGAATGCTTAGAGCACTGCTTTTCCATTCGGGATGGTTTGCTGAAAGCACTAATCTATGGCCCAGGCATTAGAATTGCATTATATGTATGTATGTATGTAGATATATGTGCGTTGGGGCGCATCGCTAAAAAATTGCGGTCTTTCCACTGGAGTTATAAAATTTAATTTATTTTAAAACTTCCGCCAGAATATTTCGCCAAAGTATAACGATTTATTTGAACGTATTTGATACTTTCTACATCGGTACAGGGCATCGATCAAGACTTAAAATTATTACCAGTATGCGCCTCGAATGTCTGTGGACGAAAATCGGGACATTTCTAAATCATCGAATATTTTATATTTTTGATTTCCATTTCCAACATTAGCTGAAATAATAACCAAACACTTGAAATCGGCTTGATTGCATATGTTAACATGCCATATGTATGCATGTAAATCCAATATACATTTCATTACAGCTGTCATTGGTATTCCCAATCAAGCATTTGACAAACAAATGCTCACCTAAACACGTCCAACTGATAAACAAAAGTCACAAAAAATAAAATCCCTTTAACACTGTTGCGGTCTTAATTACGCAGCCGATTGTCACATATGGAAGTATGAGTAACTAAATACATACATATGTAACTGCATACGCTTGTGTGCAAGCAAGTGCATGGTCGCTGGTGTTATTATATGACTATCATTTGCCAACATCTGGTGTCTAGTAGAATACACCACTCCCAACCCGCAGTCGTCCACATTGGCCAGAATCTGCCTGGCGTGTCTCGTGCGCAATTAAGCTGCTTATCAGTTGTTCGCAAACTAGGCAATATCTACTTATTGTATTTTCATATGCATGTATCTATTTACAAGTGTGGGTGTAGTTGTGTTTTCTCATTTCATAAAATACATTTTCCTATTTCACATTTCAATTGGTAACCAAATAATAATAATTTCGGTTTATTGTTTGACATTCCATTACATCTGGCATTAGCAACGCAAATTACATACACGCACACAAACATACATAGTATAAAATTGGAAATTGGAAGTACCACACGAGCTCTGGCATAGGAAATGCGTCATTGACGGCTTGTCTGCACGCCCACAATAACAGCAATAATTTGCAATAAATATTTAGTCATTCCCGCCACAACAGTTGGACTAATATTTACTGTTGTTAACAAGTTCAGTGATAAGAAATTTCAACAACATTTAATATATTTATATTAATTTATTGATTTCTGACAGCTCAACTGAATTTGTGTAAATGCATAGTAACTGTTGTATTTGATAAGAAGCTCAGATATCCAGTGCAATAAATGCGTAAATATAATATTGGTAATGCAAACGGACATATCTACATAAATATGTATGTTTATATTTGGATACACATGTTTTTGCACACCGTTCTCATGTATTTAGCAACTTCATTAGTATTTGACATCATTTATACAAGTTATTTATTTGACAGCTACAGAAAATTGTAATTTATTTTTTTGCAATTAATTTGATTTCAAAACATTTCATTGGGCCCTATAAATAAAAAATAAGCAATTGCTTTTTCTAAAATTTCAAACTTTTTACTTAAATTTGTTTGAACAAATTGTTCATGAAAAGGAATAAGAGTTCACAGCTCTTAGTAGGCTTATATATGAAACACATAGTAAAATGAAAGAAGTATGACAGAAGTTGTTTAAACAAACTTATTTAAAACAAGTAAGAAAGTCTAAGTTCGGGCGGAGCCGAACATTAAATACCCGGCGCAAGTATTAAATATACGTTTTTTCACCCTTCCGAAACCTTCCGCTAGATGGTAAGCCGAGGTGTATCAATTTTGAGTAAATTAGCGTCCTTCAATTTCGAAATATTGAAGTTTCAAGCATTTCTTAAATTTACCGTTATATGAGAATCGGCCGTTATTTTAGTCCGATTTCAATAATTTTCAACGTTTTGCTTACACGTGGCAAGTACAATAACCATACCGAGTTTGGTACAAATTGGTAGAACGGTTACCGATATACATATATGTATGAGATCATAAGTGGGCGGTGCCACGCCCATTTTCCAAAATTTTACCATAAACGTATTTCTTGGTAAAGAATTGTTGCAAGCATCAATTTTGAATAAATTAGCTTCAATATTTAATGATTTATCGAAGATTTTGTATTTCTCGAAATTACCGTTATATGGGATGTGGGCGTGGTTATTGTCCGATTTTAGAAAGTTTCGGCGGTTTTTTATGCTGTACCAAGGCCAACAACTGTGCCAAGTTTGGAAGAAATTGGTGCAGCGGTTA
>NW_023458560.1:70272214-70286450 GCF_013731165.1 Rhagoletis pomonella
ACGCCCATTTTCCAAAAATTTATAATATTCTTATTTTTCGTCTAAAAATTATTGTAAATATCAATTTTGAGTGAATTATCTTCAGTAGTTACTAAAATATCGCAGTTTTCGTATTTCTGGAAATTACCGTTAGATGGGAAGTGGGCGTGGTTAAAGTCCGATTTCGCCCATTTTCAATACCAACCTACCTTGGATTAAGGGAAACCTCCATACCAAATTTCGTTGAGATATCTCAATTTTTGCTCGAGTTATCGTGTACACGGACGGACGGACAGACGGACAGACGGACAGACGGACGGACAGACAGACATGGCTTAATCGATTTCTTTTTTCATCCTGATCATTTATGTATACATTTGTCTATATCTATCTCGATTCGTTTTGGCTGTTACAAACAACCGTTATGTGAACAAAATTAATATACCCTTGTGCACAAGTGCGCTCGGGTATAAAAATGGGTTAAAAAATAGTAAGACAAAATTATTTATTTTTTCTTAATAATTTGTCCTTGGCTTGTTTTGGGAACTAAATCGGTTTTTGATTTGCATTTTATTTATTTTTTTTTTTAAACAACCTTATGTTTAGAATAATTTTAGGCACTTGGAAAAATAGTAACAAAAATTATAAAAACAATTTATATTTTTACTCCATAATTTTCTATGTCGCTCGGTTTTTAAGTAAAAACGGTTTTTGATTTTTTCGTTCTTTTCTTTTAATTTCAAAAAAAATAAATAAAATATTTTAATTAAATAAAAGGGGCTAAAAGTCGCTACAGTTATTTTTTACTCAAATAATAGCAAATTGTATTTTGGGGCGAAGATTATGCAGGCGGTGAAAAGGTGATAAAATTTATGAAACAATCTTCTACGAATTTGGAAGCCTTTGTTAAACTTGATAAGGATATTTCTTAATTTTTAGAATTTTCTCCGTTGTGGTTATTTCAAATTATTACATTCATAAAGCAACCGGTTTTGGGCCTTTTATTTTAATTATCCTTTTGTTTTAAAAATTAGTGTATAGTGTAGAAAAACGGAAAAAAATATAAAGTTTTTTTTTTAAATAAACTAGCTTATCTTGAAAAGGCAAAAAACGGCAAAATCGGATACCAAGCTTAGTCTCCTAATATAAATTTAGCAGAGCACTTTTTATACAAAAAAAAAAAACAGCCCGCAAAATTTTTATTCCACAATTAACATCAAAGAAAACGGCAAATAAATTTTTTTCATGTTGTTTCGCTAAGTTTATATACATAGATGTGTGCAGAGATGTTTGCTATTATTCCTAGATTCGATTGCCGTCTGCCTAAGCATACATTCCTTAATTTTTGTTTGTGAAAAAGCATCTGTGAAGTGCAGAACGAAAATGCATTGAAATGAAAAAAATCTCCAAATAAAAATCTATTTAAAGTTAAAAAAAATAACTCTCGTGCCAAGTTTGAAACAAACACGTTATTTTTTTATTTTTTTTCTCAGTGTATAGAAGAAGAAAATTTTAAGATTTTGAAGCCTGCAACTAAGCTTCTTAACGGGGCATGTTACTTTAGCAAAATCTGATTATCAAACTTCAGAGCTTTAAGATCCACCTACAATTAGTGAAGAGGGAAAAGGCAAAACTTAATAAATATAACGATTTGGAAATAAACTAGTTTGCAGAATACTAATAAGGTTATAAGAAAGCGTAAATTTAGATACGATTAGCAAAATTATGGTTTTTTAAATAATTTGAGTACCTTCTACAGCAAACTAGGGATTTAAATTTTCAAATAACAACACTGATTGGGGCATTACTGAACACAATCTATGCCAGTATGTTTGCAAAGAAATATAAAGAAACTAAAAATATGTAAAACATAAAATGCATTTGTTGTTTTCATACAGGTAAATACCATTTTTTTGACCACTTTTACCGAATTTACTTAAACTGTATTTTAGAGGGTAACAATTTAGCATTTATACGGCATTTATTGGCAGTTAAGCGTAGCCAATTTTGCACGCAGATTTATGCGAAATTTGCGTTTTTGGTGCAAACATCAACGATCTTAAAGTGTGAAGGATAGGCAAAAGAAAGTAAGTTGAGACAAAAGCAGCCGGCTAATCGACAGTGCGAGCGAACTGTATTAGTTCAGCGGCGGCGATTGCGTGCAGACTTTGGGAGCTTGAGCGTGAATATTTTTTTTTTTCTACTCAGAAGATGAAGCGCCTATTCGTGCACAATTGACTATACTATATATGTAGGTATGTATGTATGTAAGTAGCTGTGCGTACATCCATACGATAAATAAATGCATTTCTAATCATTGCCAACCGAGGCCAAGCACAGCCAATTGCAAATGCCTATGTTTCGGCAGACGCCTTTTGAAAACCGCTCTGAAATATGCATGTAACAATAAATAACAACAACAAAACAAAAGAAAAACAGTGCAGAAAAACAAAGCATCTGAAAAGCTTGACCGCCACCACCGATTGACTGACCGACAGTTTACAAGGTTTTATCGTGTCCCAACCACATTAATTGCAAAGCTGCCTTTGTTGCACAAACATACATACACATCGCTACATGCATACATACATACATACATAGTAGGTATGTGGGCTGACCCCAAGCGTCCACGCATTCAAAACTGCGCAAAAGCATTTAGAAAAAAAATAATGCAAGCAAATTAATTATACAACAATAAATAAGTTGAATGCGATAAACTTTAAAGGCGAAATTCCGGCAGAAATGACAAAAATGCCTGCGCTTTGTTGCGGCGCATCACACAGGCGAGCGCTGTCAAACTCAACTCGCACACAATGTTGCAATTTGCGCAGCGCAGAGAGAGAGCACAAGGCACACCACAAGCGACTTCGTCGGCGGTCTTTTGTGTGGTTTTGTGCGCTAACCAATCGGTAGCTGAAAAATTAAAGTATCACTTAGGCTTAAGTGAAAAAAAAATGAGTCTTGCCGCCTCAGCGTTGTTCAAAAGCGTTTGCGGTTTGTCGCCGCGGTCCGTCGCCGCCCGCTACAGTTCTGCTCGTGGCAACAAATCCTCTGTTATTATTGTTGCACAAAGCATCGCTCGGGTTTGTTTATTATTTTCACACTGACTTTGCGGTACAAATTAACTCCTTTGCATTTAAATCATTTTTAACGGCCAATAAAAGATTTTTCTGTAGAAGTTGGCAAAATGTTTTGGCGATTTCTCGCCGTAAACCACACAACTGTATATACAAGAAGGTGTTAAGTTGTTGCAACAAAAGTAACAATTATGTAGCAAATGAGCAATGAGTTTCTTAGCTGGCAGATCATCAAAGTGGCACCGCGGTAGTTAAAATTAATTTGGAGTTTTGTGGAACGCCATTGAAGGATTATCACCACTTACTATTAATACGAGTATACATATGTATGTAGGCATGTATGTAGGTATGTATGAATGAAGTATGCTAAATGACTTCTCTACAATGTTGTGCAGCGATTAAAGAATGTCCTTCATGAATATACAGGGTGCCTGTTGTATATTGGTGCATTAGGAAACTTGTTGGTAAACTCGTTTTTTTTATTTATGGGAAAAATGACAGATGAGAGTTATGCTGATCATTTTGATGCTCTTACTCAGATTATCTTAATAGCTTGTCTCGATATTTAGTTTTCCTGGGGGGCACGACAAAATGATGTTGGTCTCATTTCGAGGTATTGCTCTCCGTTGACAGTCCTCGGATAATGACCTTGTGTCGGTCAAAAATCGAATAGCTTCTCATTCTGCGGAACCCTTATTCTGAACGGTCAGGACTATTCCGATCTTGCTCTACCTCAGAAACTCGTGTGGTCGGGAAATCTTGCGCAGCTCTTGGCCTATTTATGACGGCTTTGAATTATGTGAGTGCCTTTTTCCTTACCGTTAAAAGCACCAGTCTGCGTTTCATATTATAGAGAGCCAACATGAAACAAATATTACCTTTTTCATAGGAAAAAATATTATTCCAGCATTCGTTGGCAACTAGAGTTGCTTGATCTCTCACATTATTATTATATCTTTGGTTTGCCTAACGTAGTTTTCAATGGCAGAATGTGGATTGCCGCGCCTTTCCGAAGAGTTGTGTCCAGACTAATTTCAATTGAGGGCCGCTTCTGTCAAAAAGCATCTGTTAGTAGTTTGGCTTTGTCTATCAATTCAAAACCTGATGAATTGGATCATCGGTAAGAAATTTTGCTCAAATGTGGAGGTCATCATAAAAACAGACATCTACTTAGGACCTGAAATCTATTTTCTTGGAGTTATAAAACAATTGGAAAAACTTTAAATCCAGCATACACTCCCGTGCACTTGAATAGGTACACTGAATTTTTATGGGTTATTTTACTTTTATTCAATTTCCACTATTTTTAAATTCAAGTACGGTTCGATGTTTTACCAAAAGCAAGTTTAAAGCTTTGTAAAATGTTAGAAAAAAAAAACTCATCACAATTTCAAATATTTTTCTTATATTTTTTTGTGTATGCAATTTCAATTTAAGTACTAATTAATTTTTTTGCTGACGGTTTTCTTCATATAATATTTTTCCATGTAAAAAACGCTTCCATGGTTATATTGAAATAATCAGGGACAGTAACAGTTACAACTTTTATTAAAAAAATCGCTCTTTAACAATTATTTTTTTACTTTTATTTAATTACTCCTTAAATAACAGTTATTTCTGATTTTTTTTTTATAAATCCAAAATATCACTTATTTTTGATTTTTAAATTATACGTCTTAGGTAACAGTTATTGAAGACTATTATTTGTAAAAGTCATAATTAAAAATCTGTCAGTGGCTTTTACTTTTAAAATCAACAATATAACTGTGTAAATCAGTCACTGAATTTTATTTTTTAAATCATATGTACTTATAAAAGTCATTTGTATAAGTCTAAGTAGTAAACTTTGGTTTCCCAGCACCTTCTTAACCGCGAAAAATGATAATGACTTTAATACGTATGACTTAAAAAATAAAAGCCGGTAACTGATTTATATTGATGACTTTTATAAATAAAGGTCTGCAATAACTATTATCTAAGACAAGCAATATAAAAATCAAAACTAACTGTTTGCAGGTAATTGAGAAAGAAAATAAAAATAATTGTTATTTTGGATTTATAAAACCAAAATCAAAAATAATTTTATTTTTTTTAATTTTGAATAAAAATTACAAATAAAAATTTATTTTCAAAATTTGATTCTTGTTGAAAAAAGAGTTCGATTGGTATGTATCACTTAGTTGTAAAACATTTCCTTCATAGTAAATTTTTTAATGACAGGTTTCATAAATAACTGTTATGTTCCATCCCTGGAAAAAATTTCGGAAGAGCATTGGTAAAAAAATTTCAAAAATCAAATTTAAAAAAAATCTGAGAAAAAGTTGAAATATTGATGAAAATATTATGATTTTTTAAGATATTGAGCTTTACTTTAATTGAAAAATAATGGAAATTAAATAAAAGTAAAATAACCCACAAAATAAAATGCGAAAAAGTATTGCGCCTATACAAGTGCATGAGAGTGTACGTCCCCACAACCTACCTACATATACATATGTAATTTTGATTTGTTGCCAGTTTACTGTACACAATGCCTTCAGGTGTTGCCTTAGGCTGCGCTCCCGCTTAGCTCCTTAGCAACATTAATTTCTGTAGTTAATTTAGTATTCTGATATTCCCGATATGCATGAATGGACGATGAGCTATGCACTCGCTTGCAAATACATAAATACATATGTATCTATGCTTGTGTGCACATTCAAATGCCAGTGGTGTGTATGAAGTAAGCTTATGAGTAGGTACAGATACACAATTGCATGCAGTTGGCCACTGAGTCGCCTCCAGTCGATGAAGCGCAGCAGCCAAATGGGTGGAGTTAGACAAACCAAAAAGCAACTGCAGCTACTACTTCTTCAGCTTCAATTTCTACTTGCACTTCAGAAGGGAACTACATATACATACATACATAACTAAGAGCCGCACGAGTAAATATGCAGATTCATAAAGCTGGGCTGGTTTTCGCTGCGAATACCACACACAAGCCCTTAAGCGATTTATTCAAAATGGAAGCTTTTTGAGATGATCAACTGCTGAAAATGGGATGGAGGCGATTATACAGACTACACTACGAGTATATATTTATGTATGTATGTACATGGGTTGGATTTTGGACAATGGCAGTGCAAAGAGTAGATACCAGCGTTTTAAGGCAAAGGAAGTGAGCACGGCAGTTGAGGGGAGCCTAAGCTTAGACCTATCTTAAGCTACTTTTAATGGCGCAATTTTTACCTTTTAATAAATACAAATTAAATCAATTTGAATGCATTGCTTATAAGAATCCACTCCATTAAATGAGTGCAGGCAGCTGAAGGTCAATTAAATGAAATTACTCGTCATGCCAGTAGCCGCTTAAGAAGAGGTGGGGGACGACTGCAAGAATGCGTAGACAATACAAAAGCAACTCTACTGAAATAGAAACAAAAGTATCTACATAATAAGTACAGAGATAATAATGACTTGATGAGAGACGCTGCTTCGACTAATAAACTTGCCAAATTGCTAGGCCAACACTTGGCGAAAACAACAGCGCCAATTTCCTGCCAAGCGGCGCGCAACTGAAGAAATAATAGACTGTTGAAAGAACACATAAATATGTACTTAGAAACAGAGAAAACAAAATTAAATTCTACACTTAATTGAAACATTAGCAAAAGTCTTTAGCTCTTCATTTACATTCAAATTAACTCGGTAATGAATGCGAACTTTGACTCGCAGCAAGCAGGTTTTCCAGAAGTGTTTTCACCATAGAAAAACATTCGTTGGGGTAGCTTGAAATTAGCTCAAACGCTGCCGGCGTCAAGCTGCTGCCAACTAACAGAAGTCAAAAAGTAGTCAATTAAACAGTCGGTTTTGTTCCACTTTGTCCATTCGAGGCTGACAGTCGTCGTCACTCTCATTGCTGTAACATTTAATTACAAACACAAAATTTTTGGAAAAAGAAATGCCTGGCATGCCATTTCGCTTGACGTGATTTGCGCTCTCTGGCTTTCATTTCCCAGTAGATAATTTCAGGGAGGTAAAAGCCGTTAGAAGGTACTTACTGAGAGCTAAGAGACCCTTCAGTCTGCGCAAATTTAATGTCTTCTGTTTTCATTACTTATGGAAGGGCATGCAGAAGAGCTTTTGTAGAATGTTGTTAAGAAGGCCTGTTGCTTATTTAATTCATGAAGCGCATACATCTTGAAGTTATTTATTTAAGGTTCACTTCAAATTTGTGGCAAATAATATAAATTTTTTACATTCGCGTAAAATGTAGACAGGAAAAGCCCTTCAAAGGATGGATTCACTTAACCAGGCCTGTCAAATTTTTTTTTATCTCCGCAAGGTTTTGTAGATATGGCTTTCTAAGCGTATGTAGTCATCTTCTGCTAAGTGCCGGTTACTGCCAGACGAGGCGTTGTACATTTTCCTCTTCCTCTTCGCATCTACAGATACTACAATATTCCGGCGCGTCCCCTACTAAACTCTAAGCATGTACGCCGATTAGACAGTGATCTGTAAGAGTTCGTTCGCCCACTTTACAGTTAACCTTAATATCGCGATGTCCAGGCACCCATGCGAATTGTATTCTTTGTACAAAGCTGGACCATTTCGTTTAGAGATCTTCGGAGTTCAGTAAGAGATTCTGTGTTGTCCACGCATGAGTCTAGTGATCTCAGAGCTGCTTAACTGCCAGAAAAGATAAAGACCTGCCTTTCCTACTTGGATCTTCTAATTAGGTGCCTCGTATACGCTACAGCGGTCAGAAAGCCCAAAAGATATTTCTACTGTCAGGTCAAGTGAGAAGACTCGCCCTCCTCTGACCTTTCCGCCGAGTTTGGAAGCATCGGTATACATGTTTATAGCGTTTCGAATGCGATGGGACCTGGTTATCCAGTCCAGTCGAGTTGGTATGGTAATTTTATAATTTTTGGTCAAAGTATTTGATTGTATACGGTAGTTATTTCTTACAGAGATCGGTGTGGGTGTCAGCGTTACTAAGATTTTCGAGTGGCCAGATGCGCCATGAGTCTAAGAACCTGTATCTCTGAGTCTTAAGGCTAAAATAACGGCTACCTCTAGAGTAGTTACGTCAGATCTTGAATAGCTGAAAAGCACAGGGCTCCGATTATGCAAATCTGTGCACTCTATTGTACCCTTTGGGGTTGTTTAAGCGCTGTTAATTTACTAAAGGTAGTCCACCGGACAAGGGCTCCATAGAGCAAGATCGGACGCAAGCTTGAAACGACGAGTTTAAGGGATGTACGAGCCAGTACTTTTTACGATCTGATAAAAGGGAATGAATAAACGCTATATTGACAAAAAAAAAAAACTGGCTGACGCTAAATGAGCTGCGTGTAACCCATACCATATTGAGTAAATTATTATGATAAGAAATGAGTAAAATTTTCTGATTTAGGTCCAAGATTGTTGAAATCCTCTACCGACATCGGTCATAGTTTGTGCACTATCTTGTGGTTGGTCTTGACAATCCCTCAGGATCAATCGGATAGGCAAATTAAGTAAAAAAGTAAATACTTGGGGTGGGCTTCAAGTTCGTCTCGAACTATGGGCACTCTAGCATACTCAAAGGCTTCGGATTCCTATCGACTCGGACTGACCACTGCACGCCGGTTTTGAACACGAATAGATCTTTCGGGGTCCTGTAAACTTATTTAAAGATGGATCGAAGCTGAATGGGAAGGCAGGTGGAGGTGTCTTCGGCTAAGAACTCTCCATCAGCCTGAAATTTAGGCTACTAGATCAGCGTCTGCAGCGTCTTCCATGCAGAGGTGTTTCGGAATAAAAAAGGCTTCGGGTTAGTTGCTCTCTATTGTAACACCTTTGAAGGAGGTGAATATTTATTGCGACAGCCAAGCAGCTATCAAGGCTTTTGGCTCCTTGTTCGTGCGTACAAGAACGGTGGGGGAGTTACCAACCGCGTTGGATTACTTTGGGTTCCAGGTCGCAGCGAGATCGGTGGAAACTTCGTGACCGATGAGCTAGCAAGACAGGGAACCCTTGAGGAATTACTTTCAGATAAAGAAGGTCTAGCAGTTCACCTGACCTCGTGTGGTCTGCTTCTGGACAGGTGGGCGTTAGGTCAGCTCAGCAAGCGCTGGGCGAAGACCTTGGAATGCAAGGTGGCAAAATCCTTCGGGCCACGTGTAGACCGCTGCGGTCTGGGGAGCTTTTGAGATAAGCAAGCTGAATGCGGGATGATGAGGTGGAATCATCTCAACACCTGCTGCTCTGGTGCCCTGCCTTTGCGCGTGAAAAGCTTTTTCTCTTGCAAGAAGCCATAGGTGTCGTTGTTCTCTCTTGCCTTCCTCCTATTACCCTACTCTCACGCTCACCTTCCGGCCTCCGCGCGTCCTTTTCCTTCTCCCCTCTTAAGGGCATCACAGCGGACAACTTAATCGTGTCTAAGTGGGCTTCCATCTACGGAGGTAGCCTGCTAACCTAACCTAATACTTAAAGAGAAAAATATGCAAGCATCGGCCTACATCCTGTCGAGATGGTTCGATTGTTCTGGGACCGGCTTAATGACAGATAGTCTATTCTATTCACAGCCCTATTTTTTAACTTTACCCAACATTTTGTAACAAAAAAAATATAGAGCAGATTTAGTTACCCGTTAACATTTTTTCGCTTTCATGTCAAAATTTTTTATTATTTTTAATACCAAGTAAATTATATTTGGATTATTGCAGGTGTAGTTAGTGAAATAATTATCTAGTCCAGGCATTATAATTAATACTAAATAAACCCTGAGAAAAATTTTCGAAAAGGCCCGCCGATAACTTATTTCCTGGAGCCATGCTTACACCTAGAGAGGCTTGTTTGTCTCTTTAGATGTTCTGGGTAAAGCTTAAGACACAGAACATAAAAATGATAGCGTAGTTCCCTATTACTAAGTTCCAACCAAAATGCGAATTCTTTCTGCATAAACTAATAAATCAAAACTTTAACAAAATTCTCCACCCGAAATACTGATTAGAAAATTTCCTTCAAACTATTTGAAAATATTTGAAATTCGAACAGTTAAAATGCCGCCTCGTTAACCCACAACAAAATGCAATACAAACCTGCATAATTTGCTATCCACAGCAAATTCCAACTTTGATGGCTTGTAATAAAATCAGAAAAGAAAAAAAATAGAACTTAACATCGTGCTGCTACTCGCATAATAGATTGCAAGGAATCAACTTGCAAGGACAACGAACGGTAACAGATGTCATCAAGAAGGCTGTGTAGATGTATGGCATCGATCCCATTTGCCAACAACATCATCGTCATCAAAGTGGAGGAAAAACATTAAACATTTTGCGGTTTTCGCATACCAAAAATGACAGAGACAGTTGTGCAAGCAAAAAACTTGCATACATACTACTTACGTATGTATGCATGTATATTAGGGTGGTCCAAAGAAAGTGAATTCGGAATTTTAATGCTGTCACCCCTTAGGATTTTTCTGTATCGAAAATATATACCACTGTGTTTTTTTTCTGAAATCAAAAAAATTTTAGACGCCGCTCAAAGCACGCAAAGTTTTCCACGTATTTGTATGAAAAAAAACTTTTTTTCGTAGAAATAGAAAACTTTGTATCTATTCAAAAGACCTCAGGGTATATTAACCAATTGTTTATTTACCCATTTGTCGATACTAACTTCTTTTTATGGCTACTCCAAAGATATACAAAAAAATGCTGGTTGGACTCATACAAAATCGTTAATAAACAACTGGGTATTTTTCTTTGAAGTCCCCCGAGGAGAAACACAGTTTGATTTTCAAAGATTCTATAACATTTCTACAAAATATTTTTTTTATTTTCCCGCTTTTATTTGAGCGCTTTGAGCGACCTCTTTACATTTTTTGTCCAAAAAAATTAGTATATTCCTTCGGGTGAGGGCATTCAAATTCCGAATTTACTTTCCTCACATGCATTTTTTCGGACCACCCTAATGCATATTTATGCGTATGGCAGATATGAGGAATTTATTGGAGTTGGATTGGGCTATGCTGTCACGGGACATTTGCTTTTTGGTATAAACTTTTGCACGGAATTGACATATTTCTATAGATACATTCATATGTATGTATGTTTCTCATTCTTCCATGTTCCAGAAGAAACTGTGCATATTCAAAATTATGTAAGGAATGCTAACAATTGTGTGTACCAACGATTCATCAAGGAAGCGCAGAATTTAATCTGATGTCTACCTACATATATATTTTCACTTATGTATACATATTAGGACGCTTTTTTGCGACTATTATTTTTGTTTCACTCCTCCCTCAAAATTTTGTCGAAAACACCAAAAAAACTCCCTGAAAATTTTAAGCTTTAATTTTAACATTAAGTACTCGCCCAAGACGGGCAAAGATTTCCCATATAAAATACACGTATGTATAGCTCAGAGGCATTTTATGGTATAATTTTGGTCAATGATCGGTTACGTTCAGAATTGAACGTTCTGTGGAAAAAATCAATGAAATGAAATATTTAAAAAAATTTTTTCTTTGAAAAATTTTTCACATAAAAATTTTTTGATACAAAAAAAATAGTTTTTGAAAATGTGCCATCTCAAGAAAAAAAAAAAAAAAATCACAATGGTAGCTCTGAGTATTGCGCAATATTTAAGTATAGTAATATGGGGTGCACTCTACAATAATTTGAGTTATAAAATTTTTTACACCGAAGTTGAGTTGATTGCAAATTTAAAATTTTTTTGTTTATTTTATTTGAGTATGCAGTTTAGAAGCCCACTAAATTTTAGAATAATAAAGTGCAATGCAAGAGCATATGCACAACATGCTGAACAGCCCTACTATTTTTTTGCAATGGTCAGTATTCTATCAACAGTTCTGACGCGATTCTTTAAGGGGTACGAGTGTTATCGAACAAAGGAAGTTAAGCTGACTAGGTGAAAATAGTTACCGTAGATTTGCCTCGCCTCCCATATTTTCGTTTCAAACTGCATAATTATGTATATTTTCACTCGAGAAAACGGGATGTGTTTAAGGGGTCGTATAACTAATACATTCTGCAAGAGCAGAGATAAGGAGTTGATTTGGTCTTTGCATTTGACGCGTTGTGCCATTTCCTCTAATTGTAAACAATCCGGGATTAGGTTCAAACAAAGTATCCGCTACGTGATTTTCCTAAAACAAACAAATTATTCCAAATATGTTGTTGCTTCTTTTGATATTTGGTACCTTTCGGTTAGGTGGATCTCGAGGTTGACATTAAAAAAAATCTCCAAAATGCCTAATGTACTATAACCATGTATATGTATCAATATTTCTTTCTCTCATTACCATTTCGTCCAACTTCAACACCTCCGAGCAATCCCAACTGACTGGCAGTAAGATGATCACTTACAATAATTATTGATATCATATCGAAAGCAACTTGCTCCTCGGCGAGCGCCCCCCTCTGCAACATTGGCAAGTAATTGCGGCTAGCCAAGTTGACTGATCTCTATAAATATATCTACATACATATGTAGGTACATATATTACAGCCGGTCATCAGCAGCGTGCGTCAGCGAATGCAACCAACCGTCAATTATGCATTTTGTGCATTTTGCGCATTTTATATTGTTGTTGTAGTCGTTCTTGTTGTTGCTTTATTACCTCTGCACTTGTGCAATGTGCAAAATTGCTATAAGGCATGCAGCCCAGTCAGCTAGCCAGCAGCTAGCCAGCAGCAGCAGCGAGCCACCATCCGAACCCCACTCAGCGGTAGACAATGAATGAGCAGTTAACAAAATAATTGCCACATTTGATGAATTTATGCACAGACATTGGTAATAATTTTGTTCTGTATGTATGTATGTATGTATGTCTGTCTGTCTCTTAAGCGTTTTGACGCAACGTTTTTGTTTTCGCGTTGAAATTGTAATGCATTATTGGAAAAACATTTAACGAAAAGTATTCATTTGTTTGTCATTTCGAGCAGTCGATGTTGTTTGTGGTTGTTGTTATTGGGGAAGGAATTGTTGCTTGGCCGGTGCGCAAACAGGAATTTTACTAATCGAAATTAAATGACGTGTGAATACTGGCAGCTGCTAACTTGGCCAGTAAACAATTTAGTTGAGATATTCGAGTTGGGCGAGTTGCCAGCGATGTGGAAGCAGTATCAACTAAATAGCCGAAGGGCTCATGGGCTTGATCGCTGGACATCAAAGATTGAAATACTATTTTGATAATTTTAAAACTGGAAATAGCTTTAAATGTTTTTCAATTCGAAATCAAGATATAATTTATAATCATAACATAACATAAGTTGTTGGTAAATTTAAAAGTTTACATCTTTTAATGAAAATTTCAGAAGTGGGTATCAATATTTGAATATTTTAAAAGTGGACATTAATTTATGGCAGACTCAAACGTTGCGCATAAAAATATATTTTTTAACAATTTAATATCTGGATATATGTACATTATTTTCTTGCCAATGAAAAACGGAAAATAAAATTTGAGCCATTCATAATTTATATACATATATGTATATTTTTTTGTAGTTTTTAGTAACTCGAAAAATTTGATGGAAACTGCCCATTAAATTTTGAAAATTGCTATGAAATCTAGTAATTTGAAAATTGGGCTTAAATTTTGTATATGTGTAGTTAAAACTGGACATAATATTTTGGCAATTTGAAAATTGAACATAATTTAGAAACTGGACATAAAGTAAATTGAAAAGTCTACATAAATTTTTGTTAGTTTAAAACTGGATGTAACACTTTGGATATTACTTTATGGCAAAAAAAAAACTGGTCATCATTTTTGTTTGGTAACTTTTGCATAAACTGCTGGTAACGTGGAGTATGAAAATCCATTTTTAATAATTTAAAAACTGGTTATAATGTTCTTGCCAATAAAAAACGGAACGCAAATTTTTGGTAACTAGTGTTCGCCCAGCGGTTGAAATTCAACCGCTAAAATTAAGGATAGTTTATGTGAGTTGAGTTGAGCTGAAATAAAATTTGTTGGAATGGGTTAAGTGGAGGGGAGTTTAGCTTAGTACTTACCATAACATAACATAGAATAGCATTAGATTCAATAACATAACATATTTAGCATAACACATCACAATATAACATCGCACATTCTTCAGTTGTATTTCCTTTTTATCCCTATCACTTTCTTCCTCTCTATCTTTGTCTCTATCGCTTTTAATGTTTATGTTTAT
>NW_023458560.1:70286850-70478993 GCF_013731165.1 Rhagoletis pomonella
AATGTATGTCCGGTTTTTAAGTGACATAAAATTTATGTCCAGTTTTTTAGAAAGTTTAATAAATTAAAAATGATGTCCAATTCTGGAAATACCAAAAAAATTTATATCCGGTTTTTTATGTTACCATAAATTAATGTCTACCATAAATTTTTGTCCGTTTTTTAAGTTGCCTAAAAAGTGCATTCAGTCTTTTAGGTTGCAATAAATTTATGTGTAGTAAATTTGTAGAAATTATATCAGCTTATGCCAAGCGTTGCTCATATTCCAAAGCGAGTATTTCTTTTTTGAAATAAGCTGTCACGAAAGGCAATAAATCCAAAGCAATTCACGGAAGCCAATTTTCTCACAGTTGGCGATCGCCAGCGGCAACACATTCAACATTACAACTAATCACACAGAAAAAAGAAATGTTTAGTTAATAAATGATCAAGTGAGCTATGGCACTAGTGGTTAAACTAATAAAAACAAAATACGCCTATTTACATATATGTATATGTATGTATATTGCCTACGGTAAATTTTTTTTTTATAGTATTCCATTCCAATTGGAAGTGGAAAAGCAATCTGTACGCATTGGTTACACTTTTATGAAGACAGTGAGAAAGAGCAAAATAAAAAAAGCTACTGAACATTGGTAAAAGTAATTAATTTCTTAAACGTTTACAACATTTGTAGCCGTTCAAGCTTGTTGCTACTATTGGACCTTCCTAAAGGTGTGAGAAAAATGATGGAAGGGGCTCTAAGAAATGTTAAATCGAAATGAAAAAGTAAAGCTTTAGAAAACTAAAATTTTTTTTTTTATCAAATACAAAGTAGAAAACAATTAATATAACACGAGCGGGGTCAGCAGGCCAGACAGCCTAAGTTAGTCGCGTGCAATACTCGTCGCTTTGCTGCGAGAGCGTCAAAAGCAGCTGCCTTAATCAACTGGAAACCAGAGGCAGCGATTGAGAAAACAAATTAACACAATTCGAACACTTTGTAGCTAAGCATAACTAAATACCAGATACTTTTAGTATTGTGCGGGTTCTGCGTTCCTTATGTTATTGACTTCTGAATGAGCGTAGCACTAACGCAATGACTGACACTGACACGCCACAAATTGATGATGTTGAGCCACTGCTGTTAATGTCCATAAAATTTATGTAGTATTTGTCGTTGTTGTAAGCCACTTTTCTTGCATTGTTGCTACCAATTGCATTGCTGTTGTTGCTACTTATCTTTTATGTGGTTGTTTTTCTATATCGGACTGTTTTTTTTTTTTTGCCTCAACTGTCAATGTTGACGTCTTTGATGATTTTATGCGCCGGCGCAAAGATCGCTCACTTTGATGTTGCTGGCAGCAAATGAGCCACAAATTTTCATATACATATTCCCCATAAGCGAGCTGCTAGCTGCTGCAGGGCTGCAGAAGCAGCAGCTATTCCAAAGGATGGCCAAATCGTTTGTTGAGCTGACACTTAAGCGAGCAGTTATAGTACTACCGTTGTTGCAGGCAAAACTGCACTGCTGTAAGGCGCATTACATACATACATATGTAATTGTGAGTAGATCATCAATCAATGTTTTGGACTTAAATGAGACTTAAGTACCAATTTCAAGTGTTAATACATTTTAGTGCAGCGAGATATACACTTCCATATAGATACTTATTTTAGAGCAACAAATCAGCATCGACTGTTCTCTTGTGAGAAAATCTTGTCCGATATAAGTATACTTACATACACGTATTTGCTAGTTTTGCCACTGGAAATATTAAGCGCTATTCAAGTATCATGTAAACAGAGTTTTAGTCATTTTTAATCCCTCCCGCTACCTTTATAGCAAAAGTAAGCAAAGTTCGGATTTGTGCGCACAAGAAGGTATACGCATTTTCTCTGCATTTCCATACTAGCATTGTGTGCGCCGTGAACTAGTCCAGTCCATTCACCTCCCTTGCCGACGTGGATGAATCAGTGAACTGCTTTCTCACAGGTGGCTCACAGGCGAAAACAGCGTAGTGTTCTGGAAGCGTAAATAATGGATGATGGAATGCTCTCTGCACAAAACACCCCCCTAGCGATCCTTCCATGAATCTTCGACCCATCCGTGTAGAAGTTCCCAGGCGCTTCCTGTCCACTCGTTCCAACTAAGAAGAGATATGAGTTGTGAAAGAGTTCATTGGTGCCAGTCTAGCCACGACCTCTATTATAAAGGAAAAGGTCGAAGTCTGGAAAACGTTTCCTTGTGTTTTCAGACAATTTGAGTCAATAAAGTGCAATTTTTTTATCCCCTCGGCGCTCGAAAGACTTTTGTAAGATTGCGTTTTTTAGATTCGGTTAAATCTGAATATAAGTACCTATGAATATTGTTAGTGCACATTTGTTGAATGAAATCTAGCTGGAAAACAGCTACAATAATAACGCTGATCCAAACCCCTTCTGCTCCATTCCCCTTTAGTGGTTATGTAATACCTCAATAGCCCCGTTACCGATGGATGGATTCCAAAGTCCCGACTTTCTGAGTCTTAATGTTTAGTACGCAGCGCTCTCCTTTAGGTGAAGGTCATAGGGAAGGGGTTATCTCCGAGGATGCTCTCCTTTGTATGCTACTTAAGGCGCAGTTACTCACGGACGTAAAAACGGAGAATGTGTCAGCTGACCATTGTGGGAGTGAATCGCGATGCCCTATAATACCGACAAGGGCAGTCCGTTCTACGCGCTCATAACTAGATTTCTCTAGCGAAATACGTTTAACTTTGGTATCATTACTTCAATCGCGGAAGTCCATCTCTTATCAATAGCTCCCCTGCAGAAATATAGGGCAACTTGTTCATAACTGCCTTCTTAGGCCGTTAGGCTTTCATTATGACTTCCTATCTAGCTATGTATTCGAACGTCAAATCGTTTAGGGTGCCATAAAGTCCACCCTTAACCATAAGTTTCATGTCATCGACATAGGCAATCACCCCAAGCCTCACTTTTCCAGTTCCTCTAACGAGTCGTTGAGGACCACGAACTCTTCCAGGGATGATTAGAGAACTCCACTTCGCGGGCCGCATATATTCTTTCTAAGCTGCCAGCGGTCACTGCCTCCACTCAGCCACGACAGCTTTGTCGCAGCTGGAGCTTATCGACATATTTAACTATTGACTCTGACTGAAAGGTTTTAGAAATCCTCTCGATGTAGAGAAAGACCATTCTTCTATCCATTCTACAAATGTGTCCGAGGAAACTCACTTTCAATAATTTCCACTAGAAGTCTTTTTACAGAGTATCGGTGGATTAGTCGTTTCACAAAACCCAGGAAAAACGAGAAAGGACTCCGCCTTGCCGAGTTCACAGCATTGTTGAGATCTTCGAATTAGAAGTACTCTACTATTCTCTAAATGAATTGCTTTAACATCTTGAAGTAAATAAGTATATATTTAAATATGTATATATTTATATATGTTTCAACCGAAATTAAAAACTCTCTATTAAAATCTAATAGTTTTAGGCGTCAAAATTATTTGTTTAGACCGAAAAATAATTTCATTAAATTAGGCAAAAATTAACCCCACAGGACTTCTAAACTTCCAACTGAATTAGCGTCATTAATGACGACAACCAAAAAAAAAACACTAACAACTGCATAAACAACAACAGCAGCAATGAAAATGCTGAAAATCACAACAACAAAACGCAAGCCAACTAATCTACCACAAAGTTCCGTGCCAGCTCAAAAAGCCATAAGGTGAGGCAGTAAATGTCTGCTAGCCGCTGTGAAATCGTACAAAAGAATCCAGCCAGTAACATGAAATAATGCTTTCTTAAATGCATAAAAACTCATTTATTGCGAAATTTACATAATTTTCCATTTTTCTTGACAACACACAGAAAGAAAAGTGGATGGAAAAATAAGAAGTTTGGCTTGAGGAGAAATGAAAAAGTAAAAAAAAAGAAAAACACACAAAAACTTGTAGAATAAGAAATAATAACCGAATTGGGTGCAAAAAAAATTGTTTTTTTTTTTTTTTTTTAAATGTACAACGACAACGCTAATGCGCTTTACACCGGCCACCCACCGGCAAAGACAGCGAAATTGAGCAATTCGAGGGTGCAGGCAGGACCGGGGGGGAGGATTGGTAGGCAAATGCCGCTTTTAATACATTTTTATTACTCCATGTAACTTGCTATCGGGTTCAGTGCTTTTTCCCTTTTTTTTGGGCACATTTCTGCCTTTTTACCATAATTTTTTTTTTTTTTATTATTACTATTTCGCTACGCTTTGAATGTGTGTGTATTTATGTTTTGTGTACTCCCGCGCAGGGACATGAAGGGCTAATTGCAATAATCCATTTATAACGTACAATTTGCCGGCACAATGCCAACACAATAGCTGGAGTATCACCGAAGGCGATGAAGAAGAAAAAAAATCGAAGAAAGAAAAAAAAAGGCGTAGAAAGAATGAATGAATGAATGAATAAATGCAAACATTGGCGAATGGCAAATGAAGCGTCGCAGAATAAAACAACGAATTTCCTGTGAATGGCTCACTTTCATATTTATGAAGTTTTTGCAATGCAAAGCAAAGGAAAAAAAAGTAGCAAGAAAACATTGAAAGCTGGAAAATTGCGCTGGGATTCAAATTTCCAACCCTTACTACGTTTTATGTATGTAAATGTGTAGGTGGCTATGTATGAAGTTTGTCGTTGTGTTGGTTTGTTATGGTGACAGTCAGTCAGTTTGTCGCATGCCCACCCCAAAGTCGAATAGCGTTGAAAGAAAGTGTCGCACAGTGGGATGATCGACCCTAAAAGTGGAGATCAAAAGACAAATTCGAAAATAGTTTAGTGGAAACAGTTTTTTTATTAAGGTTTTTATGGCATTACCAACGAGCGAAAAAAGTGAAACCTCAGTTGTTGTTCTTTAAAATTTTTTTTTTATTAATTTGTTAAAATCATTATCATCATTAATTACAAACTAAATATCATCACTATTATTATCATCAACATCATCACTTTACTGAAGTACTACTTTCAAAAGATTTCTTCACAGAGCAGATTGCCAAGTAACGTTATAATAACTGTTTTATTCATGAAAAAGTAAACATCATTGTCGTTTATAGATAACTTTTTTATATAAATATTAATTAGTCCGAGTTGTACAAATTTTCTCTATGTTTTCGTTAAGCATAGAAAATAGTTTAAAAAATATAACCTTCAATAAAAACAATCATCATCTTCGCTTGCGGCATTGTCATCGATATAAAAATCGTCCTTGATTGCACAGTGATGTAGAAATTTATCCACTTTCATTTGATACTAAAAACTTCTTTGTACTTTGAAATTCATTTTTTTGGATTAATCTCCTATATCGATATCAATTACACCCCACTGTGCGTCGGTGCTTTAGCGCGCGACGAAGAAGAAATATCAAAAATGGGCTGGGGGGAATTGTTTTAAGAAAAACTGCAACACGTAATGGATTTATGAGTCCTTCTGTGCCTTTTTGTTGCATACGCTTAGGCGTTTGTCCTTGATATTGATAGGCTAGCGATTTCCTGCTGGTTTGCTTTTAAGTGACTTGTGTTTTTTGTAAATACTTATGTATAAAAGCGATGTGTGGATAAATGACTACTTCCTATTTAGGTGAATTCTATTTTGAAGAAATTAACTCAGGAAGGCTTAAAACCGAACTTTCAAATATCATCAAATTTTAAGTATGTACCTATCGGTGGTCCTCTGCAATAACGACACAATTCAAAATTCAAATAACAAAAAGTCTTACTACTGTTAACTGGCTCATGTTTCTAGACCTTGCCTAATCCATGTCTAATCCTAAATACTTACTTTTCACTCACGGAGACGGTTAAAAATTACTAGTCATTTGCCAAAGTATAGGACGTTCCCGGCCAATGGGGGGGTCAGATCTTGTCGGATTCTGTGAAACATCTCTTATTTATCTGTTAGAAAAAGTGTGATTATTTAGTTATTTGATTATTTATTTCGGCTCTATTGAGCCTTGAGTATAACAATATTTATAAAAAAAGTTTGCCTTAGTACTTTATAATAA
Organism: Rhagoletis pomonella; assembly: GCF_013731165.1. Classification (NCBI taxonomy): domain Eukaryota; kingdom Metazoa; phylum Arthropoda; class Insecta; order Diptera; family Tephritidae; genus Rhagoletis; species Rhagoletis pomonella. The sequence goes on from NW_023458560.1 coordinate 70,292,886, forward strand.
AATTCTTAAGCCTCATAGGACTGTTTGTTAGAGAATTCCTTTAAATCCATACATTCCAGTTGATTAAAATTTCTCAGGCTTTTGGAGGCGTGATTAGTATGCATTTCACCATTTGAACCTTGGTGAGTTTAGTTTTATTGAGTAACTTAACGAGTAATGTCCACCAGACTGTGACGCCAACCAGTACACTATACAACATTTCTTTCCCATAAAAGTTTTGCAGGTATGGTGAGCTTTAAGTGCCTTCCTGACGTGCCCTTCAAAATTGCGCTGTAGATCAGTCTCTTTACACCGTTTAATATTTTGGTTTTTGAAATAGGAGGATTTTAATTTTCCTCGTAGAGAATACTCGAAATGTGTTTGTCGGAATCTCATTTCTAAAGTTCAAATTCTTTCGATACTTAATTCTATTACATTTGCCCAATACCTATTCCCGCTTTCCAGTTGCATTTAGGTTCACATCGTCGGTGCTTACAATGGAATTGCACCCAGTAAAAGAGTGATCACTGTTAGACTTTAGACACTTTAGTATCGGGCAGAACACGCTACCTTGTAGAGCGGCACTTATTTCATATCTAGTCATAAGAGTCTCCCCCATCTCCAACCAGAGGTGGCCCAGCCAAATGCGCAGCGAGCTCTAAGACAGGGAGCTTGGGGAGTTGTAGGGGATAATTTTAGGCTTTCCAGGATGGATCAATCCTCGGCCTTCCTATCAATCTGGCCCAACATGAAGAGTTAAGGTGATCAACTCCTCAAATTCAGGCAGATTAAATATCTAAATTTTGAACTATGCACTACGTATGAAGAATTTTAGATCAAGTTTTAAAAAAGAAGGACTCTCGATCTTCGCTGTATCAATTCTTTATAAAGTGTGTCCTTTCTGCACATCTTAACCTGATTAGCGAGAATATTTGATTAGACCGATCAAGCTCGATTTGGATTGCTCGCAGCTGAAGATAATAGCAAAAGAGTTGATTAACTGACTTCGGAATATCTTTAATTTTGAAAGCTCCGTTTCTAAGGAAACCTACCCTAGAGGCCTACTCTGACGCGCAGCTTTCAAAGCTCAAAAATCAGAAAGCAGAAACATTCAGATCACAAAAAAAAACAACAACTGATCGACTCGACCTCAATAAATCGTCATTAATTAACTAAATTACAAAACTAATTGGAAAAGTTGTTGCATTGGATGCACCGTTAACTATGAACAAAATAGGTGGCAGTTAAAAATTATAACGGCTTCATTGCTTTCAAAAGAAATCAAAACTTAATTTGACGAAGAAAACTTTATGGTAAAATTTTCACATGCTACCGAAATTAGTCACACCTACATAGCTGCATAGCAATGAATGCAACCGAATTGCCTCGAAGCTGCTAATCATTTAAAAATCCTTCACTAATTCACACATTTAACTCATAATTTTTTTTTTGATTTAACGAAGTCAAAATGCTCATAACTACAAATTAATGGAAGAAATCAAAGAATTTGAAGAGCACTGTTTTCTTAATGAGTCGAATTAAATGTGGAAAATGTCTGTGTTTCCATAAACTATATGTGGATATGTATGAATGTTTGTATGTATGTGTGCATGAAGCTTTATTCATATTGTCATAATTGATGATCGTTTTGAAAGGTGCGTTTTTTTCCACATTTGTACTAAGTCGATCATTATGCGATGACTATGAGAATTGAGCCACCAAGCCAAAGAGGAGTATGAAGAAGAAAAACTCTGCATACCTACATACATACATACTTATTTACAATTAATACAAATACATACATACGTGTAAGTAGCAGCAGTCAAATACAAATCCCCAATCCCTATGAGTAGCAAAACTAATTTGTATCGATGGTTTTTGTAAAGTGGAAAAAATATTGTACACACATACACGCAAGTATTTTTATTGACAGCCGCAAATGCGAATGAAGCACAGAGTAAAATTGGATTTAAAAAAAAAAATAAAGAAATTCAAACCGTGAAATTGAACAAATACTGAAGAGGTGGAGGCGCCTTTCCAAATTCAAATAATTAATGATGCCTCTAAGCACCATTGATATGCAATCGATGGGAATGGGAGGAAGCGATGTTAAATGGAAGAAATGATACGAAATGCGTTGTATAAAAAAGACGACATTAATTATTAATTATGAATTGTAAGTTTGGAATGACGGCGCTATGGATCTAAAACTAAAAATTGAGATTTATAAACTATGACTGATGAATGACAATTTACGAATTAGAAATCAATATTTATGATTATAATATAAATATAACCTATAAAGACGTTTTAAGCATTGTACTACCTTTGAGTTTTAAAATATTTCAAATAGAATGGCGGTTAAAATGGTAATACGAGATATTTAACTACACCGAAATATTTTAAAACAAATTGTAAATAATTTAAAAATAAAAATTTTAAAGACAGACTTTTATTAGTGGTTCGTAAAACAAAGCAATATCGATCCCCGCACCACCTAGTGGCTAAATTTTTTGTGGAAGCTTTGTGGAGCTTTACCCGAAGTGCATATAGTATATTTTAAAGTTTTCAAGGTTTGGGCATCGAATACGGTTTAGTTAGATAGCTTATAAAAAAGGTATTTTGAAAAATGAAATGAAAAAAAAAGGAAAAATTTGACTTTTGATATCTTATGAAAAAGGTAAGTTTCTTACTTAAAAAATTAGGAGACAATCCTATTTAGAAATTTGCTGGGATGAAGAGTACATATATTGAGCGTATACAAAAAATGCTTATTGATATTAACAAAATAATTGTTTTGTATTAAAAATACATGCAATCCTCATCGCAAATATCTTCGGACTAATGTTCTCAAAAATACCTTTAATTTTATTTAATTGCATGTAATTAACACACATTCAAAATATGAACCCCATCGGATACATTGCATTGCATCGGGCTTAGAGCTAAGGCTAAGTTTCAAGTCTCTAGCTCATCGTCAAGGTGAAACATAATAAAAGCTAATGAATAATAGCTTTAAACTTTTAGGTAGGTGGCAACCCTATCAACATACATATATAAAATCTCTAAGCCATAATAGTGCAAACATTTATAAAAATCTATCCACTAGTTTTTGCGTGAAAGCAACATTCGTTTTAATTATTTAGATAGGTGGCAACTCTATTATTAAATATGTAAAATCATCATCACTTATACTAGGTTTACATATGAATAGATTATCCTCCCTAAACTGTAATTAGAAAAAGAGATTAGCCATACAAAATTCGTCGCTCCTTAATCAGTAATTGTAAAATAATCTCTGATTAAACCGATAACTTTTCGATGTCTAACCTAGTTTTATCGATTATTTTTGCGAAGAAGAAGAGAAATGCCATTTGATACCCATATTATGGAATTTTATAAGCCTAAATTTTTGCCTACCTGTTATATTAAATTTTTAAAAAGGTGGCAACCTTCTTCGGAAATATTTTATTTATATTTTATTTATAGATGGCAACCCTATAAATGTATATAAAAGTTATAGCGTATGTTCTATTCCAGCTGTATGATCTTTACAACGATTGGCGATTGTGATCTATTCCATTTATGATTTATTAATTGTTCGTTATGAATTAATAATTTTAAATTATGAATTTCGATGACGATTAATGAATTATACACGTACCGGATACAAAAATTATTGAAACACAGTTATAACGGAAGATTTGTCGTTATCCAAAGACATGCCTCTCTCTCCTTCGCTCGCTTTTTTTTTTAAATAAATGGCAATGAAATTAAAATTCAATTTTTAAACACCCGAAACAGTTGCGACTCACTGACCACCACCACAATCGCAATATAAATTACTATCAGCGCCGGAAATTTCTTTGGAAATCATAATTTCCGCTCACTTTAATTTCACAAATTCGTAGATCTATTACAGGAGCAACAAAAAATCTCAAATTAAGAAGCCCAAACCAAAAGCAGCTAAAATATTTGCTAATAAAAATTCAAAAGATAAACGCAAATCAAACCCAAATGCAACAAATAATATGAAAGAAAAGCGTATTAAAAAAAAAAAGATTTTTTTTTAAGAAAAAGCAAAAGCAGCGAAATAAAATTCTTAAAATCATAGAAAAGGAAAATTTGCCACCCTCCCCTTCCTGTGTTTGATTCATTAATACTGTACAAACACGTGCAGCAGAATGCGGGGGTACAAAAATTCGTAGCAAAACGGGGAAAAATGTGAAAAAATATTGTGTTTTTTTTCCTTAGGCAGTGGGCTATGCCAGCACGGAATCTTGTTATGAAATTACGCGTAAAGTCTTATTTACGTTTGTTTTGAGATTAGCTTTAAATGCGTGGAAATTGCGATTGGAGGAGGGCGAGTGAGTGAGTTGGTGGCTGACGATGGCATCATATTTCGCTACCGAAAATAGCATTGGCTAGGATGGTTTCTATTTATCCTATGGGAGTGTAGTTATTTTGACAGGTTCCATTCAATTAAGGCTTTTTTGATATTTACGAAACTTTGTTAAAACCGTACAGCTATTTTCATAGACGTCTTTGTTTTTTTTTTTAGAAAAACTTAACTTTTTGGAAACTCCCCAAAAACGTCCAATTGAATTTTAAAACTTAAAAAAAAAACTCCAAATGTTAGTCAGAGTTATGAGAGATCCGTGTGCCATATTCCATCTAAACTCTGCTTCAGATCCTAGATCTTACTAAAAATGCTCAGACTCTTTCCGAAAACTTTAAACTCTGCTAGATATTTTATTTATAGGGAAAGACCTAAAGACTCTTAACACCGAAGATTGAGTTCTCTAAACATTTCCGCGCAAATCAAGACTTTCCTTATATCGGACATGGTACTTAGCCAACTGTTTCCTCCCCTACCGCCAGCAATCGAGAGTACACTGAACCAAAAATCCATCTCTGGATCAAAGTAAAACTTTCCTTACTTTAAGGTCGAAAATTCTTCCGAATGAGTAAAAAATTCTCCCGAATGCGTAATTTCTCTTTGGAATTTGTAAAAACGTCCACGAAAATATGGGACCGTGGATGTAATCTATCATTTTGAAGAAATGTTGGGCATGAAAAGGGATAAAACTTCTTTAGTGCTGTTTCGTTTAAGAGAAGTTTTTTTTTAGGTGTACGATTTTTTGAGAGAATCAAGCCTAACTGTTAGGGCCTGCTGAAGTATTTGGCCTGGCAGAGTTTTTTCTGGCAATAACACTCAAGAGGTTTAATTTCGACGTAAAAATTTATATTCCTTGTGCACGATCGAACCAGTCCTCTTCTTTTCGTGGTTTAAATGTTTAGTTCAGAAGACTCCTTCTTGGCCTTTTACGTAAGCGTTCTCTTCCTTCTCTTTCCTTTTTCTGAGCGGACATATCTCCTCAAAACATCCAAATAAATTACCTTCTGGGTTGCTCTTAAATTAATTTCAAATTTTTGAGTTTAGGAAGATCTAATATTCACGTTCCAAAGAGAAATCCAACCATTCCGCACTTCGAGGATTCAGACTCGTTTGGACTTGCAAGTGTCAGCTCCTTGATCAGATAGGAATTTCTTGGCTCAAACCATTGCTGTAATTCTAAATTCTTTGGTTAGGTTATTTCTTATTTTCTACTGGTAACAAAAGTAGGACCTTTAGTTGCCTGTATTACCTATCGAGAGGGCAGCATATATTCCAATAGCTTATTCCCAGGGGAGTTGCAAGTAAATTGTTGAATGCAGGTGGCATATGATTGGACTATTCCTTTGGATGACCTGAGGTATTTTCTCCTACAAAATATGAGTGTTTAGATAAACTTACCGGAGGCCCGTCATAAATAAATAATGAGTATTCTTCTTGGCCAATGTTTGCTCTGAGAGATAAAAATCCTGTTAAAGCTCAATGCTGTAAGTAACCTTGAATTTAAACAGATCCTTGGAAGCCTGCTGAGAAAATTGGAGTTAATTTTAAGTTATTATAATAATTATTAGATCGATAGCCGACAAAACATTTTCTCTCAGCCTTTACAGGAAGATCCTTGGAGTAGCATTGAAAATATGATAACTACATATCGACACTTGGGTGGAAGATCGACCTACTATCTCGGCAGCCAGTTCGAAAACGCTCTAGCTCAGAAAACTTTTCAAGAACGCCCTAATTCAGAATTTGACTGAAGAACGCTCAATTTTATATTTTTTAAAAAACACCATATCTGATAATTTGTTTGAAGAATGCCCTATCAACGAATTCGGTTTAAAAGGGACCTATCTCAGTTGAAAATACATTCAAAATGTTCGTTCTTCAATAAAATTCTGAGATAGGGCGCTCTTCAGCCAAATTCTGAAGTGGGGCGTTCTTGAAAAGTTTTCTGAGATACATATGGGTTTTCGAACTGCCTGCCGAAATATGTAGGTCGATCTTCCACCCAGGTGTCGATATGTAAGTGCATATCTTTATATGTATATAAGGGTGGCTTTTTGTCCTCTCAAGCGACCAAGGATATCCATAAGTAGATAGGCGTTTTCTCCAACTGGACGGTCGAGTAAAAAAATTTACCAAAACAACAACAACTTACAGAACGGAAATAACTGAAATTCCTTTTGAAGTTCACATCAATGAGCGCTCATTTTCTGCCTATTAAAGTTGTTGCTATTTTTGTTATTGTGGTTTTTTCTACGCATGTATGTATGTTTATGATAGGTATTTAATATGGAGGAAGTACGTCAGACGCTTTCGTGTGCAAAGCATGGAAATGAACTGAAACGCACTGACTGCTCTGCTCTCCTTTACTCTGCTCGATGGCTATGAGAGCAGGCAATAAATCGGCGGTAGGAGTTGACTGGATAATTAACGCAATAATCATCGATGAGTGCGTGCTAGCGGGCGGCAGCAGCGGCAGCGGCAGGTGGAGCACTAGGACCAGCAACAGCAACAGCAAATGCCAGTTGAATGCCAACGCGTCCGATCACATACAACCTGCCTAGGCGTATACGCGTTAAAATGAGCTGGAAAAATTCAATCAGCTGGTATTCATACAAATATGTAGATATGTATGGATTTATGTAGCCGCGTTCTAGAAGGAGTGTGAATGGATGGAGTTGTCCCGCTTGTGAGCGATTGAAGAACACAGCGCGCGCGTTCAGTTGGCTGTGAAATGACCAGCGGCTATTTTTAACCATTTCATCAGCAAATATTCACGCTTACAAATGCACACTTGTGCAATGAGTTATTGGCTTTGAAAAGGACGTTTAATGCGTGTGTGTTTATGGGTGTAAATGCGTGCAATTATGTACATATGTATGTATGTATGAATTCGTGAAAATATTCCTGTTAAATATGCGTGAATGTGCAGAGGTGTTGAGGAATTTGATTTTGACACGTGTTGAATGGACAGACAAAAGGAAGATGAACTGACCGGCGGTCATTTACATCAACACATACATACATACCATTGCCATGCTATTACTTGACCATACATACATACTTATGTATGTATGTATGTAAATGTGTTTTGAATAAATACAACTGGGGTTTTTCCGCCGCATCGCAGTATTTACAGGGTGTTCATATGGACCCACAGCATACAATAATCCCTCAGTTATACATACATATGCCTTTAGCTTGTCTTTGAGAGTGCGATTAGCTTCCTAAATCCCTTGAAGCCGTGCTAGCCCTTTGAGTACGCCTAATGGGTTTTCCCAAGCGCCTAGTCCTTCTCTCCTTTCAACTCAGCCTTGAGTGTGCATAAGTGATTTTGCGACTAGAAGATCTTCTAATCCACCACTTGACCAGCTGCCACTCATCATCATCATTGAGCATGGAGATCATTCATTTTTTCTGGTCTGTGACTTAGTTCAGCGGCGTTAGGTCGAGGACTGCATCGCAATGGGCCTTTGTTGCCTCCGAGGGAATTATTTTCAGAGCTGCCCGCTTAACCTTCACCTAGGTCGAGGACTGGTATAGACGCTAAGAAACCCTCTCATTGTTAATTACATTACTATTGACTATATAGGCGCTTTAACTTCACGCTTTTCCCATCGGACGATGGCTGTGGGGGACAGCCCTCTACTGTGGTTTCATACAATACCATTACTAACTTCTTCCTGTTTTGGATCTTACGGCAGCCATTCGATCCGTACGCATTACCTTTACCATTACCATTACCAATACCAGTATAGTAATTATTACCATTACCATTGACATTACTAATCCATTACCAATACCATTACTAAAACCATGCTCATTACTACATAATACCATTACCCTTACCACCATCATTAACATAGCCAATACCATTACTATTACCGTTATTATTACTATTACCATTACCATTACCATTACTATTGTCATTATCATTACCATTACTATAACCATTAGAATCTCCGTTACCACTGCCCCTGTCATTGCCATTACTCTTATAACTCTTGACTAAGACCCATTCAAGACTTCGTACCGGGGTCATAACAGTCGACATGACAAGTCAGACTGCATTACTGTGCTCCAAGGATATTCGGATTTGCATGACAAAAGAAAAATTGTTGTCATTTAGTTACTATTTCTATCATTTTTGAAACAAACACCATAGGTATAGTTTTTTTCTGTTTTCGAACTTGCCCACTCGTCGCCGTCACTACATTCCACTCCAAAAAAGCAATTTTATTACCGCTTAAGTAGTTATTATTATCATTTATTACCTTGTACCTTCTGTGAATAAGTCGATTTAATATTCATAAAATTATTCGCCTCACCTTTCCGTACTTTTATAATACTTAATAATAATATAGAATAATTCGGCACAATTTTCTTGGCAGTCTTGGTGCACAGTTCCAGTGCAACAACAACAAAAAGAAAACAGCATAAAAATATGCAAAAAGTATTTAAGTGTCATTGCCACATTGAAATTGAATAGCGAGCAATAAACAACCAACAACAAAGCAAAGAAATTGGCACTGAAAAAAAACGCCAACAAATTCGCTTGCAACGACTTTCATGCCACAAATGCAGCAATTTTAGCTGTGCGCATTGCAATCGGCGAGAGAGAAGTCTTTTCACGAACCCATCGCGAGTCACATTGAAGCCATGAACATAAAATTTATTAAATTAAATTGCAGTGTCTTCAACACAATTTCCATGCCAACTTCCAATGCACTCCTCGGCTGGTGTCTGTTGCGGCTGTGAATTGCTGACGCGGCTTCCGCTCCCTCGATGTACGAGTAGGTACGTACGTGTAAATAAATATAAATAGTCGCTGAGGCCACTTGCTTTTCGATGTTTTCGATACCTACAGCTGCGCATTTGGACAGACTGACTAAAAGTGCATAGAAATGTGAGGAAAAAGTTTAGTTGGCGAGTATGCCTAGCGATTTGCTGGGAAGGGGCAGGGGGGAAGCAAGTTAGCTATTTGCTGTTTTTGTGTTTTTTTGTTGTTGTTGCCACAATGCAGCGAAATGGCATAATGCAATGTGCAAAACTGCAATTACCGCCCCAAAACAATTACCAACAGTTGTTGCAGTATACAATGTGCAACAGAATAACATTCATGAGCACATTTGTATCTACATACATACATACATAAAAACATATATTTATACAAGCCAGTAAATTTATATGTATCGCACAAATGAGGACGCATACCCTGTTGTTTGAACAAATTCTCTCACAGCTTGTTTTTCTTTTTCCTTTTTTTTATAAATATTTTTATTTTGCAATTGCTCCAACAATAAGTCTAACTTTCTAATATAAAATGAACATTAGGGTGTCTCACAATTTTTTTTTTTTTCAAAAATCCAAAGTGCATGTCGGTTTTCTGACCTCCTATCCCGTGTAAATCCAAGTTTCAAACTTTGTGCAATATTAAAAAAATTCAACAAACTTTCGTACAAATTTTGAGCTTTCTTAAATATTCTAAAAAATCAACCGTTATTTCTAGCCATTTGAAACTTGTACTTTATTCTACTAGAATTAAAAGGGTTACAAAACTGCATACTCAGAATGTAATTAAAAACTCGAAATTCTTACGAAAATTTTTTTAATTAATTTTTTTTTTAATTGCATAAATTTTTAAGGCAGTATCACTCGATTGGTACATTTGTACAGATTTGTGCATTTTTATATTGAGCTATTGGTACAAAATAAAAAAATTTGAACAATTTTTTTTCTTTTTGTACTCAAAAAATTGGTGCAAATACAGCAATCCTCTGTTGCAAAACTTCAACAAATTATTTTTCGTGATTGGGATAAAAAAAAAATTTTGTTTATTCACACAATTGGGATACGATTTGTACCAAATTTCGGCAAATAGCCAATCATGTGACACTGCCTTTAAACCTGTAGTTATACGCCTGTTGTTAAATAATGAACTATAAAGAACTAACCAAAATTAAATAACAGCAAAAATAATATTTTAAAACTTGTCAAAATTTGGTGCGGCTATACTTTTTTTTTAACTACTGTACATAAGTTGACTATGATTACTCGATCGTGCTATCATAGTAGCACAATGCCACTTATTTTTGACTTACAAAACAAAATACAGGCAGGAATTTCAAATTTCAACCGTGTTTGTGTGAAATATTTTATTTATATCAGTATTTTTCTTTAATCAATCTATGTTGAAAAATGAAAATAAAAAAAATATTTTGTCAGTTCACTCGGTAGTCAGCCAGCGTCTGTACATTTTGGAGCGAGTTGGTACCCACTCGGTGCCTGAAGATAGTACCATCTTAATTTATTTTCGGTATTATTCCTCTAATCTTCTTATAATTTGGTATCACCTCAAATGACCGACTCTCAAAAAGTTCGTCATGCACCTTCGTATCTAAAGTACTTTATAACAGACTTCCAAAAAGGAGGAGATTATAAATTCGTCGGAATATATTTTTTTATGCAGTAGCATAGCTGTGGACCACGTCAACCGACTTCTGTAATTCTGTTTTTAAAAGAGATGTGGTTCCATACTAATTTGGTTAAGATCCAATCATTGGATCATGAAGAAATAAACGATAATCTAAAATTTTTACAGGTATGAGAATTGAAATCGGTTTTGTTTTTGCTTAAAAATTACTTCTTCAAGGTAGTTTTGAAGTTTTTTTTGCCGTCGCCTTTTCTACATATATATTTCGTCTTAGTTTTGAATTTTTTCGCCGAATATTTTTGTTTGATTTTAAGGTGTACGGGCTAATGTATGCACATACAGTGACTCTAACAAGTGATCATGCTTTTCCAGATCATTGTTTTTTTTTTTGGTATTTTTCTATAAAAATATTTTCTAAATTTTATTAAAACCATATAGGTAAATCAAGGTTTCAAATCTTTTAGAAAATTTTGAAAAATTCAAAAAATTTTCATCACTTTTTTACTTATTAATCTGAATCTTTAGAAAATTTTTGAATACCTATGCAGTTTTGTAGGTTACAGGTTACAAAATTGCGTTGATTTTTCATTTCTTTTTTGTCGGCCTTTGTTATTTTTAACCGACTTCCAAAAAAGGAGGAGGTTATTAGTTCGTCGGAATATTTTTTTATTTTATTTTTTATTTTTTTATGTATGTATATGAATAACTTTTGACCACTTCAACCGATTTCGATAATTCTTTTTGCATCGGAAAGGTAGTGTCTCAGAGGTGATCCCATACTAATCTGGTGAAGATCCGATCAGTGTATCATGAGATATATATATATATATATTTTTTTTTTATATGAGAGTTGAAGTCTGCTTTTATTGCTAAAAATTACTTGTTACATACAAAATTTTGCTGCGAACGGTCTTCCGCACTTTATTTCATAAGAAATTCATGATTAGATATATAGAAACAAGGGCAAAAGAACGTCTGCAAAAAAAAATTATATAAGAATCAGTGCGATTTTTTAGTCACTTGAAACTTGCACTTCATTTCACCATACTTGTATGTTCTATTAAACTACATACACAAACCTGTACTAAAGATTCAAATTTAAAATTTGAAATTTTGGTGAAAATTTTCCTAAATCTTATATAAAGGATTTAATGAGAATTTTCCTAGATTTTACATAAAGGTTGTACAATATTTTTAAAGAAAAATTACTGAAACAATTTAACTCGAAGAATAGTAGATATCTATTAATGTTTTGAAAAATCAACACGTGGTCACTTGTTTGAGTCACTGTAGCTATGCTTATTTTCATATGCGTTCATGAACTACAATAATAAAATGTCCCGTCAAGTTTTGCCGCCGGTGAAGTGCAATTATTAAAAATGTGTAAATGTTGTAAACGATTTTAGACAAAACACAGATTTCTTATCAGCGAAATTGTAGCATAAAACATACATACATACCTACATATACAAAAAACCTGCTCAGTGACTAAAAAAAGCTAAAAAGTATGTCCCACCTAAAAAAAAATAAAGAATAAAAAGTAGCTGCAGAGATATAAATGCAAAATACAACAGCCACACCGCGAACTAATTACTACTACAAAATTGTTAAACTGAACAAAAAATTTAAAACAAAAAAAAATTGTATGCAAAATCTACAAGACAGACAACTTACATCGGCGACTAACAATCGACAGTAGCGACTAACAGCGGCTCAGCAAGAAATATGGAAAATATGAGTAGATATGTAGGTATGTCGTAATATTACAAACTTGTACGACATGTACACAAAACGCGAATATGTAGTTACAACAATAGCGAGCAGTAGCAAAAGCGTAGAAGCGCGTTAAAGCTGGGCTGCTTCCTTGCCGCCGGCAATGCAGCATTTTCTGCTGTTGTACCGGTAAGCGACAGGCAAGAAGGCAGCCAAGCATTGAAACTTGTAGGTATGTATGTATGTGGATTGAGGCGTAGATGCCAAAGAAATACAATATATAACAAAAGAAGACCGAAGAAATAAAAAAAGTAAAAAATGTGTAAAATAATAAAAATTATGATAAACAAAATGTCGAACAAAAAAAACTCGCGTACGCCCTCCACACCGCTTTCGACTCAAATTTGCATTGCAATGCTCACTGACGATTTTATTTTGCTGCGAACTGAGAAGAAAAATTCAATAAAAATAAAAATTAAAAATAAAAGTCGGCATCGTAGCAGCATTAACCCATACGCACACAGAGAAGCTCCAACCACACTACCACCACTACACTGGCATACGCACACCACTGCAAATTCGCATTTCCCCTCTCACACAAAAGCAAACATTCACACAGAGACGTCACATCCGCTGCCCCTACAACCGCTTCATTGCATTGGTGTGTGTGCGCGCATTCGCTTGCTCTTTCACCCAACGCTGCATCTCTTTCGCAGTTAAATTTGTATTTGTATTTGTCATTTGCCATTTGTCGTTTCCATTTCAATTTCATTTCCACTTCAACGTTTCGTTGCCACTGCGTTCCCCTCATGCCTCATATACAAAGAAGCGCGTCACGAATTTCATTTAGTCCTGCGCGCTTTCGCTCTCTCTTAACGGCATTGCCGTGTGTTTCTGCTTTCCATTCCATTTCGGCAGCGCTCTCTGTGCGCAAAGCTCCGCCCATTTAGGTTGTTTCATTTTCCGTTGCGTTTTATTTACTCCACTAACGATTTACCATTTCAATGGATGTTCGCTGACTTTCATTTGTACGTGTGTTGGTGCCGCTGTTTATGTGTTGGTGTGCATTTGTGGCATTGCTAGTAAATAAATACGAGCGCAATTTTGTTGATTTCATTTTAGATTTGGGATTTTGTTGTTTTCTCTTATTTCTGCTACAATAAATTTTTAGTGTTGCTGAATTTGTGTATGTGTGATGAATATTTTATTTATACATACAAATATTAAGTTTTTTTTGCAAATAAATATGCATTCGCTTTTGTTTCGCTATAGCTAAGCTGTTTTGGCTCATCTAAACTTTGGACTGTTGTATGAACAGAAATATATGTATGTAGATATGCACTTTTATTAAGAATATGTAAAGCAACCATACATATGTACATATACATATGTATGTACTTCTATATTTTTCCATTAAAATTAGGATTTTCGCAGTTCATTGATGCAAAAGCAGAGATTTGTAGAATTTTTGTTTTTTTAGTATTTGTTGTTTTGATGTAATGTTCATACATACCTACATACATACTTATGTACCTGGTTGATTGGCAAGGAGCAGATGCATCAATGTTTGCATGAATTAAAACAGTAGGCAGTGTCCCTTTAAATGCCAATGGATCTACTATTATTTTTTACCGTGTATCTTGCGCTAAAACCTACCTAGGAGTGCCGTTCTTCTAGTTTTTTTAAGATCGGTGAAGAGATTTTCTGTCTTAGCGCGTCGTTTAACTTATAAGGTAAACAAGTAATTTATAACCAAAAAAACAAAACCGACTTCAGTTCTCATATTAAAATTTAATATTATCGTTAATTTCTTCACGATCCAATTATCGGATCTAAACCACCTTCCCGATGAAAAAATAATTATCGAAATCGGTTAACGTGGTCCAAAGTTATGCGGTAACATACAAAAAAAAAAAATAAAATAAAAAAAATGTCCTCTTTTTTTGAAGTAGGTAAATTTCGATAATTTCATGCATATCGATAGTGGCATGAATTTCAAAAACACTAAAAACCGATAACTCGACTAGCATCGATAATTTTCGATAACTGTGCGTTTCGCGGGCTCAGTAAATTTCGATAAATCAAAAATGTATACATATATCTCTATTTAATCGAAAACTCGATAATCTTTGGATGCCTCTATAGATTCCGAAAAATCAGTTAATTTTGATAGCTCCATATTTTTCGAAAGCTTTCGACAAATTTCGATAACTCGTTACGCTCTGGTAACACGATAAAATTCAATAAGCAGATAACTTGCTAAACTTACACAACTTTGAAATTTCGATGAGTCGATATATTTAAAAAAATCCAAAAACTTCGATTCGATAAATCGACGAACATCAGTAAATCAATAAATATCGATAACTCGAAAATTAAAAAAAAATCTAGATGCATTATGATAACTCGTTAAATTTCGTTAATTCAATAAATAATAATAACTCAATAAATATCAATAACTTGATAAATTTCCCTAACATAAAAAATTTCGATAATCCCATTAATTTTTCCTGTTCGATGACTATCCGTAAATTTCGACAACCAATTGTCAGTGTCTATAAATTTCGACATCTCAATAAACATTGATTAATTTGAATGATTCGTTACGATAGCTCAATAAACATGAATATCGATAGCTTTCGATGACTAAATTTTCTGTGGCTGAATTTACATATTTCGATTCATATCAAAAAATGTCAATAAATCTTCTTATACTCTCAGTTAACCTAATTCTTATGTATTTCTCAATGTTTAATTTCCGTCTTTATATTCAATTTGGCCTTCACCATTTAGCCTTAATCGTTATCATTTATTTCTGCATCAATACATTTAACTTTGTTGCAAAATTTAATTTCAAATACGAAGTAAAACAAAATGCGAAAACAAAGCAAATTGAGCAGGTTGCAAAAACAACTATACACAAATACCGAAATTTTTAAACGACGATTTTGGCCGTAATTTTCAACCAACTATGAAACCGTAAAAACTCTCCACATCTACAAAAAAATACCAATGGTGTTCTTAGTTTCGAAAACGGTTCAGTAGAATCACAAAACGAACGGTGACAAAATCTATGTTAAAGCATAAACAGACGGCAGCGTCGATCCGGATCAAATAGGGAATTAACTGCAGTTGATCCGGATTAAGTCCGAGTTAATCCGGATCAACGCTGCCGTCTGTTTAAGCTTTTAGCGTATTAATACTCGTATATACATACGCAGATTGGCGCTTACACAATCTGTTAGTGTTTGGCCGAATTTCTACTCCGATTTGTGGCGTACGCGTAGAAGTTGTCACACAAAGCGGAGGGACCTACAGTTTTTACGCGGGCTTCGAAGGCGATTGTATATTTATGAGAAGCTGTTTTTCATGGCTGAAATACACTCGAAGGTTTGCCATTGCCTGTCGAGGGGTCACTGGTATTAAGGCTGGTTTTCACTTTGTCATATTTTGACAACAAATTTTGGCAATATATTTTGACACAACTTTATCTCTTTTTCCAAAAGATCATGGGCCAAAAACGAATAGATAGCCAATTAAGCAACATATGTAAACGACTGAAGATCTATTCTGATCTAAATTAATCTTTTAATTCCATTTGACAATGTGTTTTCACTCAGTTGACGACAAATGCCATTGAATTTGATATAGTGAAAACCAGCCTTTTATGTTTTATTGATGTTGATGGTTGGTCAGACGAAGCAATAAACATTCTCACGAAATTATGGGTCAAATACAAAAAACTGCGTTTTTTTTAGTTTTTCTCTCTGACGTCAGGATTTTGTTTTAAAGGACTTTATAATTTCAAATAACCCTGGTACTGATCGTAGTGGGTGGATTTTACGAATTTTAGATGAAGCGGTATTTTTTTTTCAACCTTTTTCTGCTCCACCCTTTACGTAAATAATCCAATCCTATGCTATTTGTGGACATTTCAAAGAGCGACCAAAGGACGAAATTTATGTTTCTTATGTTATAGCTGTACTGGGAATATGCCATCAGAAGAGATTAACCATTTTATTAAGTTAATCGATTATTTTTGTAAAATTTACGATTTAATTGACTAATTGTAGAATAACTGTACAAATGTTTTCAAGAAATATGAATTCTATAGTTGTTTGAAATTCATCCATCGAACATTCTTTTTTGCTAGCTGCATAAATTTTTACTCGAGCCGAGGTTAAAAAAATACATTTCAAAAATTCATTAGCATTGACCTCAGTAATGAAGTTCTAGCAAAATGGAATAATGTGCGCAGATAATCTAATGGAAACGGGT
This sequence comes from Rhagoletis pomonella, assembly GCF_013731165.1. NCBI lineage: Eukaryota > Metazoa > Arthropoda > Insecta > Diptera > Tephritidae > Rhagoletis > Rhagoletis pomonella. The sequence goes on from NW_023458560.1 coordinate 70,309,685, forward strand.
ACCGAGTCGTCACTAGAATCAATAGAAAATTAGTTCGATCTAAGGGTCCCTCACAAATCTCTCGTACACAAACGAAGGCGTAAAGACGATGATTTCGGTCAGCCACAAGATGAAATTAGTTTTTATTTAAATTGTCAAATTCTAGAACTAAAGCGGTATATCATGGACGTTTGTGAGGAAATGAAAAGAAAAAAGATGTATGTATGTATACTAGGGCGGAGTAATGCAATTTCGAAAAAAGGCGTACCGCATATCCGAATTCTACGTTCGATTCTAGGCAAGCGGGAGAAAAAAGTATTGCAATACTGAGGATAATTGATAAAAAAAATATCATTAAAAATTGCCAGAAACTCTCTGTGGAGGAAACTCCCTTTAAATCCCCAAAGAAAAAGTTGAATGCCTGAATTACTTAATGCCAAAATTATTGATCGCTTTTCCAATTACATATTATAAAATCTTGAGCGTACCTACAAAACAACAAAAGAGGTAGAAGAAAACCAAAAACCAAAAAAAAAACAATGTCACTTAATGGCTTCCCCTCCCATTTTTTTTGTGATTTTCCTTCAATTTTTTTCGCAGTAAAATTGAAAATCCCTAAAAGTTCCATCATTGTAACGGCTGCCATTTAATGACATCTGAAAGGGAACACAAAAAGGAGAAAAATACATACATACATACATACTCACTACAGAACAAAAAAAAAAAAAAAAAAAAACCAAATGCAATCCAGGAAAAGAACCACGCCAACGAAAATAACCATTTTAGTAATTTCGCAAGCAGTAAAATGTAGAGGAATAGCAGAAAAACTATGAAAAGGGCGTGGTTGCCGCGCATTGGAGTTGTAGACGGGTGTAATGCAGCAGCAGCATATCTATTCGCTGGTTTGTTGTTGTTTTAGGTGCTGTCGTTTTTTGTTGCAATCCCTATCAAAATGAAAATCCTGCCAGTAGACATCCTGCGAAGTGAAATTTCGCAACGAAAGAAAGAACAAATATGTAGAAGTGGAGCGAGCAGGGCGCATTGGGGAGAATTAAAAGTACAAAAAAGTAGAAAGCGAGTTAAATAAAAGCGCGCGGCGGTAAGCAGGAAAGTAGTAAGTGAGTCGGTGAGTCGGTGAGTGTGCACCGTGACAACAACAAAAACTGACAAAGAAAATTAAACGAAGAGCAGAATGTGCAATAAAATAAAACCTCGGCTAAAGCGTATGCGAATATATATCTACAAACAAGTAGGTAGATATGTTTGTATTAGAGCTGTCAAACTATCGATAGTCAAGTCCATCGATGTTTTGCGATAGTCTTAAGGGTGACTATCGATACTATCGATAGTATCGACCCATTTCATATGTTTTTCTAAATCCATTTATTTTTCGTTATCATGCTTTTATTAATTTGTTTATTTTATCGGCTCATGGTTGCATTTTAGATTCGAGAAATATTGCTAGAAATTCATTCGCTGTGTAGATAGTCAAAAAGCGATTTCAGAAATTTTCTCTGCAATTCGCCTTTCGGAAATAAAAAATGTCTTTACATGCAAGGTGCCACTGCTCATGCAACTGCTTTCTGCAATTTCTCAATTTGACAGTCTTTTGAAATACATATACTGCATTGCCCGGTATGACACGCTCTTAAAACGGCAATATAACCTCTGCTATTTCCACGCTAAAAATAAAAAAATGGCGCTTTTGGAAATAATGCAATGAACCAACTAAACAGATTACCCAGCACGGCATCCGCGTATTTGTAATTGCATTTGAGAAAAAAATAATAATAGCAAATAACGTAATTTTTTCATCGGTTGTTTCATTAACACACATGGTTTCATACCGTTTTATTCACATGGCGGCGAAAAAATGACGTCACTGCAAAAAAATACTTTCTCGCACACCGTCCTAGGTGATCTTTATTCGTTCGTTCCTGAAATAATGCTGCCAATTTTTGTTCTCTTTGAACCAATACGTGCAAATATCAAAAGCGCTAGGAAGGAGAATACGCTATCAATGAAGCGATAGTGGCGATAGTACTAAAACTATCGATAGTTATTTCAAGTGACCAGACTATCGATACTATCGATAGTATCGTCGATAGTTTGACAGCTCTAGTTTGTATGGATGTATGATGACAGCAACGAAGGATGGCGGCAAGGATTTAGCGCAACAAAAATTGCAGAGCTAAAAGAAAATTGCATTTTGCAGCTGCTGCTGCTGCTGCTGCTATCGAATACAGATGAAAAATCTATGAAGGCGGCGGCGGCGGCGGCGGCGGCTGATCTGCACAGACACAAGCTTTGTGTCGATTGAGCTGGTGGCGAGGATATGTTCGCGGAAGGACTACGACAGGATGACTGTGATGGAGGAATATGAAAGGAAAGTTTTGCAACATTTTATAGCAGCGAAAGATATACGAGTGAAATGAATAAAAGTATCTACCAATGCAGGCTGCACAAAGACACATAGCACCTGCAGGGAAGTGGACTGATTCAAAATTAGATTTTCAACGCAACGATTTTTTCCGTAACGAGGGACGCCTAATTTTTAGCAACAGTCAGGCGGCATTCAAGACTTTATTATTTCGGTACAAGCTGCGGAGTGCTAATTTACCTTCCTAAAGAGGAACTGATTAATATTACCACACAGAAAGTGGTCAATTGACTCTTTCTCATCACGGCAGCTTCGGCAGGGAGTACTTGTTGGCATTCGCCATCGTTGAAGCATTGGTGCTATAGTCTAGTTACCTGTGATGACACCGGTAATGACTCTTACTGCAGACCTATTGAGTTTCACTACGTCCCTCGTCCTTTTCCTACTAAGCCGCGGCCATAATAATCATGTGGTCTCACAGCCTGTCCGTTTATTCCACAAGCCATTAGTCGCGGCCACGATGCATTCATCAATTTTCCTAACGGAGCTATCCAGTTACCCTATCGACATATCTGAGCCGCATCTGACCTTCTGATCTGCTGACTCATTCCGGGTACCCAGCATGGAGTGACATTGATACGGCTCAGTGACGCCAGCGTGATGCGACATTTCCATACAACTCCCGATTTCACTATTTTAGATCCTATTGCCTTCAGTACAGCTTGACAATCGACAAAGATAAAGGCTTTATCTGCTGGATCCCTACTACTAGATCTCTGCTTGGAAGTAACTGCAATCGTTCGGTCGGTTGATCTGCAAGTTATTCGAGTAGAGATCGGCTCCGGTTTCTTGTTCCATAAGTGTAGATTGATATAACCACCTCTGCTACTGGCAGTCCTGCATCCCATTCTTCTCTGGTCGGGAACCTAATAGGTAATTTAGAATTGAAATCCCACACAGGCGTAATGTAATCAGTGCTGCATGCCCGAAATTGGTTTCCTTCCATATATGGGCCTCTCTCAGCCTGAGGGTACACTTTGCGCCGGCACCATGGAGCGGTTGTAGGTGAAGTGTCATGTTAAGCCCTTCTTGCCACTTACTGCTCCCGATATGCCTGTTATTCCTATCCATACAAAGGATAGTTTTATGTGGAGTTATTTTTAAGAGGCTTCCCCGAGGAGCCCTATAGTCGGAGGAGAAAGGTCATTGAATTCTCGGGCTTTCCTTTCTCAAGTGGTTTTTTTTTTGTACCAGCCCCAAATTCAAATTTATTTAAATTTTTATAGATTTTCTGGGGCAAACCGTAGTTCAATTTGCATTAATTGAGCAAAAATCGAATGTCGAATCTCGAATTTTTCGAATCGATTCACGGATCAAATCGGAACTAAAAAAAAACGACAAAAGATCAAACCAGTAGGGCTCGATTAATCGATCTTCGATTTAATCGATTTAAAAACGGCATCTCTAGTGTCAGTCAGATCTACATAAATATATAGTACTTAGAAGAATGCTGCAAACTCTTTGGGATTTTTATATTTAGTGTTGTGCGTAACAGGGAATTGCAAAACCTTTGAACCTTTTCTTCCAAACTCTTGGGCTTCCTACAAATTACGTCCATTCAATGAAGATATTACTGCCCCGCCGGTCTAGGAATGAAAAAACATTTAATTCATTAATCTAAGGACTTCACTTTGGAAAGCACAAGATTGGTCGAAAAAGCGAGTTTTATCAGGCTCTACCCTATAGGGTTTTATGTATTAATACGTATTTACATACATCTGCATATAAGAACTCAGTATGTAAGTACATTTCTCTGATTGGCATTGAGCGCTTAACTGGCAAGCCGAAATTGAAAGGAGTTAAGTTAACGACAAGAAAAAATACTTACATATTTATATAGGTAGGTATATATGTAGGTGTACGAATGCATCTATATTTCAACGATTCCTGGCATGTAGGCGCTGCTGGGAAGAATCAATTTCCCGGAACTAGCCGCCCACCCAAAAGTTGGAAAATTGCCAGGCGGCAGCGCTGGCAAACTGCTGCTTCCCTTAGAGACTTAAGTGCGTACATATGTATGTATGTATGTACCTATGAATATACCTCTAAGTTCCCCCGTAATTTCTCAGCTGACTTTGGCGTTGAGTTACGCGCGCGAAAAATGCGCAAATCACCAGCTCGCTCGGCTTTCAGCTTTGCAATTCGTTTGGGGAAAAGTTTTTCATTTTCTCTCTAACTCTTCAATGCAGCAAACAAGGAAATTACTCGCGTTGCGTTGCAAGTTGTAAATTAGTTGGAAATGTTGCAAAAATTCAGAATTACAAAGTAGAAGATGCGCATTTTGCGAAACGAAGTGCTGCAATTTCTGGAATATGCTGCTAAGTTTATGTTTAGCATTTTGCTTTCGCTGAAGAGCTGCGTAGGGATTTTGATTTTGTTTGATTAGGTGGAAATTGCTCGGTAGTTCTGGTTTCACGTGGAAGGCTGGGGCTGTTTAGTTAGAAAATATAGAGGGTGGGAGTTTGCAATTGCTGACGCTTAATATAAAAATATGTAAGTAAGGTGTGTGGTCTTTTAAATACATACATACATATGTAATCAATAAAGCTCCATTTGAGAGAGAAAGCAATAATTTTTACATAAATAAGTTTGGAAGGTTTCGGACTAAAATTTGAACATTTTTGTAAAATAGTCGTATGGTACTCCTAAAAAAAAGAAATTAAATTAAAATTTCAAACATGTGGCTCGCTCCACAAAAATATTTTCTGCTGTAAGCTTTTTCTGTCTGATTTCTTTTCTGACGGTTATTGCCATTTAGTAGCAATGAACTTGAAATATGCTAGTAGCGTATTATATCGAAATGCTTTTGATGTCCATTAAGACAGACAGAGCATGCTGAGCTTTGTTATCATATTTGGTCTTACTTAGCAGACGTTGAAGGGTCCACTGAAAGATTTATGTTAGATTAGATTAACCTGCCTGGTTGTATGCCACATAAAGTCCTACTTATTGAGACATCCACCAGTTTCCCGAACAGTTTAGCCCCAGGTTGAATTCTTGGCAGCTTCGTACATAAGCTTAGGAAGTGCCTTCGCCTACTGGATCCCTAAATTCGTACAATAGTTGGTCTTCACTGTTGATTGCTCCATCCGCTAATCCGTTAATAATTTCTGTGCCAAATTTCTTGATTAAACGTCTTCTAGCCTTCGGATTAATGTTTCTAACTTTCTCTCCCAACTAAGGTATGAGGCCATGAAATATTTATCAAATACATTCCTCTTGCTTTACCGAGGGTTCTTTGGGTAAGTTCACCTATCGTCGATAACGTTACGGCTGAAATCGACGCAACAGTGCCCAACTCGGGATCTATTAGCGTCAGATGCTATATTACTTCTAAAACTGTTGTTGGGATTATCCTCAGCCCCGAATTATAATCATATCAGTTTTGTCTCCAGGTACATACCTTCCTGGCGCTAATAAAACTACTTATATCATCTGTGTACGCTAAGTTTTGGCACATTTCCACCAGAATAACATCAGCTGTTCATTGTCCACGGGTACTCAAAGGAGTGGGTATAACATCTCTACCTGTGACGTTCCGTTACATTTTTACTTGGTTCATCTGGTCTCATTCGCTAATATCAGGCACCTTAGCATAATTTCAAGTTGGTAAATGCACCGCTGATGGCTTAGGATGGCTTAATGTTGTAGGGATGTTTCTATTTCTAGTTCGAGTGAATGAAGTGCAGACTCTGAGCAGCTCCTTCTGTCTCTGGTATTGCGCGGGCTTCTAGAATTTTCTACAGCGCTTTGAAAAGAACCGATTTTTATTGAGTGTATCAAGTTGCTCTTACTGCTTTCACTTTACATCCTTAAACATTTCTTCGATAATTCTCTCTTTCTTTTAACTACACGTGCTTTGCTTTTCCATACGCTTCGTGTTTAATTCTTCGGTATATTTAGCGTTTTTTTTTTTGTTGAGATTTTTGATATTTTGATGGGATTTTATCAAAACGTTTCGGAATGGTTAAAAGATTCAGCGGATTTTTTTTTGGGGATAAAAATGAAATTTTACAGGATCTTGCAAAACTTTTCGGGGTTTTCAGAACTTTTTAAGCATTTTCGTGAATTTTCGGAACTATTCACTAATGTTTGTTTGTTTTTTTTTCAGGGAAAAGCGATACTTTTCGGCAACTTTCCAAAAAGTTTAAGTTTGTTTTGGGTTTATTGGGATTTCTTCTTGACTATTCGAAATTTTTCGGAGGTATCGAGATTTTCCAGAAATTTCAGGTCTTTACTTTATATAAACAATACAAACAGCAAACATATCGGGTTATTCTTTACTAAAAAAAACCCAACTATGCCTTTTATTTTTAATCGACCCAAAAAAGCAAATTATTTTTATAGGAATGTGATGCCTCAAGAGTGGTCCCATACTAATTTAGTTCCGATCATTGGACCATGAAGAAATTTTCGTTAATCCAAAATTTTATATGAGCATTGAAGTTGGCAGAATTTTTTGCTTTAAAATTACTTGCTGCCTTAAAAATAAAAATAAAATTATAAATGATATTTCTTTCGCAACTTAATGCAAGTGAAAAGTTAAGGAAACTCCATCTTTGCTGTTAATTAAATTTTAAGTCACACATGGATGTATTAAATGCGGCTCCATTTCTAATTTCTAGTTTACACAAATGTTTTAATTTTAACGCGGTTGCCAAATGCTGTATTGAAACAAAAATTAAACGGATACCAAGACAAATATATCTATACATGAAAACAAAAAAAGAGCATTAAAAAGGCAGGCCAGGAACGTGACGAACGAATAAAACTTTTGACGTTAGTTTTTAAACTCAATTAGCATAAAATGCAATCCATCATTGAAAATGTCAAAAACCGCTGCGGTTAAGCCAAAGCGGGCGAGTCAATGCGAGCGAATTTTTGCGGCAAGCGAAAGGAAAAAAAATATATTTATGTACATATAAAACAAATAGTAGCAAAAAGCCAGTAAGAGGAAAGAACTGTTGCAACATTGGAAAATGGAAAATAGCAAGAAGAAGAAACTCGATATACTCGCTCTGCGGCACCGCTTGTTTCCACCACCCTTTTGCAGCGAGCGAAGGCTGAGGCAAACATATATTTTTTTTTTTTAATATATTAAATAAATATGATAATCAAAAGGCAAATGTGCCTGCGCTGAAGCTATAAAAAGCACTAAATTGTATGCGTTGTAACGACCGTGGCCGTTATTTACTATGCCAAAGAAATGGATACTTTGCGCTCGCGCCTGCGAAAGGACAATGCATGGCAATTGACATTTTTCATATGAAATTCAGCTCATCTTCATCTGCTTCTACTTTAATGCTCTTGTGCTTTTGTAAGCCTTGCAACAAAAAAAAAAAACAGAAGGTGTCACATAAAGATAAATTTTTGAGTTGTATGGCAGAAGGACTCCTCTGCAAATGGCTAACAGTTATGACAAAACATACATACATTTCTATATATGTATGCACATATGTAAACTAAAGTGCGCAAATGCATCCTGATGTCCATCAGAATGAACGTTTACCTCCGCTTGGCCATAAAAATCGAATAGCATTTTATATAAAATATTTTTTAAAAGAATTTATTCCAAAATTTATGCGCTTCCGCTATAAAAGAGCAAAACATTTGCGTAGATAACTGGCAAGTAGCAAGTGCGGCTTGGTCAAAAAGTTGCCGGCGTAAGGGACTGGATAGTGATAGAAAATGCGGCTAGCAGGATGTGTGAGCCGAGCTGTGTGCCTTTTGTCTGTGCAGGTGAATTATTGCAAATTCTTGCAGCAGCAGCAGCATAATGTCTCATAAACTTTTGCCAGCTAGCCATGCAACAAAGGAGCGCTACTTACACGCTCACACTCACACACGTCTTCACATACATATGCAGCACCTTTAACTTTTTACAACAACCCATCAGTCGAGCACCTGAATGGCCTCGAAGCCTTAAAATTATCGCTTTCAATCTTGAAAGTCAATAAAAAATGTGAGGAAGGATGCTCCAACACTGTATGCACATACATACATACATACATACATCCACATCCACACACACACATGCTTAGTGCTATAATAGCTATAATCGTATGTTTCTGTTGGCGCTTTAGAAACGCTCATAGATTCTTAACGGATGTCAACGTATAGAAAATATGTTTAGGATTTTTGGGATTTTCATATCTAAATTACGCATATCCTGCATATAAAACGCACTTAAATGAGAGGCACGCACATTTTATGCCTCAATTTGCCAATCGAATTTTCGTGGACATGCTTAGAAAAAGGTTGTGAAAATCTCAATAGAAAGATTGAATTCATACATACATATTTTGCGCAATGTGTCTTGACTTGACTTGAAGCAAGCGGCCGCCCGCTATCCAAGAATCGGCTGTGCGAGAGGTTTGGAACCCGCTACATAAAACAAACTTCCAATGACTACAAACCCGACGAAAAAGAAGGACGAAGCATTCAAAGGCTTCCTCGTCCAAAAAATTTTATCAGAAAGTTAGACGATGTACGGATGATTTCTTGATCCGGGCTAATTTCTGTAAGAACAAACCTTCTAAATGATGTCCATATCCTGCAGAATGGTACTGAAAGCACAGTCATTCAAGGGGTGAGAATCTGAAAATAGCAAATTTTATCTTTTCCCCCTCCAGTAGCTCCTGGAAGAGGTTTGGTATGTGATTAGCGCAGTGATTTCTCCTACATCTACCCTGCACGCTGGAAAGTGAGTATTCAGAATGATATCCAGCGACTCCCTAGCCGAATCGGTCCATGAATCATCTGAGCGTTTTATATATTTATGTTTGCTGGGAGTACCCTTTGGCAAGGATTTTATTCAATCTTGTGGATTCCTTGGTATACCCGATAGATTCACAATATTCCATCGAGGACGCCTCCTTGGCGTTCCTTGGATTTCCTTGCTTGCCTTCTTAGATCTGTAAGGTTCTCATTCCACCAAGGTCTGCGCTCTGGCGAGGGTTCCTAAAGGGCGTTGGGCATCCGCCGTAATATTTAACTCAAAGAGTAGTACACGGTTATCCGAGAGGGTCTCTTCATCGGATACACCCATTTATTGAACTTAACGCTCCCCTCGGTTGGCAGAGTTAGGTCTGGGACCTCTTCCCAACCACAAAGGTTAGGGGTACTAGAAAAAATGAAGGTCGGAGTACTACCTCTCTTACAAATCCTAAACGTAGAATTAATAATAAATTGAAATAGTGACCCACCTGTATCGTTGGTTTCCGAACTGCCCCACTATGTGTGCCTTGATTTTGCATCGCAGCCGAGTAAAACTAGACTAGCTGCTGCTAGCCTTTGTTGAGTTCCGACTTCCTGTGGTGGGCGCGGCCTGTCGTTCGCCATGTAAACGGACGTTATCATACAGCTTCGTTCATTTATCAACTCCAAATTGACGATAGTAGTATCCGGAGAGCTGAAATTGGAACATAAGAGAGCTTTAATATGTGTTTTGAATAATATACACGCGCGGGGTTTACCTGTTATACCAATGTAGAAGAGGTTATAGTGAACGTCGGTAAGTCTGAAGGACCCCAGTTTCCTTACCCAATTCCTGAATTAGATTCGCTAAAACCACCTTCACTGTCTCAAAATTATCACTTGGCGTCGTATCTGATAGCACCCGGTTGGCATCTCCGGGGACCTCTTCGTCCACGGTAAATTTAAGGTTCATTAGAGCGGAATATTTTAAGTTTTGCCATTCTTACCCCGAAGAGCAGATTGCTGTAAATTTTTCGTAATGGCTCAATACATTCTTTGTTAAGCCTCAGAAGATTTGAAGAGCTCTGTGCGCCCACTTACTTATTGGTATCTGTAGATTTGGCCATTGCAGGAAACGAATCAGCTTGACGCTGTCCTTAACCAGCTTCTGCAGTCAAATGCTGGCCCTGGGTTTCCTAGGTACCTCCTCGGCCGGGATAAGTTCGACCTTGAAACCCTCCCGGGCATTTCTGAGCTCGCACGTTCGATATCCTTAAAAAAATATATATAAAAAAGTTAACATAATCTAGACCATTTCCGACCTTGTAGGAATCAGATGGTAAAATAGAAATGGGCGTTCACAGGCAATTCCTTTATTATTTTGGTATTAGTTTGGCTGTGCCAAATTTAACAAATCTTTTAAATCTCTTCTTCGCCCCCATAGCTATTCTAAAGAAGTTAATTGATTTTTTTTTGCAGTCCGGTAACTAATTTTATTTTGCGTGCTAAGTACCATTTGTATCTGACTGTAACTGGCTATATTGGGTGATGCACCGCCTCAAGACCCATTGCTTTTGCGTTCTTTAAGGGTATTTTTAACAAGGTCACCTGGATGTCAATATTTGAGATTTTTGAAATTAAGTGTTTCTGATATTCGACAGTCAGAATTTCTCCTATGTGTGAGGTTCTAATAAGATTCATATAAGCATTGTTTTATGAACATTAAATATTCTAGTGACAATATTTGTATTTTAATTAATACAAAAGGCTCATATGCATATCCGTTATTTACATAGTATAATATTTATTCTATATACACGTAACTAAGCATAAACATATGTGTATTCCTGCACATCATGTGTGTATATTCCGTATTCTCATATCAAAGGAATGCAATTAAAATAACACGCATCCCGAAAACTCGATTTCAATACTCGTAATACAACCAATAATTAAGTCCCTTGTGCCTAATTGTCAACTACAACTTTAAACTTTTTGTGTAAATTAAATGAAGAAAATTGTAATTTATAATGTCATGCATATTAGGGTTGTAAATTATTGTATGTATGTACATATATAAGAGCTAAGCGTACGTGGATAATCAGGCATATGCTCCAGCGTAGCGCACTTATGAAAGGATACACTTGGTAAAGGATAAACAAATGTATGTAATTAAGACAAAAGTTTGCTATGTAAATCTATCATATGCATATACATACATACATACATATATAGGTACTTAGCACTTGTGCGCAAGCTAGCAATATGCCTGTATGTATATATATAAAACTACAGTTAACACAACAGTATATATTACAGCTTTTGATTTAGTTCCTGCCGCAAGATTGTACTACATATACATACACATATAAAACTATGCATATTATAATTAAGTGAAAATTTTGAAAGAGCATTAAATTACGTGATGATTGCAAGCGAAAAAGGGTTACTGCAGAAAGCCTCAGTTGGTAGGGCAGTACAAGGGAATACAGATTTACATGAGTGTGAATGAATATTTTACGGAGTTTTATTGCACTTTGTCTCTTTGTACACTTTTTCTCTTTGTAAATTTATTGAGATATGTTTTTTATTTTTGATTAACTTATTTCAGAAATTCTTGTAAATGTATATATAAATGCACGATCTTCTTCAATTTAGGTATGGTAATATCTTTAAGAAGAGTAACAGCCTTACTTCATCTTAACCTCATATGCGATATATAGTAGTATTCAAACGACCTATCATTCATAGGATATGATCCGGTCATTTCGATTTTGTAAATCGCTTACATAATATGTTAGTGTTTGGCCCAGCTTTTCGGAGGTTTGCCGAGGGGCGACCGTTATTAGAAAAAATCATTTATTTTCTTTTTTTTTTTGTTGCAAGTCGGAAACTGTGCCTTGAGGAATAAAGTATGGTAAGTATGTAATGTTCATAGACAGCAAAATACTACTTATGAAAATAAAACAAATATAAATAGATATCTCTATGTTTTGCTTTATTATAAACCAAATCATATTAAAATTCACACACTCAGAAAAAAGCATTTCCTTAAAACAAGAAATCAGTATCCATATCTTAAAGTTACTGCTTTTTCCTTAATATTACGAAAAATTTAAATATAAATTACAAATTGTAAAATTAATTTCATAAATGGAAAAACCTAAATACTCAAATACCATAAAAAAATAAATTACATAATTCTTTTTTTAAATACAATTTAAAAAATTACTGTTAAAAAATAAAATAAAAAATATAAAAAAAAAAACATCGGCCATTGCCACTGTTTGAGCGTCACGAACAAAGTGACATACTTATTCCTTTCACGGGTGGCAAGTAAATTTTTCCTAAAAACTAAGGAATTGTGTTTTCCTTAAACTGATTCAAATTGTTTACTCATATTAAGGCAGCCATGTCAAGGTAATATTTCCTTAGAATAATAAGTATACTTTTTTCCTAGCTTCAATAAATGTTTTTTCTGAGTGTACCTTTCTCTAACCTGCAGTCTCCATTAGCGAGATTGTTCATCTGCTGCGATAGATCTCCGGCGATGAATTGCTTGTGAAGACCGCTCATTGCAATTGCAAGCGATAGATAGCAGGATATATCGCTTGCGAGCTCTTAGGAAGGTTACAAGTGACTAGTTTCCCTCTAGTATCAGCCAAAAGTACTTCCATAATACTGTATTCAAAAACATAATTACATCAATAGTGCATCCATCAAACTGACTGTCACCGTTTTGCATTTCATCAATACTTTCAACACACAATGGCAAATGCCATTTGCACAAACAAAACCGAAAAGCCACAAAACTGGCGCTAAAGTCATTTGCTAACAGCTCAATCACATCACAATTTGTTTGTTATTGCAACGGTTGCAGGATTAGGCAGATTAGCAGAGGCTGGCTGGAAGCTGAAGTGATGAGGGCACTTCATTTATTTCATTTGTTATTTTCGTATAAACGCAAATGCAAATGCACCGCTCAGCTGGCAGTACAAAGGAAACAAAAAGAATTACACAAAATGACAAAAAAAAATATTTGCAAATGCCCATTGCTTTTTTTTTTTAAATAATTACGCTTGTGTCCTTTCGGCACATTGTCATAACGCACGCGCTCAACAAAATATTAGCCGCAACAGACACCACCACAAGCATGCCGCAACCCTCGCGCCATGCATTTGGTTACTGGCGAACAAACATTCATACGAAAATAGTTTTCCTAAATACTACATTTGATGCATTTGAATATTATGTTTTTTTTCACAGCCGCACATTTTATGTCATTTAGCTACTTTGTATTATATTTGTGGAAATTTTTGGTTCCAAATTTCCTCCTCTTTGTTTTGCTTATTCGTTTTATTGTTTGTTGTGTAATTAGTCGGCTGATCAATCATAATTCATCATTTTCTCGGCTTTAAAGTGTCTTGTGGCGCTTTTTTTTAAATGTCGCGACAAATGCAAATGTTTCAAAAAGCATCCAAAGGCGAAAAAGAAATTTAAGAAGGGAGATTGGTAATTTCAAATTGTTTTCAAATTGACTTTGCATACATTAGGGCGCTAAATGCTTCTCAAACATGTGTACATAGGTATGTAAATATATGTATGTAGTTTATGTGGCCCTAGTGATTAAATGTTGAAAAGGAAATTTTCCGTTTTTGAGGAAACACAAATACCAAAACCATTCGATTAGATTAATTAATTAGTTTGGTGTAGCAGAACAAAACACACTGGGATCTAGGAGATTATTTGTTCCCGATGTTTAATTCACTAACTCTAAAGGCTCAACAGTGTGCTTTCCTAACACAAAGTAAAAGCGTCCGATTCCATATATCTACTGACAAGGATCGGAGCCCGCATAATTTTTGAAAAAAAAAAAAAAAATTTTATGGACATAAATAATGAAAAATGCGAAAATGGGTGTGCTCGATTTACTTTAAAGCATACCTCCCCTACAAAGCTAAACTCGATAATGCCATTAAAAGCGTATCAACGAATATTTGACTCCGAAATTTTTTCCATATGCGTACAATAATATTGACGTAGTGGGTTTATTTTAACGCATACCTCCCATACAACCTAAAAAATTTGTGGAATATGTTTTACACTGACTTCCCATCCCAAGCATGAAACAGGACTTAAGCAGTCACCCCTAAGGCATAGTGGTAGACCACAACAAAGTTTCGTAAGCGGCTGCTGGTTATACCCGAAAGCTCACTAGGAGTGAGAAAAATTACATGCGGCTTGTTTCGATAATTCCACTAAATTACCCTCCTTCCAGCTGTTACACCAGCCATTTGACCACTAAAGAGAGCCTTCATTTGTTTAAATATAAGAGCCACTTAAATCGCCTCCGGTCTGGTCAAGGCCAGACAAAACTTGAAATTTCAAGCTCTCCGTCCAGTTTACTGCGATATCTCTGGGTTCTGGAACCCATACATTCTGAAGCATTCTAATGCGATCGATTTGGCAGACCGTAATTCCCGAACATTTTCGAGCGTTTCAGCAAGAAGCCGAGGGGTTTAATTGCGTCTGGCTATTAAATCGTATGTTCACCTGTTTCGATGGCAAAATTTTCGCATTTTTCGCAGATCCACCAGCTAGATCTGAGTTGAGCCAGTGTAGTTATAGCCTCGCGCGGGAGCTCAATTACGATCATATCGATGCGTGAGGGCCAGCCACAGAGGACTATGCGTTCACGAAGTTGCTGGTCGAAGCCTGCTTTAGTTGACTGAGGTGTCTCTTTGCCTGTCGTGGAGATATGGCTCTCCATTTTAAACCCTAAGCATCAAAACCCTTGCGTCTTTTATGGCAGCTACTTCCGCTTGGTAAATTCGGCAGTGTTTTGGAGAAGGGTGGTTTCTAAATGGCTGATGTAAGGTTCACTAAGAAAAAACTATTTGCTAATGAGTTTTGAGTATTGAGTAATGAGTTGAATGGGTTCTGATTTCTTAGTTATGCTACGTCCCGCTTAGTCCTCTTGTGAAATGAAATGGGATCCTCTAGGGCCTAGTATGCAATAGTCGATTTCAGGCTGAATGAAAACTCCCGTAATAAAGGAGCTTGCTTCTTGGTACCTGCTAGATTAGTTCTAAAATCGTTAATAAAATATTTCTCAGTGACGAATATTATATACAGTAATATTTAAATTTTATCTTCTTATTAAATTAAGTTAATTAAGTAAATACCTATCGCTGGGTTTTCAATATAAATAACACATTTCTGACATTTCTTTTTTTTTAACTTTGCCACATCAAAACGCAACTTTTGATTGATTTCCGATCAAATGTTAACCCTAATTTAAAGTTTGTTGAAAGAGCATTCGTTGTATCCCGTCCATCCATTCGCTCAGTTCTCAACAATTCATTGCATTTGTCTACTGGTTAGGTGTTAGCCATTGTATATAAACACTCGTACATACAAATAAACATCTGAATGTACCTATGTTCGAACATATCAGATTGCCAGATCGATTCGTCTGATGGTGCATGTTCGTCAACGCCTTAAAATTTTTATTTTCATTTATTCTCAATGTGTAGAAACTTTTGCGTTCGAAAATTCTTGTCACGTACGCAAAATTTTAATTGAACCATTTTGTTGGCTAGCAGTTAAAGCTGTTGGCTATCGAATAAGTAGAAGGACTAACTCATAGGACGTGTTCTGGTATACTCTAAAGTGGGCGTGACCCATGACGAAATACATTTTAATGTTATTAATTTGAGGAATGGTTATCAGATGGAACGATCAAAACATTGGTTTAAATATTACATTAAGCGTTTGCACGCTAAACATTTATTGCACCTTTTTATTTTGCTCTTTATTTTACTTTTTATTTTGTTCTGTTTTCTTTCGCTTTATTTTATTTATTTCATTGCATTTGATTAAATTTAATTTAATTTCGTTTCTTTTCATTTCATCTCATTTCATTTACTTTCATTTATTAAATTGATTTTTTAATTTAATTTTATTTTAGTTTACTTTATTGGCTTTTATATTTCACTTCATTCACTTCATTTAATTTAATTTAATTTAATTTGATTTGATTTAATTATTATTTTTGCTTTATTTAATTTAATTTTATTTTGCTTTAATTTATTTTACTTTACTTAACTTTATTCTATTTTATTTTATTTTATTTTATTTTATTTTATTTTATTTTATTTTATTTTATTTTATTTTATTTTATTTATTTTATTTTATTTTATTTTATTTTATTTTATTTTATTTTATTTTATTTTATTTTATTTTATTTTATTTTATTTTATTTTATTTTATTTTATTTTATTTTATTTTATTTTATTTTATTTTATCTTCTATTTAATTTCATTTCGATCACTTCATTTAATTTAATTATTATTTTTACTTAATTCTATTTAATTTAATATTTTTTTTATTTGTTTCTATTTAATTTAATTTAATTTAATTTAATTTTATTTTATTTTATTTTATTTTATTTTATCTTATTTTGTATTGTTTTATTTTTTCCAATTACTTACATAAAAATATGTCAGCTGTGGGGGTCATTAGAAAAGTGGATATTTCCAACCTTGTGCATACTAAACACCGCGTCATAAAAGCGGAAGCGTTAGAACAATAACTACTGACATTTATGCTTTTGTGCTGACCAAGAGGCTGCGCTACCAATCTAACCGTCCATTTCACATCTACTCCATACTCCATAGCAATTCCACCAACCGCCAACAATGCTGGCCAATTGCATTTGTATTGGCCAACGGAAGCGTAAATAACACCACTACACATAATGCTTGAAATACAATACCGGCGAACGGCAAACTTCGCCGAATTGGGCGATGCTGTCGTTCACCGTTCGCCCAGCTATTTCGCCTACTTAAACAGAATTAGGGCGGTAGCGAAAACAGCTGATCCCATTTGGTCGCCTTTATAATTTGGGTGACCATATTTAGAAAAAACTAAACCATATTTAGAAATGAGGAAATGATAACAAATATAAATGTAAAACAAAGAAAGATTATTATAAATAATTTGTTTCAAGCCAGATTTAACGAATACACAACTATATTTTTCAAACAACAAAAAAAAATCGTGTTTAGGTTGTTTTCTTTTAAAACTTTGAAAGCAAAAAACAAATACGGCCACCTTTGGCACGCACAGCTGTCATCGCCCAGCAGGGCGATAGAAATAAATCTATCGCCATGAAACGCCGCCAAGCGAACTTCGCATTTCGCTTTGGCTGTGTTCAATTTCATATGCTTGCGGGTGTTCTAATTTTGACAGCGCGAATTTCGCTGTGGTGAGTTCGCCGTTCGCCGGCATTGTATTTCAGCTATAAGCTTTAACTTTACAACGATTGGGAGCGAGGGATTAGGGGACAGATTCGTACATATCAAATCTCACTGCAGCAGGATTATCCAAATGTTCGGCGCCGCAACAAAGTGCCAGATGGAGAGCGTACAACGCAAACAAATAGGCTCATTCATATGCCACCGTCATACTTACGTACATATGTACATAGATAGATGGATAGCTAAATGACTGGACTAGCTGACTAAATGGTGAATATGTGGCTGGACTCTGCGCTCAGTGGGAATGTGTGTGTGTGCAAACCTATTCTTGTCTGTCTGTCTGCCCTTGTGAAATGTTTGTCTATTTGGTGGCTGAATTTTGTGCCGATGTACATCAAAGTCATTTGGTCAATGAAGTTGAAAGGCACAGTCTGTTATCGTGAGTTAGATGCATTTGTTTAAATGATGGAATAGGTAACAGCTAATGTACAATGGACTACAGATAGAGAGGCCTGGTTTGGGTACTAGTTTGAAAATATCAACTCCCAACTGTGATTCACTGGCTAAGTAATGGTGTATGCTTAGTTGAAGAGGTAGAAAGAATATCAAACATTGGAAAGAAAAGCAATGAACTGTCTCCTGCGGCTAGTTAAATAGTTAAAAAATATCATTACCGGTTTTTTCGGTGGATTACCACTAAAAGTTTTGAGTTCGCATGAATGTTTAATTCTGGATCAATGCTCAAACAGCTACGGTTGAAAACACATCACCGTTGAAATTGAGTTATGTTGGGTGCCTCGAGTTGAGGGGAGTCAAGTTCCGTAGCGGGGTTGGTCCGAAATTCCCCACTGTTTATAACATGGACAATCTCATGCACACAGTATATTTGCCCAACTAACCAAACTATCTACAACATGGGGGATCCCATTGAACATTCTAGACTTCAATATAGTATCATGTCATCGCTTAATTATATTTAGGTACCATCTTAAGTAAGCACTAGACCCTACCCAATGCGCCTATTTCCTATTGAATAAGATCATAGTCACAATAAGATTCGCGACCTCCGCGTAGGCAACTACCGGGTAGGGCCTCCTCTACAGGTTTTTCAGTAGAGCGTTTACTACTAAAATCCAGAGAAGGACGGGACACCTATCATTGAGGTGTAGATAAGCCTGACGAGGCTGTTGTTAACTATTGATTTGACTCTTGCCTTCAATCGCGCTACTCAAAGTGTTTCGAAGCATTTGAGGCAAATACCTACTTCCTCATTACTTTAAAAAGGGTGTATAATCGGCATTTTTGCCAAAAACTTTCTATTCAAAGCATCTGAATATTCGAATTCGATGGGTTCTCTTTCATAAGTGCAGGTCAATCAATTCCTCTAGCGCCTTAAGCAAAACGAAGAGGGTCTGAATTGACCAAAATGTGAGAGCTTTTCCTCAATTCGAGATAAACATTGCTATAATCAAATAATGTAACTGTAACCACATCATGAGCCGAGGTAAACATATTTGGTTCAGGAAACTAAACCCTTATCTCAGCGCAGTTCCAGCAAGGATTTAATAATATTTTTTCACTTACACTTTTGCTAAGTGTTTGGCAAAGCTTCGCCTCCTCCAATTTGTGGCGTGCGTCTTGATGTTGTTACCTACAGATTTACGCCGCCTTTGAACGGCGAGAGGATTTTATGAGAAGCTTTTTTAAGGCAATAATACTCGCCGAGGGACGACCGCAGTTAGAAAAAACTTTTTCGTATTCAGATGTTGCTCGGACCAGAGATCGAGCGCAGGCCATACGGAGTGGTAGTACTCACCCTGAATTGCTGCCTCCATTAGCGATTGTTCATCTGCTGCGATAGATCTCCGGCGATGAATCGCTTGTGGAGATCGCTCATCGCAATCGCAGGGTAATCGCAATAGCAGAAGATAACGCATTCGAGCTATTGTAGGCGATGGACTGTGGTTAGTCTCACAGCTTGTTTTAAGTTTAAATTTTTATGAATTTGTGATTTTCTATAATATATGTATATGAGCAAATCACACGAGTTGTTATTTTTTAGTGTCACTCCCTTCTCTCCCCAGAAGAAAAAACACTAAAGCATTCTTTTGGCATTTATTTCAATCAATGGAGGCAACTGTCACAGCAATTTTGTAATTTTTGATATTTAACAATTTTTGTATTTTAAAAGCTTAAGTTACCAAATTAGAAATAAAAAAGCTTAAAATAACATTGATTATAAAATGGCGATGATTTGCGAAAAAATTCCAAAATTTACAATTTTTATTGGCACACCCGAAATTAGTTCTAAAATTGTTATATACGTGAATAAATTAATGTATATATTCGTCAAGAATACTGTAGAAAAAATATTCCATGCAAATATTTAAATAATTTTAAATAATACTATGACTTTTAAAAAAAGGCGTGCGAGTAAACGTGTTAGCAGGCTGTGTACCATACACTACGCTACGTGGCGTATACGTTACAAACACAACTTCCGGCATATGAGCACGAGTCGTTATTTTTACTTATATTAGTATATCTTTTTTAAGTTTTCATTTAAATACAATTTCGGAATGGAATATTGTTCCTTATGTACAATTGAAGACAACGCATTGTCTGAGGTTAGTGTGCCACCAATTTCGATCAAAAAACACGTTTTTGTAAAAAAATGTAATAACTCGTGAGATTTGCACATATGCTGAAAACAACGTGAAGTACTCGTTAGTTCTTTATGAAATGAAATCCTCTGCGAAGAAATGCCCAAGTACAAAAATTTCTCCGCGATGAGCATTTCGCTTGTTCTTTCTCATAAATGGCGTGGCTAATAGTATTCTATAACCTAAAAGGCCGTTGGGTCTTCAAAAAAATGGTTTCGCAAAACTTCAAAGTAGCAATATTCTTTCGGAAATGGATTCAATTCTTGGAGTATACTTTGAAAACTATTGCTGCCCGGTAGGTGAAAGGATATCGGCAATTTGCGTGGCTCAACACGTCTGCGATCCGGCTATTATGACAGGCATGCCCTCCAAGCACTGGGTCCCAGGAAAGTTAAGATTACATAATTTTTTTATTCAGCGTCTCATTCCAATTTTTAACAATTTAATACTCTCTGACGCTAACTGAACTTGCTTTACTGTGCACCTCCGAATTTATTAATAAAAAAAAAAATTTTTTAAATATCCAATGCAATGTGTGCATAAAAACCTACAAACACTGAATCAACAATGCAGCAAAAAAAAGCGAAATGCCAGAGTTGAGCTGAGTTAACAAAACATGCGCAACACTCCTTCAAAACTTTAATTGAATTGAAATGTCTTTTTGACATGATAGGAAAATTTTGTGGCAAAAACAATGAACACCACAAAAACAGTGTGCAATTACAACAACATTCAACAAAGTAACAACACTGCACTTGTTGCTGAGATCGCAACAAAACAAACTAAAGCTCGGTATTACTGAGTGCAATATTAGCAGAAGTTGGAGGGTTCGAGGGTTCGAGGGTTTGGAGAGTTGATGCAAAGTCGCTGCGGTTAGTGGAAAAACTATTTTGCATATTACGCGCGAAACTTTTTCTTCTTTAATTTAATATCGCAAAATAACGCGAATGCCAAGTGAGCACACAATGTGGCAGAAAAGCAGAAGGTAGGCGGAGGGGAGGTATTTGCATAGACATACATGCGTATAATTTTATAAAATAAAATACATTTGCACAAATACATATATTTGTATACATATTTTTAAAGCAAAGCAGAAAATTCACAATTATTGCGGGAAATCGCTCTACAAAAAAAAAAATAAATAAGAAAAAACTAGCATACAATTCTCACCTAGGCATACATTTAATTCACTTTGTAGCAGCTCGCTAATCATTTCAGCTAATTTGGCGTTGCCACACCGCGCACTACTACTACTCAGCAATTGCGCTTGGCACCGCCCGCTACCGCACACCCCACCCATATGCTGCTGCTCCTTCCGCGCTGCTGTCGCTTCGATCAGCCAACTCCATTCAACCAAACTGTTGATTTGCATGTTCGACGCTTATTAAGAATAAAATTAAATTATTAAAATAATTTTTTATTTTTTTGCACCAAAAATGCAAATATGTTGCCAAGCAATTAAAATTTGTGCTTGGTGGCTGGCTGTTGAAATGCAAAAATTTATTAGTTGTGCTTGTATTTTTGCCTTCAACTCTTGCTACTTGCAACAATTAATGCTGTGTTGCAACAATTACGATTTCTGCTTCTTTTAAGCTGTACTCCACTCCCCTTTTGCTACTGTTGCTGCTACTGCATAGTGTAGCTGAATAGGAATTAGTTGTAGAGGAGGCAACGGCGGCAGCGAGCGATTTGCTATTTAATGAGGCCGCACAAATTATTGCGAAAATGCTGCAAGTTTCATGTTGCATTGGCATTAAATTCTTTATGGGGCTTGTGTGTGGCTGAGTACTACGTTTTTTTTTTTTTTTTTAATTCAATGCGCACAATGGTAGTTGGCAACATTAATCGCGCAATTATGATGTTTTGGCATGTTTTAATTGGGATTGAAATGTTAAAAAAACATGAATTTCGAGATATCTCCAACTCGTATTTATTTAATGAAAGCTTGCAGAGCTATGGAAAATTAGTTGAAAGTGCATTCCTCTTAACCAAATAAAAAATTTACGTTAGGGCGGATCACCAAAATAAAGTTGCGGTTTTTACATTTATTACATTTAAAAGCCTCCGCCATTATATTTATTTCGGAACAAATTAAGATTTAAGTGAGCTGGGCCGATTTGAAAATGACTCCAAAAAACTTATTATTTTGTTTCCGTTGATAAAATTATTTAACATATTTAACATAACATAACTTAAACTCCTCTATCTTCTGCGGTGATTGATTTTTTTTTGTTTTAATTATTAACCTATTTATGAAAAACATAATTTTTGAAGGTAATTTGCAAAAGGGTGCAGCTCACGTAAATCTTAATATTTTTCAAAATATTTTTTGCTGGAAGTCTTAAAATATAATTGAGTTTATCATTCCTGTGGAAAATCAGTGCTGATTTAATTTTGTGTGGGAAGTGATGCACCCTGATGTACATATGTATGTATATCCCATTGTCGATTATAAGAACTAGACGAGACCATGCGTAGAATACATATAGGATTTCACATCAACACACGAGGGGCGCACAAAACGAACTACGGATGGACGGAAAGACTGTTGACCAATCAAAAACCAGATCGGCCCGTTGGCTAAGGGATTGCCTTCAGTCTAAATAAAGTGATAAAGTTTTTGCCAAATCGCAAGCAAATATTTTCTTAGAAAGCTAGGCGGCAATTAGAAGTGTTTCTCCTTAAAAAAAAAATCCCCAAATAGTTTTCGGTGAATCTACAGGAGTGTATGTCCTCCTCCTCGGTTAGATTGAAACTTGTAGAGGGCTGCGGCAGAAAAATGGTAAAATTGTGGTGGAAAAATTTCTGATCTATGCAAAATTATCCCTTTACTTATACAGGCGTAGGTTCTAGGCCGTAGGGGCATGCACGGGACTATGACAGCGGGTGAACTAGAGAGGCACGGATTTTCATTAAATGTGGCCCTAATGGTGGATAGGAGAGCGCCCCGCCCCGGGAATTGAAAGCAGAACTGCCAAAGTTTACCACTCGAGAGCTAAGTCGAGCTAAAGCTGTACCCACGATCTACTTAAAACCAGGGCTCCGTTAAGAAAGAGCAAGGTTCTCATGCCTACCTACCTACAGGACCGTGAGTGTGCATGCCTAAGGGATCGGCATACCTTTCTATAAGATCTGGCATCTTCCGGTTTTTTTTTGCTTTACTTTTCCTTTTCGGCCATTTTCTTCCAATTTTTGAAAATACTTGCAAACCTGGACTGTACGCCCGCCGTTTTATTTGTGGTACTTTTTTGACTGATTATTGTCTAATTTTAAATAAGTTTCTCCGTCGATGTTTTTTTCATGAGTCCTTTTTCGCGTTCAACTTTTCAATCTTTGAAGAACTGGCAACGCTCGCTCAAAATTTAAAATTTTCTTCTGGAATCTTTTTATTATTTCAACTGCAGGTCTTTGTCAAAAAAACAATCTTATTTTACTCAAAAAGCGTCCTAACTTAAACAGGGAATAAAAGATGTTAAAATGGTTAGAAACGTCAACCTGGTAACGTTGAGGAGGCATGGATTATCTAATGTCGCTCTACGGAGAAATCCACATGAAACAGGTGGTACAGAGTCCCGCTGTATGTAAAGGTACCACCTTGCCTCCTTAGGCGACCTATCATATAGGAAGAATCCTTTGACAAAACTAAGTATATTAACTGACATTACTGTCACCAATATGCACTCATGGACCGTCTAATAAGTTCATTCTAGATAGTGAAGACAGCCCTATACTCGTCTCACAAAAACTTTCCGAAAAGTTTGCGCTTTGCATTCAGTTCCCTGTCCCACGAGGGAACTTCATGATTCCTCAAGGTGGACCCGGGAAGACACTGTTGAGCAGATCCACTGCAATCTCCCTTTAACCGATTGGGTTAATGGTGGTTAGCCGAGAGTCTGCGCTCACGTTCACCAAGGTTTTTGAAAAAGGCCCAGGGGGGAAGTCAAATTGCGGAGCAATGATCTCCCTGGGATCTCAAACCTGATGTGCTGATGATCCGAACAAGTCCAAAAGTAATAATTGCTGGAATTTCTGTTGGTTTGGTTCGAAAATCCAGGTCAGCCATTATTCCAAACAGAGCCAGAAACATTCTCTGCACGTTCTCCTTTGACCTGCCTGTATACAAAAAAACTACATATAAACAAAAGTCCTTTACGAGGTTTAACCACATCCTGTTAAGCGTCGCGCATCTTTCATGAATCACATACTCATACACCTATGGAAATACATAGGAATACATGTATGTGTACTTTTTTTCACCCAGCCACCGGGTCACTGCAACGGCTGCGACGTCCGGCCATCCAACCTTTCATTCATAGACCGACTCATGTGAGGTGAAATAAATAAATTGCTGGCAATTACTCCGTTAACAAGTTTTATTGACTCTTAAATGTTATTTTTTCGTCATGTCTATTAGCGATAAAATATAAAGGATCCCAAAAATTTTGGAGACCGCCGGTTGGTTGGTTGGTTGACTGACTGACTGACTGGTGCGTCGGCGATAAGGGACGTGTTGTGTGTCGCGTTGCAATTTTTGTTTATAAAGGCATAGACAAATGACCAGACACGCCAATCACACACACAGACAGACATTCGCGTGCATATGCCAGACATTAACCAAAATCGATAGGAAGTAGCAGCAAGCTGCGCGAACGAACACGAGTCCTTCTCCCACAACCACGGCCACTCTCATTCAACTGACACTGTTGCCTTGTATGCCTTGGAATTTATGTGTGGTTGGGTGGAAGGGGGGTGCGTCTGATTTATTTCTTTTTTTTTTTTTGTATATTTTTTGTTGTGTTGTGACCACCACTTTTCCGAGATTTTGATTGTTGCTTACATTTGTCGTCCGGACAAAGGGACAATGCCGCTTGCTGACTGACAATGTACTCGTAGTATTTGTGGTTGGTTGGCGAGGAGGCTGTGTACCACAACGTTGTGTGCCTGGATTCAGTTTGCGGGCTATTTGACTCTACTGTGAATAACATTGTAAGCTGAGTAAGTAATGAATATTTTTTCACTTCAATTAAGTAGTGGGCGGGCAGTGAGTGCGCTTGTCAGTCATTCGATCAACGAAATATTTTCTGGTTTGATTTATTTCAGGCGATTTTTAGATGGTTTTGCCGAAATATGAATAAATGAAACTGTATTAAAAATGCTTTGTTTACCTTGGATAAGTTGCGCTGATGAAGTGGCATAATTTGCGTTATCACAGAGTACAATTGGTAAGCTTCACGCTAGCTACAAATCTAACCGATGTAATAAAACCTATCCCGTGAGACCTCAGATTTGGTCACTTGAAAATTCTGGACTCACTACCAGCAAGAATGAGAACCTACCTGGACATGCGAACATTCAAACTTCTCTTAAAATTCATTACATGCGTTTTAAAGTATCACAGAAATTGAGGTACCTACAATTTCACCGCCTATGAACGGCTCTTCATGGCAGAACTACGCTCGGAGGTTTACCATTGCCTGCCGAGAGGCAAGTGCTTTTGAAAATACTTTTAATGTTTATCGGACCTTCTATGAAACCTGGATTTCATAAAGTGGTAGTATGACGGCCTGACGATTGTCGACCACTCAGATTATACGCTGATGACCACTTGAGCTCCTATGAGAGAAAGTAGACGTCGATGTCTTCTACTGCCGTTGAATGACCAACGGTTTCAAACGTCTTTAACCGATCCTAAGCTACTGGGACTGTTCTCTCGCAGGGGTTAAGAGAGGTGGTGGTGGCGTGAAGTTTGTGAGGTCATGCTGTTGCTTCGCTGGGATCAAGTGGACCGTGAAGTCCGGGAGTAAATTGGCCTCTCGTGTCTTCGCTATGGGGGAGGGGAGTGTTATAGGTCGAAAAATTCCGCGAGTTAAGCATTGGGACCATTCTCGCCGATTTCCCCAGCTCTAGAAGACGACAGTAGCCATTTACCAGCTGAGGACCTTGGTCATGTAGTCTACTCGCTCTGGATCCAATTTTTTCAGCACTAGTAGCATAATCTGTAGGGGTCAATGGATTTGTAGAAATTGGTCTTCTCGATGGCCACCTGAACTTTGTGGCTGGCGACAACAAGAGGCGCACTGGGTTTTGGCAGTTTGTTCAATCTTCTGGCCACTCCGTGCTTGACTCTGTCTACCGAAGGATGATGCCGGCTAGAATTTGCCATGCATCGCTTCGAGTTCGACGAAGCATTCGGCGATCGCGCTGAAATTTTCAATTTACCATGACGCTTTATCGGGTTGGACCTTATGGTAGACCCTAGCTCAATCTCACCAGAGGCGAAGTAGCAAGTTTTCAGGCATCCTTTTCACTTCTTTCACACATGCTGGAATCCACGAAATCGACCTGTAAAAGGTGGTCGCGCTCGTTCGCTAGTTCAAGCGCTTCAGCTGTGTAAACTATGGCGAGTTTCCGCAATACGTCCAGCTGGTATCAGGCGTGCCATAGCAGCAGTAAGCAACTCGCAGAATTCGCGTTCGCTAACATGAACGTGGGCTCCGTGGCGCCGTGGAGACTACTTGCGTGTGTGGAGGCACTGGAGCCATTCACAGATTGCACGTCCCTGTAGAAGCTGTATTTTCCGTTTGAGTTCTGCAACTTGGGCCCCAAACCTTGTGTGACAAGGTTAAAAAGGTTTTTAAGTGGCTCCATCCATTGAAAGTATTGCACCTAACCGAAGTGGAGCTCGAGTGAAGCGTACATAGCGGAAGTAGGTTTCCGGTCCGGCTTTGACTCGATGCTAGCCGGAAAGAGAATAATCAAATGGCTGCACTGATCTTAACAAGGTAATATCACCGAAAGAACCAGACTTGGCCGAGTAAACTACGAAAACCCGGCTGTCATGGCAATCTTGCGGCAGCTCCTTCCAATTGTGTCTACAAATCGATTGTAGATTTAAAACAGATCTCTGATCTACACAAAAGTACTAATTTAAAATTTTTAAATGTCTACATAAATACATATTTATCTTTACGCCCCACTCTCCACAATTTAATTTCATTCCAACCACAATTCCACGACCAGCAAGAATACGCGTGAAACCAGAGTTTGGCTGTGAAAGTGCCATTAAATCTGGCATTGGCATTGGCATAGACGACAATCTGGTGCTAAATCGCATCAAACAGAAACATAAATCGATTAAATTTGCTGTCATTTAAAATTTGACACATGAAAAACACAACAAATGAGTGCAACTCAGCGGAACAAGTGGGGCGAGTGGAGAATGGGAGCGACCAAAAATAGAAAGGAGGTGGCAAAAGATGGTAACAAAAGTGAAAATTACAGTGTGTGGGGAGTACTGCGGTGGTCGTGTGCGAATACACCGTTATGCATATGTCATAAGTGTAACTAAATGCATGCAATGCTGTTTGTGTGAGTGTCAAAAATATTGGTTGTTGGTTAAAAAGCGTTTATGAACTGTCTCTCTGATTTGCTTACGCGATGGTATGTATGTAGGTGGAGTGGTTTTCCCGAGGTGTGAGGTATTTATGCAAATGCCTTCACCAGCTACACCACACCACACCCCATCACACCATCACACCATTCCACTGCAACAGCACCAACGGCGGCCGCCACAACAAATATTCACCGCAAATATGAAGCTGCAATTTCCCACCCAATCTTTTGCTGGCTCTGAGTGGCGCTGACCTCCGGCTTCGGGGGTGCGGGGGGGTGGCGCACGCAGTCACGCAGCAGCGATGATGACACTTTGTGGTGTTTTCGTGGTGATTATTCAACGCATGTTGTCAACATATTGTTGTCGCTATTGTCGCGCGCGCCGCGATATTGTCGAAAGTGTGAACAAGTGGTGGAGTGTAAAGTGGGCTATGGGGTTTGGCTGCCTTCATTGTTGCCACACATAAGTCAAAACGTTTTAAATGACATATTATTTTTGTGCGTTGCTAAGCGTTTTTATGATGTCGCCGCTGTAATTGCTTTAGCTCATTTGAAAACAAAGAAAAAGGAAAAGTTGGAAATACAACTTTTAAGGGGTTTTTTTTTGTTTTTGTTTTTAGAAAATTTTCGTTGCTCTCTCTCTTTTAATTTTTTAAGTTCAATGCGTTTTTAGTACTTGTAATGAATATTAAATAGATTTCTGTCTGTCGATTTGGGTTCTGCCAATAAATAAAAAAAGGAAGTTTATGCATTTCTCCTTCACTCTCGAAAGATGTCTGTTTCTCTACTATAATTTTAAAAATTTCGATTTTTGTGTTTTTACTGTGGTGCTTCATAATAATTAAAGTGTAGAAGTAGTGGATGCAGAATTTTATTCCAATGTGTTTGTTTTTTTTTTTTTCATTAGTAGTTTAAGGGCGGGCCGGCTTTTCTCGGGTAGCTTTTGAAATTTATATGCCCCTTAAACTAATTTTTTGAGAACAAAGTGTGTGTTTAAAGGGCAGATAAATTTAAAAAACATGAGAAAACGGCCCTAAGAAATTAAAATAAAAAAAAATAAAAAAATTTTAGTACCTCGTTCATTGTATGCCTTCCTTCAAAAAATCAAGCACCTCGCTCGGGACACGATATCGAACCGAAAGTATCGATATGGTACCCATCTAAAGTATCGCTGTAAAAATATCGGGTACCTATTAATATCGGTATAAAAAGACTCGATATTCTAAATATCGATACCAAATTCAAAATATTAAATCTGAATATTGGTCTCATTTTCTAATAAAGTATTAACACTTTGTACTTTAATAAGTGTTTGCTTATGTGGAGGTAAGTGTGTTAATCGACATGAGCGAAAGCGTGGTTTGAAATCCCGCCACATGCCAAATCTAAAATAGTACACATTTGGGCTCTTTAAAGCCCAAAATTTATCCATATTGTTTATTATATAAATTCCAAAGTATAGACATATGGCGGAGAGTCATAAAATGACACAGATTTGCAAAAAATGGAACCGCTAGGGTGCGCTTAAGTAAAAATAAAAATATATTCGACATAAAATTTATGTTTTATTTGCGTTGAAAATTAGTTTAACAACAATATTAACAAATAAACATTCAATGGAAATTTTAAAAACCTAACGTCTCGTTTACTTTTTGGAACTTGGAAAATTATCCTTAAATATTGCAAATATTAAATATTATAAAAAACTTTATGCAAATAGTCTTTCCTTATTCCCAGAGTTTAACATTTTGACGTTTTCATGTTATTTTTTAGCATTTTGTCTTACAAATGTCACGCCACGCAAAATTGGAAACGCCCTTATGTAGGTACTTTTCCGTAAGCACATCCAAACAAATTTCATAAAAGACATTTTTTTTAAATATAATACATATATGTACAATATATTATTAATCACATTAACTTTGTATTGCACATTTACGATTCGATGCGATTAATGGGTTCTGTTACTCGATTCCAAAAAATTTCTTTTGAAAACTATCGTGTTAAAAGTATCGGTATCTAATGGCAAAAATATCGATATGGTATTATATCGTATCGAAATTCGTATCAATACATCTTACAGCCAGATTACACGCGGCATGAAGAAGAATGACAAACATAGAGTGAACTGGACAGTTGTACTTGTGTCGCATCCGTCTCCCGGTGAAAAATTGGCGTTAGTTTGTGGCGCCTCTGAAACTGATGTCGGCGATGCCCGGGAACAGCGAATTGGAAACGTATGGCATCCTCTGGGGTTTTCACGTCGATCCCGATGGAAATGACCGTGTAGACGTTTGAAATAGCACAAAACGACGATTCTGAACTGAACTGCAGGGAGATTTATCGCTCAAGTTGCAACTGATTGAATACGGCGCTAATGTCAGTGTGTATTGTAACGCATCTCCTGGTTCAGTAAGAATGTATGTATGTTTCCCAAGCTTTACGGTACTCGGTTTTTTCTTCAGTGCATGGTTTGTCGGATCCGAGCGGAAGAGCAACGCTACAACCGGTACGTCGAAAGTAGTACGTCTGGCCCTCGATGAGAGAAGATATAACCTTTTAGGCGCGGAATTGTTTGCCATATCAGCGCGCAAAGATTCAAGGCCATAGTTCGCAAACGCCCAACAAGATATATCTGCCAGACAACCGTTTTACTATGTTCATCTGGATATTGTAGTTATGCCACTTGTAAATAGTTTTCGTTATTGTTTGACCATAATCGACCGGTTCTTGCGATGGCCCATCCATACTACTGCATAGCATCGGCAATCGAATGGGACGGTCGAACGCTGGCACCGATACTCCAAAGCAGCATTGATGTGTTATTCAGAAGCAGATTGGCCAGAATTTCTGCCAACGGTTTTGCTTGGACTTAGACGCATCGGAAGCTGATCTACTCTAAGGCAATTTGGATAAACCAATCCCAATTCCCAAGATTTTTGCCAAAAAATTCCAAGACTACATGCGAATGGTACGGCTGGTTCCAACAGTGCATCACGTCAAGACGAGTATGTTTATTTAAAAACATTTAACAGATTGCTCTCATATTTTTAAAAAGAACTGCGGTAGTGCGGCAGCCTCTGGAACCGCCTTTTGGTAACAGAAAAACTCTAAGTCAATTAAAAAACTGGAAATGCAGTTATGATTATTAAAAAATGGACATCAATTTTTGATTATTTAAAAACTGAACATGTAAAATATGGAAAAAATATATGGACAGTAAGAAGTAGACAGCAAAACTGAATTCTTGAGAGTGGACAACAAAATTTACTTGATGGAAATGAACCTACAAAAAATACATACCATTTTTTGATTGATACAATTTTTAAAAGGGCCTTTTAGTGGGCATAAATTTACTTTCAATCTTAAGGTTTTAAATTTAAATTAGGAATTTTACGTACATTTTTTAGATGTGCATAAGGGTATGCCCAGTTTGCAAAATCCAAAAATTTAAATCCAAATTTTTCTATCAGTGAATTTTAATTATTTTTTTCAGATTTACATATCACATACATACATATTTTTTAAGTAGGATAACCCAGGCCAAAAAAAACATGTCTTGTCGAAAACTCGATTTTTTACTTTTTTTATTTGATAAGAAAGAAACTTTATGTAAGTCATGTCTTCTTTGTGAAGCTTAGAACATTTTCGTTTCTACTTCACTTAATATTCCCATTATGGCTGCCGCAGGAGTTTCTCAGTCATTTGCACCCCGCTTACGCAACTTGGATATGTACTCATAGTAGTATGTACCAACAACACCTCAAAATGGCGTTGCGGATAATGGGTACAAACTAATTTCGTTGCTTTGGCTGTGACTGTGGCTGTGGCTGTGGCTTTCGCTATTGCCATTTGCGGCCAACCGAATGTAGTTGTGAAGGAAATTACATTCATATCTAGAACACATTTCCGACATAAGCAAACCACAACAGCAAAACCACAAAGGCAACAACAAAATTATATGTACAGGTATGTTTGTAATGGCAATAAGCCTAAGAACAAAAACAATAACAACAACACTAGTTGAAGACCCTCAAATAAATAGCTAGCCAAACGCAATGTTGACGCACGCGTGATTGTGGTCGTTAGTCGGTTGGATGGCTCCTTGGTCCGTCGAATAGTTTTGCCTGGCTTGGCTTGGCTAGGCCAGCGCCGGTGGACGACATTATCGCCTGGACAACTTAATTTTCCATAAACATGCAAGGAATGGCGGCAACGTCGTCGGCAGCAGCTACCCTCTCCCTTGCGCCTTTTTCCACAGCAGTTTACACTGCCACTGTGGTGGCCACTGTCACTGCCACCACCACCATCGCTGCCGTCGCGGCCTCAGCATTGCCAGCGGGCAACACTTCCGTTTCTCATACGTCTCCTTTCAATTTAGCACATTTTTCTTTTGTGTTAGGTACCTACTCTGCACCAATTTTAATCAAAACTCCATTCGAGCTACTCCAATTGTAGCAAAATTTTTATCACGAATTTTCACGAATAGGTCTGCTCCGACGCAAACGGTTACCTTCTCGCCTTCTCATTTTCCACAGCCGGCTAGCTAGCAACGTCAATTTCTTGCCGCACTCAAGCGGCGCTGAGTGGTCGTCAGCCGGCCGACTGGCTGATTGGTTGAGTGGTGGCGTTTAAATGCGTTTCTTATGAAAATTAGTCTGGAAATTGCACTCGAGTCAGCAGCGCTAGGCTAGGCGGTGTACAGTCAGTGTGCGCTACAAGCAGCACCCACCGCCGACAAGGCGAAATTATAATTTAAATTAATCAACGCGTCGAACTGCGTTGAATGTTGGGCGATTGGCGCAAAGTGATAAGGACTGGCTTGTGGGCGTGGGGGAGGGTACAGCATGATGGCGTGTGAGGGCGGCGGCTTCTGTGTGAGGTTCCCACTGGCAATCCACTACCTTTAAATTACTTTTCAGCCACTAACCTCACGTACCTACATACATACATACATATGTAAATGCATTTACCTCAGCTAGCTAGTTTTTCACTGTATTGGCGCTGATTTGGTTTTGTTGTTTTGATGGGCTCACTGAAAGCGCCATTTGCGTCGGCGCGTCGGTGAGTGAGTAACATCGCATTTGTTACTGTTTTGTTTAATGTGATTTATAATTGCAAATGTAAACACGCAATTTTTTTTTAGCTACGAGCACCGAATACATAGTTTGCGTTTTGCACGCGTTAATTTTCCATGAAAAATTACTTTTTGTATAAAATCATTAAATACATATATATATATATTTTTGCAATTTATCTTTGAAAAATTAAACCTAGATTGCATTGAATTAAATTTAATTGGTCTATTAAAATATACACGTTCATACATGTGTGATTGTGTGCGTTTGCTGATAATAATAATAACTTAATTTAGGAAAGAGTTTTATGGCTTGAATGTAATGGTTCATAGCTAAATATGATCATTATGCAAAGTATTAAAAATCGTAATTTAAGTTGAACCGATTTATGGTTAGGCTAGGTTTGGCTGCGAAAATTCTCTTATCGAACTCTCTGCGTGAGCGATGCCTGAACAAAGGACCCCTACTCACCGCCCCACTAGCCAGAATCTTACAAGCGTTTTAACTTAGCTAGAAAACACCCAGTCGGAAGAAAAATCAGCATTCTACAGGAAATATCATACAAGTGGTCAGAGAGCTTATTGCGTTGCTTACATTGAACATCAAATATCGCGAATTGGCTGCGGATTGCTGAGGAAAATCTTACATAAATGCAATTACGAGATTTTTAATTATACGAGCAATGCATTAATCGTCAAGGCCAACATAAGCCACTGTATATGCCAGGAAAAACAGCAACTTGGGCAACGGAACACTTTAATCCCCAAGAGAATATTGCACATTCTGCAGCGGAATTGATGTGGAGGGACTGACGCGGCCAAAATTCGTATGCTTACAATGAAAAGAGATGAGCTGGAAGATATCACGCCACCAATTGTGGATAAGAATTGTCCATTTGTAAGATTGACGAAACAGCGTAATTTTCTAATAGACGACTTCTCTAAAATTTAATTCCCATAGCGCTTGAACCTTAAGGTATGTACTTTGGGACAAAAGACCACTATAAATTCGTTTATTGATAGGGAATTTTCTTCTGATCAAGTAGGGGTACTGTTCGCCGCGCATGATACTCTGGGTAGGTACCTCGAACAAGTCATATGGGAAGTCGTAAAAGAAATTTGTATCTCGTAAGACCAAATGGATTATGTACTATCCCATTACCTAGCGAATAAGGATATAGAAGCTATGGTCGTCGAGCTGCATTAGGCGTTGCACTCTTTCTTTCAGTATCAGTAGTCTCGACAGGAACGCTTATTTCCGGCCATGTTGCAGATGACGGAGGGGAATACCAGGTTATGGCTGAGCAACTAATTCTAGGACTGCATCGGGCTAAACTATATGCTAATACCTTTGAGGGCTGCATGGGTGGAATTTATGATGCTGCCACTGGCACTCTATGTGAGCCTAGATAAGACACTCACCTAAAACGCACATTTGTATGTGGATGGGGCCGTCAAGAAGACGATGAGAGCCTTCTTCGCTTGCACGCGACTTTTTGGAAAAACTTGGGGACTCTACCCAAAAATTCCCTACTAGGCATTTCATCCGATCGTCACCTACGCATACTTGGCATGGTGGACAAAGGTTACACAAGGAGCTACTAGCGCAAAACTAAGCAAACTGCATCGAATGTCCTGCTGATGCACTCAGTGTTTTGTGGTTATACCGCCCTTCCCAATCCCAATAGAAGTAGAGGCCACCCTTTCGGCAATGAAAATCCTAAATACTTCCAAATTAAAAGCTGGAAATATGACAGGCCACGTGTAGCTCTTAATAAAATGCATAAATGACCCCATAATGCACACGAGGGACGCAGTAGCACCAAAACTAGTAATTTCTAGGCCTTTCAAGGTATCTATTGCGGACCGAGCATCTTGGAGTACAGTAAACACTTACACCAAACCAGGAGATGAAGTTTGGTACACTGATAGATCAAAACTTGAAGATGGAAAAACTAGAGCTGGTATATTTAGGCCCAAAGATCGGCAGCAATGCGCAGCTAACCCACCATTTTCGAAGCAGAGATTCATGCGATAGAGATCTGTGGCGGAGAATGCCTCAGAAGTGGCACAGCTTCTAAAAATACCTGCATTATGTCGGACGGTCAGGCTGCCTTGCTAGCGCTGAAGTCCCACACAATAACATCAAAACTACATAGTGAACAACTGCCTCAGCGCCCGAAATGCTGTTGGAAACAAGAACACAGTATTACTGGGCTGGGTGCCGGGGCATGAGGGCCACGATGGCAATGAACAGGCGGGCCGTCTTGCAAGACACGGAGCTACCACAATATCCCATGGTCCGCAACCCGTTTGCGGGCTCGCCAAAGCACGCTGAAGGGAGGTCATAAACAAGTGGTTCTTGGAGTGAATGTGCAAGGCAGAGACAAGCTAAACGGTTCATCTGCTCATCACAAAAGCTCATAAATATAGGCAGGGAGGACCTTCGAACTCTTACTGGGTACTTCACGAGACATGGTTGCCTGCGTGTTGTCACCAGTAAAATGAATCTTTCAGACACGAGCGTCTGTCGTTTCTTTCAGATGGACGAAAAAACAGCAGAACACATCATTCGTGACTGTGCTGCTCTCGCTAACCTAGGTGGTATAACACTTAATACATTTGAAATATGGAACAAAGAGCCCACGGAAGTGCTAGCTTATATTAAAAGCCTTCAGGTATAGGGTAAATGGCCACGCACAATAGACCACCTTAGAGATCGCAGTGCTTAATTGGCTTTACCTCTACGCCTCAGTTATTTGACCAAGTAGCCACTGATGGCATATTAGCGTTGACGACGGGTATCGAAGAATAACGAACTGTACAAGCTTTTTAAAGAAAGATGCATTTTTCTGTAGATAAAGAGAGTTTTTAGAGTTTCAAAATTGGCTGAAATCGTCGTTTTAAAATTTCTGTGTTTGTGTATAGTTGTTGTTGCAACCTGTTCAATTTAATTAAACTTTGTAATAAAGATAAATGTGAAGATGAAGAAATTAGTGATAACGATGAAGACAAAAAAAAGAAGGCAAAAGTGAAATTCAGTCATAAAAAATCTGGTTATCAAAAGTTATCGAGTTATCGAAGTTTATAGTTATAGAAATTTTTGAGCTTATGCATGTTTATAGAAACAGAAAATTAGTTATCGAAATTTATGGAGAGTTATCGAGCTCTGAAAATGTATAGGATTATCGAAATTTGTCAGGTGAATGAAATTTATCAAGTTATCGACATTTAGTGAGTTATCATTATTTATAGAGTTAACGAAATTTGTCCAGTTATCGTAATGCATCGAGTTCTTTGAACTTATCGTGTCATCGATATTTATTGAATTACTGAAATTTGTTGATAAATACATCGTATCAGTGTTTTTGGAATTTCTATGATATATCTATCGAGTTATTACAATTCCAAAGTTATATACATAGGTTTATTCAGTTATCACTGCTTATCGAATTTTATCGTGTTACTAGAGTAAATCGATTTATCGAAATTTTTCTAATAGCTTTCATAAAAAAAATAAAAATGGAGCTATCAAAATTAACAGAATTATCGAAATTTATAGAGGTATCCAAAGTTTATCGAGTTATCGACCTTTATTAAGTTGTATCTATACATTGTTGAGTTATTGAAATTTGTTGAGTTATCGGATTTCAGTGTTTTTTAAATTCAGTGGATTATCGATATGTATAAATTATCGAAATTCCTCAACAAACTGGAATATATCGGGTCGATTCCAAGTCCTGCCAAAGTCCTCCGTAGACCTTCAAAGATATAAAAAATTGTAGTGAAGTTCCCATTCCAAAACAGGAGATTTTCTGGTAAGTAACGGCTTTGTACCATATAAGGTAAACGATGTGCCAAGTTATTACTTTACGAATAGCGAATGCGTTTAACCAAAAGTTGCTTGGAAGCCTTGTTTCCCAACTCAATCGCTTCTCCCATTTTCGTTCACATACTTATGTATGTATGTATGTATGTATGTATGTATATATTTCCGCATTGCACCCTTTCACAATCACATTGCAAGCATGAAATACGAGTGTTTCACACATTCCATTATTCATATGTCAAATGCAATTTCTGATTATGACACCTCAATTTCAGTTATCTCCCATTGATATATTGTCATGGCCATACAAAAGGCAACAATTGCGATTGCTACCACTAGCTAGCTAGCTAGCTGTTGGTGTGTTGCGAATGTTGCAATTGCAATCGATTTTGCAGTCGTGCAGGCAAGCAAGCCAGGCAGCGCACACAACAAAGAAAGCCAAATGCAACCGGAAGGCAGCAAAAGCAACGACAGTGGACAAGAACAAAAGAAACATAAAAATAATGCATCACCACTTCGTCCAACGTCGCCTGTGCCACCACCGCCAACGCCACCACCACAAAGGTGGACAACAACTTAACTCGCTCGAATGTTGCAAGTGTCTAGAGTGGCAAGAGTGTGCTGCAGGTGAGTGAGTGAGTGAGTGTTGCCAACTGTTTGACAGATAAGAGACAGCGCACCAATGGAGTCGGTAATAACCACAAACACTTGCAATCGAAAACACACAAACACACACACGCTCATACACGCTCGCATAAATGGAAAACACACAACAGATTGCATTTTGCATTGCTACAATGTTTGGCTGCACTCGAGGCCGAATGAAATCAAAGTGCGCCGCATGCCGCAACAACAACAACAACAATGGCCACTCACCTGGCCCACACCAACTGGTCGGCGGCTCAGCACAGTCAACACTTCGCACCATCACCGCCATCTGCTGTTGTTGTTGAAGCTTCGCTCTAGCATTTGTTGCAACATTTGACTGCAGGTGTTGCAACAGCAGTAGCAGCCATTGTTGTTGGGTGGGTGTTGTTGCCGTTGGCTAGCTGCTTGACAGTTTATTCAGCGCTCTGGCTGGGGTTTGTCTCACCTTGCAAGCCGCCGCCGCCGCCGCCACTCATCTCTGGCCGAGATCACTTTGGAGGAGTGTGCGCGGACAATGTGTGAACAAATAATTCCATCAGCGGCAACAAAAGCTCCAGTGAAATGAAATAATGCAGCAGGAGGTGCAACATGCATTTCGCATGTACTGGCCGGCTTTTTGTTGCGCTGTGCTGCGCCAGTGTCTGCGCTGACTGAGAGTTGCTCGTCTATTGTTGAGAGTTGTCGTTGGTCGTTGGTATCTGCCATTTGTATCTGTTGGGCTGTTGATTGCTTTCTTGTTCGGGTTGTTGTATGCACTTCAAGTTGATGTTGTTGTTCTTGTTGTATGCTATATGCAGCAGCAGTAGCAACAGTGTTGACAATTTCAACGACGGCAGCAGCCAAAACAAGAACAACAACTGCCTGCAACAGCATCCAATATGCGCTTATCGTCGTGAAAATTTATGAATGCTGCTGCTGTATGCCGTATGCCGTTGCATGTGTGTGTGTGTGTGCGTGTTTAGTATCCTCTTGCATTGTTTACAAATGTATTTCACTCAACAAAAACAGCAAGCAGATGTTCGTTGCATTGCGTGCACCAGTCTTTGCCTATTGCTGATTGCGTTTGTTGTTTTTATTCTTCTTTTCTTTTCAAAAATTGTCTACCTTTTCTTCCAACTGCGTTCACTGCTCGCTTTTTACAACTCAATTTCAGCCACTATCCTCAGCACCACCCTGCCCGCGCACCAAATAGCCAGCACTTTTGAATTTCCAAATTCATTGCATACTTTTGTGCGTTGACCAGCCCACCGCTCACCAGCGCCACCTCTACAACTACATACATTTCCTCTACACTCGTACACTTTGAGTTCGCCTGCACTTTGCTGCCCTACGAAATCCATTTCACTGCATTTCAGCAATGAATTTTGTGTGTGTTGCGTGTTGTTGTTCATGCAACTCGCCTGTGCAACATCATCATCCTTTGTTTGCGCTCTCTACCAACCGTCAGCTCTTGCAATTCATGTTGTTCAACATTCGTTATCCTTTTGTGCATTTTGTAATTAGTTGATCTTATCAGTGTTGTGAATTTATGTTTTTGCTGCATGCTGCATCGTTTTTTTTTTGGCTTCATGCAACACTCAATAAATGCATTCATGAAATTGTAGATATAATTGTTGCATGGTTTGTATTCACTATCGATCAGATATATTTTAAAAATATGAAAGGTGAAACAAAAGCATTTTGCGTCAGTGTATTTTGACGTAGAATACGTCTTACCTTAAGGTATGGGGGCTATGTTCAAATGTTGTAGTTGTAATTTTTAGAGCTTCACAAAAACGCTTATTGCACGAGAACTAATAAAGCGATTTCAAAGAAAAGTATGGCGTTTCAAAGATAAAATTCCAAACCTGTCGACAGATTCATTCTTGTAAATAACCAATTCGGTTTCTGTCGTAAAAACAACGGTAAACATTGCCTTATTTTGGGGTCAATTTTGAGCCTTTAAAGTGCTCTAGCAACTTATTGTTGGCATATATAACTTTCATTTTCGGGATATAGGTTCTTTGGAGCAGTAGAAATATTATCGGGTACAAATTTTATATAAATTTAACAAATATTGAGCATTTTAAGGCAAAAAATTGTTGAAAAAATTTGCAAATTTTTTTCATTACCAAAATGCTCGAAAACCGCTCAAATGATTTTGTTTTTGTTTTCTTTAATCAAAAATTCAAGAGTTTTCCTTTCGTTTGGTATATGGGAAGTATTGGTTGATATCTTCTATATATGTTTATTTTATTCAAATATATGGGCATAAATGATTTTCCATACAAAATCACCTCGTCATCATCTTGCAAACACGTGCATATGTTGGAAGTGTGGGAAGGAGACAAAAAGTATGTATGTGTCCGTAAGTACATATTTCGGGGTTTATCGGTATAATAATCGATACTTTGTCGGTTTTATTACCGATGTTTTTATCGATTTTGCTAACGATATTTTCGGAACTTATCGATATAATGATCGCTATTTTTTCGATTTTGTTATCGATATTTTTTCTCGATTTTGTTATAGATATTTTGTTGACTTTGTTGTCGATTTTGTTATCGACACTGTAATCGATTTTATGATAGATTATTTATCGATTTTGTTATCGATATTTTTATCGATTTTGTTATCGATTTTATTACCGATATTTTTATAGATTTTGTTGTCGGTATTTTAATCGATTTTGTAATCGATATTTTTACCGGTTTTGTCATCGATATTTTTATTGATTTTGTTTACGATTTAGCTATCGATATTATTATTGCTTTCGTTATCGATATTTTCATCGAATTTGTTATCGATATTGTTATTGGTTTTGCTATCGATATTTTCGGAACTTACCGATATAATGATCGATACTTTTATCGATTTTGTTATCGATATTTTTTATCGATTTTGTTATCGATTGTGTAATCGATTTTGCTATCGATTTTGTCATCGATACTTTTATCGGTTTTGTTACAGATATTTTTATCGATTTTGCTGTCGATATTGTTATAGATTTTTTTATAGGTTTTATATTCGATATTTTTATTGATGTTGCTATCGATATTGGTATCGATATTTTTATGGATTTTGTTATGGATTTTGTTATCGACTTTATAATCGATTTTGTTATCGACTTTGTTATCGATTTTGTAATCGATATTTTGATAGATTTTGTAATCGATTTTGTAATCAGTATTGCTATCGATTTTGCTATCGATTTTGCTATCGATATTTTTTCGATTTTGATATCAATATTTTCATCGATGTTTTTATCGATTTTGCTACCGATATTATTATCGCTTTTGTTATCGATATTTTTTGCTTAGTGTGTGCTTTTGTTTTTTTACTTGGATATGCTCTTAACCATACCACGTATTCTACGTTTAAATTTAGCGGCTGTATCTCCGATACAGCCTGCAGGCCAAGACGAAGGCGCTGGACTGTTCCTTTTTGTTTTGTTTTTACTCAGTGGAATTACATTCGATGAATTATTTCGCAAACTCAATATCTGCATTCCCTCTTAAGCTAT
Organism: Rhagoletis pomonella; assembly: GCF_013731165.1. Lineage (NCBI taxonomy): Eukaryota > Metazoa > Arthropoda > Insecta > Diptera > Tephritidae > Rhagoletis > Rhagoletis pomonella. The sequence continues at coordinate 70,350,172 of NW_023458560.1, forward strand.
ATAAAACAAATGAATAAATCGGGGGACAAAGAGTGCAAAACGTGGTATGGATGACTTGGGTTCCAATAAAGTTCTGAGAGAAGTTATTACTTCAATAATTTGGGGAATATTGAATGAGGCAACTAGATTTTGAAAAGAAGAATGCGAAGAGCTTGCAACATTGAATTTCTTGTTGTAATACCGAACGTAGAATTCCTTCGGCTTACTCAGGTGCTCATTTATATCGCAAAGCGTTAGGAGCTGCATTCTTTTTCTTATTATTTTGCCCAAAACAGTTTGCAATATCGCGATTTGTCTTTGCTTTGCCTTCGAGAAGTTCTGCCAGTTGTTCATCTCGAGCGCAGACAGCTCTCTCCGAACTTGGTTCTTCCATTGTGTTATTGAGTGCCCATGACTTTGTAAAGCTCTTATAGTTATCAATCCATCTTCTTCGGTAGCCATTTCCCAGTTGTCCACTAGGCCATAGATCTTTCGTAGAAGAGTTCTCCCATAGGACCCCAAAAGCTGTCTCATTTTTGTTCGATATCGTCCATATTTCTGTGCCGGGTATGATGAGATTTTGTACAGGGAGAGGGTTCTGCTTTTCACTTGCCTGATGAACCTAAGGTAACACCGGTTAACAAAAGTTATTCTTCGCCTAATCCCCATGCCGTGATGCTGGATCCCAAGTATGACAACTCCTTCGCCTATTCTAAGGTCTACCCCAATAAGCGAAAACTTGTTGTTTGTTGCCAGAAGGTAAGTAGATTAGATTTAGAGGGGGAAACAGGCCACCTAGTTACCGCGACCCTGAACGATCTATTGTATAGGCCTCTATTCGGCGACAGGTCTTCCAGGTAATGTATGTATGTACTTATAAGTAGGTAAGAACCTCACAGTGGTATATGATGTGCTCTGCAAACGGTTCAGGGTAAACTATTAAGAGGTTTCACAAGTACTTCATTATCCTGCTGCGGTCATTAAGAAAGGTGAATGATTGCTTTGGTTGATATTTCCGGGTTGAAGGCGTTAGCCTGCCTAACACCATCCGTACTTGTTCAGTTATGTTACAATGCTTTAATGCGTCTAACGGAGCTCCGTAGCAAAACGAGGTAAGCTCGGACATTTTTTAACTTCTTCGCTTGTAACACAGCAGATAATCTGTGAGTGCTTCTTGTTTCCACAAAGAACATTTCTGAGATATTTTCAAGACCATTACGGGACTAGTTCGATACCAATTCGGGACCTATTTAGAGCTTGTTCACGAGACTATTTGAGGTCCATTATTTGGACAGTTCTGCACCAATGGACCGATTCGGGGCCGTTTCAAGACCGGGACAAGTTCGCGACTTTTTATACAGTTTCGAGGCTTATTAAGGACTTTTTCTGGACCTTTTTGGGATCTGTTCAGGACTATTTCGGATAGTTGTTCACAATTAGTTCGGGTCCATATCGGAACTAGTTCTGTACCCTTTGAGATATTTTCAAGAATATTTCGGGACGATGTAGTTCGGGCTCATATCGGGACTAGTTCAGTAATACTGGAATATTTCTTGACAAATTCATGAGTATTTGGGGCCTAGTTCGGGATCATTTTGGGATTAGTAAGGGATCATTTCGGCACAGTTTCAAAACTTGTTTGAGATCCTTTTGAGACAAGTCTACGACTTTTTCTGAACCACTTCAGGATAATTTTAAAATTGTGAATTATCTTTTTTTATCCTTTCTTGATTGAAGTGTTTACAGCAGTTCGGTCTAGAAACCCCTCGACGTCCTCGGTTGGTGCGGCTGCGATGTCCACGCAGGTTAGCTGTTCTAGTTTGCTGAGTTTCACCTGCTTAGACTTTACTTTTGTCTATATGTTTCGGTGGGTTTGGATATCGTACATTCACCTTGCCAACTTGGGTGTAGTTAGTTACCCATTTACTGACCATACGTTTTCGGAAGATCCAAGAGGGGACTTGACGTTTGAAAAGTTTTAACTAGGTGTGAATTCCACGAGTACTTGTCATCAAGAAAAAAACCCAGGTATTTGATTGCTTTACAGAAGTGTATCTTTTCTCATTGAAGGATCAGTTCTAGTAATTTATTCCTTTTCCTTCTCCTAGAAAAATTATTATGTTGGTCTTCTTAGGGTTTATGCATAATGCCTTACTCTTACACCATTTGAGACTATGTTAAACTCATTCTGTAGGTGATTAGAAATTATACCTTTAAACCTATGCTTGGTTTGCATTTTCACAAGGAAGACAGATAAGTAAGTCTATCACGATGTACCGTAATAGAGGGAAGATTACTCCACGCTACTGGCATCCTTTCGCAGCTAGGGTCAGATTCCTTTACCCTCCAAGAATGGATGTAAAGGTTTTTGCTTCAAACACGCTTGCTATCCAGCGGCCTGTGCTTACGCCAATCTCTTTGCGCCGGTCGCAGTTTTAGTTTAGGCAGTGTTCGGTATCAGCTAAAAAAACCTATAATTCCAGGAGGTTATCTCTTTGTTCTTAGATTTTTAAGTTTTCTGAGTGAAACACGGAACAAAATGTTTTTTTTTTATTCGACGGGTTTTTAATTTCATTTGCTTTCGATTCGAAAACGACATTAGATTTCTAATATAAAATCCAAACGTTTCTCTTACGTTAGAGCCTGTGTTTACTGGGCTGCTATTGTGGCGCTAGGAATCCCAAGGCATAGCATGCCCTGAATAGCGGTATTAAAAAGGGCCGTAAGCGGAGATGAACTGCGAAGATGCCATCTCCTTCAGGGGCTTTAAACGGCTCTGATATTATTATGCTTGTTTTGTCTGTTAGGGTGGTCACTTTATGGGAAGGTTGTTATTTGAGGTCCTCTAATATGGACCTTAAGCGCAGGGCATAATCCTGGAAGGGCGTTTGAAACGAGATGAGTCCTTATACGTAATTCCAGCTCCAAAACAAACGACTGCTTTTAGTCACATCTGATGGTAAAGAGATGCTCCAGATCTCAGACAAGACCACTAATAATACTCTACTATTTTCTTCTTAAGATGATAAAGAGGTAGTAGTCGAATTTAAAATCGTGTGATTATAAGTCTCAAAACACAAGAAAACTCTCGTTAATTGCACCGCAAAGGGGCTAACATTGTCAGGAAACGTTACCAACTTCAGAACTGTCCACTACATTTACGCAGGTATAGCAATTATTTTAATCCGACGACCTTGATCCAGAAAATGTTTGATTGACCCGGGGAACCCCTATGTGCAAATGGTCTGAGCGTATTGAGGCTTTGTAGAGAGTGAAAAGCACTAACCCGCCTGATTAGAATATTCATAGGGAATTAAAAGATCTTAGAGCTTCTCGAGAAAGACTGAACTAAACGAATTTCAAGTATTCCTACTAAATATTACCGCTAAAATAACACACATACACATGCACACGAGTACATATTCCGATTGTGCCGTCTCGCCGTAAATCTTTATTATTTCCACTTTTAGTTCTCAAATTTTCGTATGCCTGCTTTCGAAATTAATTATACAAATAATTTCAGCAGAATTACTTTATTATGTGAACATAAATTTTATGCTTTGCACCTTCAACAATCAAAAACATGCATTAACATACATATATATATAGCAGAGCACCAAACACAACCTCGCACACACGCGAACAAGGTAAGGTGAATTACATACATACATATATCAGTGAAAGATGGCAGCACACAAGTGAAGACAGTAAGGACAGAAGAATGTGAACATAAATACAATTTTATTACACTTGTTAACAACGGGCGTACAAAGAATGCCAACGTACGCGAAGTGGCTGAGAGAAGTGAGGGGAAAGCGTGGCTGAAGCAAAAGATGCATTGGGTTGAAAAATTGGAAGCCAAATGACGGCCTCGACCTCGCATTAGATGGTTCGTTTGGCGAGTAGACTCGTTTGAGGCTGGTGCATACATATATCAGCGCACATGGCTAGGTGGAAACATTTATAATTTCCAGCCGAAAATGGCGCTCCAGCATTTTTAAACGCTTTCAGCATTCGCGCGCAAGTAAAACATATATTTATTTATTTTTCTATGAAATATATATACATACATATTTATGTGCTTATATCTCTACTACTTAGGTACATAGAAGGGTGCCGTCTTTGGAGCGTGCAACGCAATTTCGCACAATAAATCAAAGTGTTAAGCACGCCATGTCAACAACCTGTGCCACCACACACACTTACACACTTACATACATAGAGACACACAGAGGCGACCAATTTCATGCATTATAAAATTGCTTACGGCGCTGGCAAGGCAACTTACTTACTTACTAACTTTGACTTTGCGCAACTTTTGTGCCATGGACTTCCATATGTTGCACATTTTGATTGCGCGCTGCCTCATTTTTGCAAAGCGCTGCTGCTCACTGCTATGCTGCTATAATTCTAACGGGTGATTTTTTTGAGGTTAGGATTTTCATGCATTAGTATTTGACAGATCGCGTGGGATTTCAGACATGGTGTCAAAGAGAAAGATGCTCAGTATGCTTTGACATTTCATCATGAATAGACTTACTAACGAGCAACGCTTGCAAATCATTGAATTTTATTACCAAAATCAGTTGGCAGAAAATCCGCTTTTTTATCGACAAATTTTGTTCAGCGATGAGGCTCATTTCTGGTTGAATGGCTTCGTAAATAAGCAAAATTGCCGCATTTGGAGTGAAGAGCAACCAGAAGCCGTTCAAGAACTGCCCATGCATCCCGAAAAATGCACTGTTTGGTGTGGTTTGTACGCTGGTGGAATCATTGGACCGTATTTTTTCAAAGATGCTGTTGGACGCAATGTTACGGTGAATGGCGATCGCTATCGTTCGATGCTAACAAACTTTTTGTTGCCAAAAATGGAAGAACTGAACTTGGTTGACATGTGGTTTCAACAAGATGGCGCTACATGCCACACAGCTCGCGATTCTATGGCCATTTTGAGGGAAAACTTCGGAGAACAATTCATCTCAAGAAATGGACCGGTAAGTTGGCCACCAAGATCATGCGATTTGACGCCTTTAGACTATTTTTTGTGGGGCTACGTCAAGTCTAAAGTCTACAGAAATAAGCCAGCAACTATTCCAGCTTTGGAAGACAACATTTCCGAAGAAATTCGGGCTATTCCGGCCGAAATGCTCGAAAAAGTTGCCCAAAATTGGACTTTCCGAATGGACCACCTAAGACGCAGCCGCGGTCAACATTTAAATGAAATTATCTTCAAAAAGTAAATGTCATGGACCAATCTAACGTTTCAAATAAAGAACCGATGAGATTTTGCAAATTTTATGCGTTTTTTTTAAAAAAAAAGGTATCAAGCTCTTAAAAAATCACCCGTTATTATTATTGCTGCAGTTGTTGTTTTTTGGTACGTCTCCAAGTAGGTCCAGCTCACTAGCTTGGCATAATTTATTTGCATCAATTTCACATTTTTCGGGTGCATTTTGCGCAAAAACGGCCAACATGACAGTCACCAGGGTTCAGTCAGACTCGCTGGCTTTCCACGCTACTCGATGAATTGCAACTGTGATATGTACTATATTTAAAAAAATTAAATAAAATGGAAGAAATTACGTTCAGGCATAAAAATTTTAAATAAAAATTTTCAAATAAAGATTTTCAACATAACGAATCTAACGTTAATTTCTAGGCAGATAAAATGACCATATGGTAGTCAAGAGAGTGAGTTGGGCTAGGTTTTGTTCCAATAAGTTCAACGTACAGATTTTTAGCAATCCGACAAGATTGCGGATTTTTATTTATTTTTTTTCATATTGTAAAAATTGGCCGATTTTCCACATATTTCATTTTCTAAGTCATGTGAGTTTTCCCCTTAAAAGAAAGTAGTATATGTGGCAAAACGTTTTTACTAAACGCGGTGCTACAAAAAAGGTCACGAAATAAACCCGGAAAAAAAACTAAGTGTAGGTTGTAGGTAGGAGTATAACATGAAAATAGGTTTCTTATAGTTTCCGAACCCAATTTTTTTTTTATTAAAAAATCGTTAAGTTCGTACTTGAGAGACTTATCTATTAATAGCTTGACCGACTTTAAAAGTTAAATATGTTTTAAAAAAATTTATAGACCTTTAAATTATGTATAAACATCTATTAGTAGACTTCGACTGTTGGAAGTTTTTATCGGGTAAATTTAAAAGAAACCCTAATTTTCTTTATTTTTTAACTATGACCATCGCTTTTGAACCGACTATGAGAATTGAAGCCCGTTTTGTTTATTGCTTAAAAATTACTTGTTTCAAACATTTTTCTGTGGCTCAACCCTACCCTCTCTTGGTCTCTTCCTCTGTAGCAGCGACCAAACTCTGAGGCCTCAAAATAATTTCTTTCCGTTCAATAAGTATTTGTAATGCCTATCGTGCATATATTTAACATTTTGTCCATAGCACGAAGATACTGGTTGAGCGGAAGGAGAGTACTAACCTAACCTATACCCTCTATTTTGTACGAGGTAGTGAAAAGCCAGTTTATTCTTAGGATTTCAGAATGTTTAAAAATATTTTGCAAAAGGTACTTTACCATTTGTGCAGATACTAAATGTGTGTCATTTCAAGTGTTTAACTTTTAAACGGAGCTGAGATTCAGACGGCATACCCATAAATCACAGAAAGCCCACAGGGACGCAGTATAAAATGCAGACGCCTTAGTTAGCTGAGTAGCGCTCTTGGTCAACAACGACTACTTCAAAAGAATCAGAAGCCAGCATCGAAATATTTATTGATGGATTAATAGTAAAGTTCACTTAGAGTAATTAAGGCGGAACTCCGATTGAACCGGATACGGGTCTAAATGCTCACAATACTTCATCTAAACCTATTTCTATGTTAAAAGGCTAGAAGGAAGTTTAGTTTTAGGGAGTGGAAGTAGGTGATCTGGTTGTGGCACGGAAATATCACGCGCCTGCTTGAAATTGCCTGCTTGCCTACTTTAGGTTTGTAAGTTTAGTCCCACTCCAGACCATTGGAATGTGGGATATGCTAGGCTGTTCCTTATTAGGTACCCTAAAAGTGTAAGTGCCCACTGGTAGCCTAGTAGAGACGACGCAACATCTGCCGAGTTGATATGAGCTCATATATTGTCATTACGGCCAGCGAAGTTCGTTACAGTATCTTTCAGAACAGATTATGGGCTATATTAAGTCTACGGGAGACCGCGATTTAAACGAAATCGTCTTTCAAAATTAATTGAAGAGCTCCGTAAAAAAATTAAAATTTGTTTATGTGTGTTAAATCGAAATCAGCTAAAGGCTTACTTACACCTTCCATTATTTCAGTTGCTTACTTTTGTACTATGCAATATTTAATGGGACTTTCTGAAGTATGCACCCCCCTTCGACTTAAACCTTATTTACTTGTAAATATGTATACATACATAGCATTAATTGCAAAAAAATTCCCAGTTCCCATTGGTCGCTCAACTCCAGCCAACTCCAAATATATAAAAAATATTGTGTGACTTTTTATTATAACCAAGTCAAAAAAATGGCGAAAAATACTGCCAATCCAGCCACCAATATTTATGTTGTTAGTTACTCGCACGCAAATAAAAAAATTTGCATATAAATGCTAAATGCATTCAACTTACCTACATACTTACAAGTAGTATATGTAGGGACAAAAGTTGTGTATAGTACTCGCGAATGCGGCTATGCATATATATATACATATTATAAAGCTACAAAAGCTACAGGTAAGAAAAAGAAGGTATTGCAGCCAAAAGCATGTGGAATAAATAATTCAGCCAATGGGGAAATATGTATTTATTCAAAAAACAATTTACGTATGAAAATGCCGGAGTTGACGCCATCAAAATTGAAATGCAAATGCCCTGTTGGCGACCACTGAAGTGCATTTGCCAGCATGAAGTCCGGAGTAACATAAAGCGGCCGTCAGAACAGGTCCATGAAACTGACACTTGGGTAAATTGTATGGTTTTGTATGCGGATAACCAGATCGTCTGTATCCAGCAAAAATCGTTCTAATTTCTACATTTCACCGATGCAATATTTAAGCCGCGATTATTCCGATTTGTGCAACGGTATTCCACTAGCGTGACTATTTAGGAACAGAATCTTCTGCTTCATTCGTTTCTCAAGGAAATTCTTGTGGTGAAACTGTTTTCAAAAAGCCAAATCTGATAAGAGCATTTACAGGGCAATTCTGACAACTGTACTTCAAATCACCACAGTCCTTCGAAGGACCAAAGTCTTCCATAAGACAATTGTCAATTCTGGCAACTAACTTGAGAACTTTTTTCTGACTAACTGAAAGATCTGCTAACGGGGAGGTCCTAGCGTTATTTTGTTTGTCTTTTAACAATAAGTTTTCTTAAAACAAAATTTAATAGGAAATAAATTTTTATTTTAAAAACAATAAAATCTATAAATTAGAAGGAAATTAAACTAAAAAGGAAACAAATTAAAAAAAAAAAAATAAAATAGATTTCTAAAAAATAGATGAAAAAATGTTTATATATTTTAAACAATAAAATCTAAAAATTAAAACAAAATTAATTTGAAAAAAGAAACAAAATAATTTTTTTTAAATTAAATTGAATTAAAAAATATTTAAACTTTTAAATCACAAATTACAAAAAATTAAATAGATTAATTCAATTTAAAAAAATATATACACGTAAAACAAGTTTATAAAAACTAAGTGAAACTAAAAAATATTAATTTTTCTGTTTAAAACAATAAAATCTAAAAATGAAAAGGAAATTAAGTAAAAAAAAATATGATTAGTTTTTGTTTTTGGCCGTCTTATTATAACTTATACGTTGATTTGGAGCTTCAGGCGGATTGTTAAATAAAACAAATAAAAAATTTGAGTAGTAAAACTACATTTTATTACATTTATTGTTGTCGATATTGCGCCATCAATCTGAAGGCATCTTCAGAAATGATTGGGTTTTTCCAGTTGATTGAAAGCTAAAAATCAACGTATAAAAGAAAAAAAAATTTATTAGAAAAAAGAAAAAAAATTCCGCTGGCCGAGCATTCGAACCTCGGATCTTTCGAATAGCACGCCAGCGCTTTGCTCACTCGATCATTGCGGCTGTTGGAGCTGCGCGAGCACAATGATATACATACATCTCCATTTGGGACATGCGGCATTGCTTTCTGCCAAAATAGCTTTTCACGCTGAAAGTTGTAAGAGTTTCGTGCCAGAATAAACAAAATCTTTCAAATTATCTTTCCTACTGTCTTTCAGTTGTCTTACAAAAGACTTGCAACTAACCAAGCCGGAATTTGGCCAACTTCTAGACTCGCTGATCAGCTCGGCTCTCAGTTCAGCAACAAGCCCACTGTGAGCGCAAGGCCTAAGACATATTCGTGTAAAGCATTTCTCTATGAGAGGAACCACCTATAGCCGTACCTACCTCCTATTGGCGCTCAGAACGCACAAACAAATAGCAGTTATGCATTTAAAACTATATGCGTCCCATTCAAAATAATTACTGCCACGAGTTGCAGAAATATTTATTTCTAGCGATAGCCAACCAGCGGACCGACAAGGCGGCTAAACCAACTCACTAAAGTTGCCTTTTTTCCCTTCTGCTTTAACCGGCCAACCCGGCACCCTCACTAGCAAATTTACACAAATAATATCATTTTACGATCGCAGTAATTACTTCGCTGAGGTCTACAGCATAATTGACGTCTATTTGCGCTCCATGGCAATGGTCATACTAGTCGTAGCCGTTCGCGCGGTTGAGGTGGTCGCGATAAATTTCCAACATTTGTTGTATTTATTTTTGTTCCTGTTTTTATTTCAATTCACTACTTTCGGGACGCCATATTTGTTCACGTCCCGGTGGGCGATTGCATGGCCGCGTAAGTGAGCTATCCAAAAAAAAAAGAAAAGAATTTTTACTCTTAGCTCCCTCTTTGCCATATCTCCTTGTCAAAGCTTATGAGTCGTGTGTTGCGAGTCTTGTCAATGGCGGCGTCAACGGCGCTTAGTCGCTCGACATACATATGGACGTACTAAACATACATTAGTACATTGCAAAGTTGACCAGCAGCGGGCCAGCATTGCATGTATTTATTTGCGTATGCAGTGCAGTAGCATGCCACACCACAGAACACGGCATCGTCGCACTCATCGAAGCTTTACATGTCGCTATGTACAAATTGCACTTGTCGCGTCATTTTGCATCCCGGTGGCCCTCAACTCAGTCAACTGGCCACACCAATGCTCCTGTGGTGTCTGTGCTGATTTTGTGACGGCGAGTTCGGGATAGGCGTTTTCTATTTGCGCTGCGTACACTTTCATAAGTGTTGTATGCAAATTAGGACACTGAGAGAAAATTTAAAAAAAAATATGTTTCAAAGAGTGGTTAGATTGTGGTCTTCAAGACAAAGGGATAGGTAAAATAGTTGGAAAGCGGCGGCACCAAAGTGGTGGAATTTTCAATAAGAAGAGGAAATATTCAGTTTTTACCACTTTTGGGTGAAATCTTAAAGCAGATGCTCTGAAATCCTAAGTTGTGTTTTAATAGGCTTACTTTCCTCATTATTATTATTTTTTCAGAAAGTAATGAATGAATTATGCTTACTCTAGTATTTTTAATTCACATCTCAAATATGTACCTACCAACAATTCGGTGTTCCGTTAATATTTCCATACAAAATCGTATGCAGTTATTTTCACTTACGACTCGTTGACGTTTGACCCTATCCTATCTAATCTACTTGCACGGAATACAACTAGAAGCATGTCTAAATGCAATAGGAGAAATTTGGAAACACTTCTGGACATACGTCATATGGCTGCTTCCCTTGTGTGGAAGTCGGGGTTGAGTACAACGGCTGCAATTTTCAGATTACGGAAGTTCACTTTGACCGCAACATTCCCGACAGAGTCACTGAGAACTAAAATCGATCTAAGTGAGGAGTAGATCACGACCAAAGCTAATAGCCTGACAAGTTGAAAAGCTGGGGAGAGCAGCTACTATCGCGCTCAATTTTATCACTGCTCTATGGACGAAGAACACGACGTTTTCTAAGGCTTTCACAACCAAAAATTCGCTGCTCGCCGGAATTCTAACAGGAGACGGGAGCATAGGCTATATGTTTGCTGAGTTCGGAGCATCGCATAATGATTTCTATAGAATCAGTTTATACGAGGAGGGTATAGAATTCATCACTTTGTGAGAGCTACCCTTTCTGGAGAAGGCACTTTATATTTCAGGGGACTACTTCTTCGAGAACTTAAATATCTTGGGAGAACTCCATTATAGGGGTTAATAGGATTTGCCAGAAAATAAGGACGACTCAGAGATTCGTTTAACAGGCCTGTGGAAATCCTCCCCGTGCATCACTGTGTGCCTCTACGACATTTTAGTGAACTCTCTAACTATACATAGCCGCCTATTTTACAAGCTTTTATTTCACATTCGTTGCTTGTTGAGTGTAGACTGCGGAAAACTTGGTATTTTGGTTGGTTCTTCCGACAGGGTGAGAAGATGATCTACTATTTTGTATCCACCGACAGGGGATAAAGTAAAATCATCCCAGAGCTCTAACTTCTGACTATTTCTGGGGAAAACTTTAACACTAAATAAACCTGCCGCCAGCTAACAAGACTCTATATTGTATAACTTATCATCATCGGGTTATTTCGACGTAGTGAATATTCAATAACTAACATTAGGTTAGACTCACATTAGGCTCGTATAATGGGACTCACTTAGATATTTAGATATTTATGGTTAGGCCGCATCACATGTTGGGGCTTTCGCCCACCGCTCGCTGAGCCAACTGTAAGCCATCTATCCAGGGAAATGATCTGAAAGGTAGATGATTCAACAGCCGTGCAATGTCACTGTGCCATGGGACCCAAACTAATTTGATTTGATGAGCGATCCTTGGACGCTGAATGCCGCTGGCTATCGGAGTAGTTTTTTACCCCTATTTAAGACGCTAAGAGTTGCGTTACGCTCTGAAGTAAGTAGAAGCGATCCTATACCAAATTTGATCTTTTCAAGAATTCGATGCGGCCATTTTATATGATTTTCAATAGTGTCCTTACACTTTCATTTCTTAGCATTTTCCCAGCGTTTCTGCATGAGTCTGCGTTCCTAATGAAAACCTTTGTAGTAGTCGCCATGTCCAAACTGGGACGATTCGTAACTCCTTTTTCGATTGGTAAGCATGTATGAATGTATTTATCTATCACAAATTTCTCCCAGTGTATTAAGCCATGTTTATTTTCCATTTTCCAGTCGTTCAAACAAAATTCAAATTAAATCCACCATTACCGGCCGAACAGAACCGAACCCATATTTATGGTGGACATTCAGGTCCTAGTTGCGCGCTCGGCCACCAACTCGACTCCGCCGCTGCTCTACAAAAATTAGTACTTTGCCAACAGAATTGCAGCCTTCCACCACCAACACTGTCAACCAACCAATCACACACACACACACACACACCTACTCATATCCATGTAGACAACTTAATGACTTTGTGTCATTGTTGCAGCCAACAAATGAGTGCCACACGCTGCAACATAAAACATAAAAACATTTTACATAATAAAATTGTAAATTGCATTCTACTCGTTGCACTGACTGGTCGAGTGGTGGTGGTGGTGGTGGTGGTGGTGGGATGGTGGAGCGCGGCAGGCCGCCGATTTCACTTGTGTTTCTGCAATGCAGTAGACTTAACTATTGCAATGTTGCAGCGGAAAAAAGCAACGAAAACGAAATGAATTGCCATCAAGTCGCGCGTTGCATGAAGTCGGTGCGCGTTGCATTAAATCAGCGACGCCATATTGCGGCAAATGGCCATTTTATGCATTTTCGCGCAATTTTTATATTAAAAAGTGTAAATGTAAATAGAAAATTTTATTATTAGTAATTTTTGCTGGCGTTTATTTTTGTTTTTTTTTTTTTTTTAACGAACGCACATTCTAGTTACTCGAAGGTGTGCGTGGCTTGCTGTTGAGTGCACTTGTTGTTTGCAATTTTAAATGCACATTTGTGCAACATGTTGCCCACTTTAGTAGTGCATAGTGCAAAAGTAGTTAAGAGTTTCTTTTTGTAGTGTTAATCGCTTGCTGTGTGGGCAGATATCTATAATTTTTTTTGTTCTGCAGCAAAGTGCATTCGTAAACACATTTACAAACGTACATATCTAAGTACAAACGTACATACATACTCATATTTAAATACGAAATGTCCATTGAAAAAATTGCCCAATTTTAATTTTCTATTTATTTAATTATTTCATCATTTCTTTTCATAGCAGCTGATGTATTTTTGCTGAAATTTCAAGCTATAAATGTACGAGTACTATTGTGAATCTCCACAACAAGTTTTTCTAGATCAAAGTTAGTAAAATAGTAGCGAAAATAACTGCATACTGTAAGCGCAGTTGTAATAGCTTTAACGGAATACAACAACAACAACCTACAGCAACTAAAAGTAATGCATAGCTCCAACGTCTCGGCTTCTGTGCAGGATTATTTAGTTACGCCAGGCAGTCAGTTGTTGTAGCCCGGAGGGCAATTTTTGTCGTTGCAAACAAAGTTGCAAATATGGAAGTGTTCAGTCATATTTTTGTGCATGTAAACGTGCGAATAGGTATAACGTAGCAGTATGAGTAAGGTAATGCATTCCGGTTTTAGCTGACTGCATAAATCAAATAAATTATAGGCTTTCAATAACTAAATATTTCCATACTCACCTACCCACATACCAAGTATGGTATGGATTGGTAGCAGATACAAACTCATATTTTTACTGATCTATCAGGATATATGTACATACATATGTATGTAAATACTCAAAAAATAATATTTGGTAAGATTTGGTATGTAGCTATTTCTAGTCCAGCTAAAGTACAAATCTACGCCAAAGGATAATTTTGGTACAGATCCTTTTTCTTCGGGGATTTGTTTTTCCAAGTAGGTCGGAATGTGGTAAATTGTTAAAGGATATGGCCGCATAAAATGAAAAGTGAGCTGCCCTGTCATCACTTTAAGGTTCTATACTCAAATTTTTTCATGATGATCAAGTACATCTTAAATGGTTGTACCAGCTTACACCCTTGTTATAGGTCTAATCATGGAAGGCCGCCCTAGCCGAGTGGTTAGAGGTGCGTGCTTACATCCGGGAGGGCCTAAGTTAGATCTTAGCATAATTTAAAAAACAGAAAAAGTGGATTTTGGCCACTTCCGAGAAACTAATTGGCGTTCGCAGGCAGCCTAAATCTGTGGGACACAAATAAAAAAAGAAGCTCGGCCAACCATTTAGCTGAAATGTGAGCGTGAAATATTTGTTATTTACTAACAAATACTCGCTTGCTTTGCTTGCATCTTAAAACACCTTATGAACTGTAAAATAATGTGCCTTATTCTGAGTTTCGCTCGAAAAAAATTCACCCGAAAATTTTCAATTCCGCCCATAGTAAATGCCTGGAAACTAAAAGTGAAAAGTGAACCGGTTCGGGGAAAATGAAATTCATGAAATTAAAATGATAAATCCGGAATGATTCAATTCGATTAAGAAGGACGGGTAGAAAATGGTTCCTAACTAAAAAAATGTATGTTCTGAAGTTTGAGTATCGCGTCAAATTTGGATGGGTTGATTTATCTTTATATGAATCTGTAATACGTGTTTTCGGACCATAATACAATTTTTTCGAACAGGTCTAGCTACCGGCAAAAAGTATCTTATATATTAATGCAAGCATTGAGCTATCTATGTGCCAAAATTTTCCAATCCGTTGGGCTGTTTTTGCGTGATTGACTAACACACATCCAAGCTTTCACATCTGTAATAGATATTAGTAAGAGCAAAATTCATTTTATTTATCAAATTAGATATTTACTGTGGATTTCTTAATCAAATCGGTACATATACATACATACATATATGTTATAACTTCTTCCTACAATGCTTTGCTAACAAACCAACTTATAATAATGTTGAGTTAAAATTTGATTGTTGTTGTTATTGCTACTGCAAATTACTTGCTGATGACAGCCATATTGCCATTGCAGAAAATATTTTGCCTAACATTTTTTAGCCATTTTTTCGCTTTAGCTTCACTAGTTATCGCTAGCTATTCGCTGACTATTCCATTACATATATGTATATACAAACGTAACCATATGCATGTACATTAGGGTGTCCCTTATTTAGAAAAGAGCTCGGATATTTTTCAAACAACAAACTCTGTTTCTCTTCAGGAGATTCAAAAAATACCACCCAATTGGTTATTTAAATTTTTTTTAATATTAACGATTTTTTATAGGTTTTTAGGGGTTTTTGGGGAACCATAAAAAATTTTTAATATTAATAAACTTTTAAATAAACAATTGGTTATTTTTTCTAGAAGTCTCCTGAAGAGAAAAAGAGTTTGGCTATTGAAAAATATTGATTTTCAAGGATTCTATACCATTTCTACGCAAAAATATTCTATTCGCCATATAAAATACATGGGAAACTTTGGGCGCTTTGAGCCACCTTTAAATCTTTTTGGATTGTCCTAAATCATTGTATAGTTTAGTCTTTAGGCTATTCACACATTTCTAGGGGGTGAGATCGAATCTCCATATAATTAAGGGCCATCCTAATGTACATATGTGCTTACCTATAAGCTCAATTGGCACAGGTTTCTGAGGTCGCCATTTTTTCTTTACAACATGGTAATGAATGAACGGAATCGAAGCATTTGTGACGGTATCGGAGGCTGGCTGTCTGCTGATTGAGTGAATGGCGGGATTGTAAGAAATGTTGACGCTTATATGCCTTCATCTATATGTATGTAAAACATTTACAAATGTACTTAAATAGATAGGTATGCCTTAAATAGTAGATAGGTATGCCTTATCAAGTTAAATTGTTATGTTAGACTAACTTGACTAATAACCCATGAAATCTCACATAGACCACTAGTTGGTCCTTAGTGCTACCAAGAAAGTGGATACCTAGTCGTTAACCGTATCTAGTTATGCTGCATGTTCACTTGGGATTGCAACTTCCTTAGTAAGGAGAAAAAATCAGAGGCAAAGCCGCGTTCTATCGAAATCTAAACACTGACGCAAGATATGTTCTACATAGTGTGAATTTGAAGATAGATTCGTCACATGAATCGCATTCTTCACTATGTGTCAGTCCTAATTTGAGACGGTGTTCCGTAAGTATGTACAACTATTATATAATACTGTGCAATCCAGCTGTGGTTATGTAAGAATTGCTAATGTAATAGGGAAGCACGATCTGTCCTGCAAGACGTTAATATATTCCACATGGATCTCGCTTTCGATTTTATTGTAATGTCCAATTCTTATCGATGGGTAATTGAGTAAGGCATATGGACTAGCATATCAGCTCGCTCGTTCCTTTCAACTCTTTTGTGCTTTAGTATCCAACAATAAGTAACTCGTCTTTAAGTGTAGATACATCTATTTTTTTCCTGCAATGTCAGCAATGCAAATAGCCATTTCCGCCTCAACGGCTGCAAGTGAGATTAGACATATTAGAGCCGTAGACTACTCACCAGCTTCAGTTGCAGCATTTATCGCGTACTCAATACAACATACAACAGTTCCCAATCCTTCACTCGTTTTGAATTCGTTGGTAAAATAAAAATTGGTAGGTGTGACGCCGTGGCTTGAGAAACGGGTTTGTCCAATTTACCGGTGCCCAAGTGAGTGTTGAGTTGTCTTTTGTCTCAGTGACTGCTGACGTAGCGCTCAACGTGCCCTTGTACATCTTCCAAATTTTGAAAAGTATATATTTTAAGTACCGTCGACGACTGAGTCCAAACCTTGACATAATGCCTCATCTCCATCAGCTACGTCAAGAAAAACTTCACTTTTGAATCTGATAAAAAGCGATTTTCTATTACCCACATGAAATTGGTATATTTAGAGACCGTACCGCTCTTAATCAAAAAGTGCCAAGTATAGGCTCTCAGGATAGCGGAAAACAACCGAACGCGCTTCCTTTAAATTTTCATCTTCGAAGCACCTCTTTCTATTTTTGGCATTTTCACAAAGGCTCATTTTAGGGTAGTATTTATTCTACTTTTGCTCAATAAGTTACCAGTGAGATGACCTTAGAGTCCCAAGCGACATTAGCCATCATCTCTCCAGCCAATTGTGAGAGCTTTAGCTTCGTGGGTCGTGCTGAAAGTTTTGTTTTAGTTTTCCCATAGGCATTTCACGTATGAAAATGAGTTCTTCCTTTTGAGGTCAATATGATTTTATATCATCAATGAAAACAATACAAAAACTGTAAGAATACATGGATTACATGCCATTTAAGTATTAGGCAGGCTCAGATTATTTAAATTCCTAAATTATCCCTTTTTAATCCCTGGTCCTATTCGGGTCAAATCTAGTATATACCAAAATTTTGTACTATACAAAATGCTAAAATTTTAGTCTTATTCCGGTCGCATTGCAGGATTTTTTTTTTATTTCGACACGGTCTAATGTACATGCATATAAAAATATGCACACAAAAATATTTAAAAAAAAAATCAACAAAATCGATTTGAGTCTCCTCAAATACATCTAAGAATTAAAAAAAAAATAATATTTTTGGTGTAAGATGCAAAAAATAAAAATTATAATAAAATCATCGCTTTAGGCGCGGTTCTTCTCTTCCAGCTTTAGCAAGCAGCAGCTACAACAGCGGCAGATGACAGCGCGAGATAGCGGCAACATGCCATTGAATGAGAAATTTTGTCGGCAATTTAGCCACCAAAAGCAATTCATCGAAGGATGACGACGACGATGAGGACGACGACAGCCACACATCTCCGGGACAGACAGACAGACAGACAGACAGACCGACAACAATATTCGCTGTACAAATGCAGTGCAGCTCATCACTGCAAGGGGCAGAGGAGAAGGCAAGACAGACAACAGCCAGGCAAGCGAAGCGCACCGACAGACAGACAGACATTTCGCATAATTTCGCGTACGTTTGCTGAATTTGTAATTTCAGATTTGATGTTGTAGATGCAGTTGAAGTAATTGTTGGTGTAGCTGTTGCTTTTATTGTTGTTGCTGTTGCTGTTGCCAGTTGTGGTTGTCGTTTACCAGCAGCAGCAAAAGATGGATGCTGTCTGTCTGTCCGTCAGCATCACGTTCGGAGCGAGCGCGCAACGTTGCATTACTACTTTTTGCTGTTGTTGTTTTTTATTGTTGTTAGTTAGTTAGTTGTTGTTGCAACTTTTGTTGCCTTTGCGCAGCTTTGGCAGTTCACAAATTAAGTTTTGATTGGAAGTTGTACTCGTACAATGCGATTTGATTCGCTGTGAAAGACATTGTCGCGAGGCTGGCTGCTGCGGCTGCTGCTGCTGGAGGTGGCACAAAGCAAAGGAGGGTTTTATGACGAAACCGGTGGTAGAGAGGGAGAACATAGGGAGTTGCACATGTATACAGCTTTTTGCCATTATATGGATGTTGGTAGTTATTATTGTTGTGCTTCATATGTATGTACGTTTTTTGCCTGCTCTTTTTGAAGGCACTTGTTGTAGCTGTTGTAGATGGTGCATTTGATAATGGCGTGGAAATCATCTTATTGAAGTTTGTTTATTATTATTTTTTTTTTATTTTGTCTCTTATTTTGTTGTTTTGCACATTTTGCGCCATCTTTAAATTTCATGCATGAAATTACTTTTTCATTTGGGGTGACCGCATTATCATAAAAATTTTTAACACATACATACATATGTTTACATGCATGTATGTACAGTGAAACCTCTCCTAACGGACACCTCTATTAGACGGACATCTCCCTTGGGCGGACATTTTTTCCTACACCAAGTTTTAAGTATAAATTTCAGAACAAATTACTCTCTCTTAAGCGGACACTCTAAAAACACTCTAGACACAAAAAACTCTATTGAGCGGACGCGAACCTCTTATCAACGGACATTAAGATGTCTTTTCATAACAAATCAAACAAAACCCTCCGTTGAGCGGACGCGAACTCCTCATAGGCGGACTACTAAATGGAAAAAGGGGACTTCCCGCATAAAATGTGATTGTTGTGCACACATTTAGTTTGGTTTGCGCAGTGGTTTAGGTTCGTTATTTGAATTGTCAGAAACCCTTGGAGAATCCAATTCCAATTCTAATGAATTTATAACAATATAATAATAAATACATGGACCGAAAATTTAGATTTCTGGTTGGATTTTGTTACTGATAAGAACATGAAAACTATTGATGAAAAAGGTACTGACACTGAAAAAAATTAAAAATAAAACTTACGTCAATCGACAATTTCCCAGTTCTTTATGTAATGAATCTATGGTTTTACGTAGTGAGCTCGAGCACCCCCCCAGCCCCTACCTGGCTACGCCCATGCATTTACCTCATTTCAAATTTTGTAAAAGTGTTAGAAATGTTTAGAAAATTAATATTTCAAAAACTACTCGTAGTTTGGGATACTATTGAAAAAAATTTTTGGAAAATACTAGGGGTATTCGCGATTTGTTAGCATATAGCACATAGAACATTTGCCGTATTTGGTACTTGTGGTTTTTGGTAAACAATGGAGAAAAAGTCGTCAATAACTGTTATCTAAGAAATATAATATAAAAATTAGAAAAAACTGTTTTCAGGTTATTAGGATAAAAACCAAAAATAATTATTGGATAAAATTCAAAAATAATTGTTATTTGGAATTTTTAAAATAAAAATCAAAAATAAGTCTTATTTTTTTCAATTTTGTATAAAAATTACAAATAAAAATTTATTTTCAAATTTGATTCTCGGTGCAAAAAGAAATCGATTGGTATAAACTACTTAGTTGTAGAACATTTCCTTCATAGTGACTTTTTCAATGACAGTTTTCATCAATAACTGTTATGTTCGGTCCCCGTTAAGGTGAATGGCAAGCAAGTCATTCCTGAGATAGAGCCAGAAACCGTCACCAAGATCTTGCAAACTGAGTTAACAAATGCAATACTGTGAAGCCAGCTGAGGCAGCCACGTGAATGAAACCGTGTTCCATAAATAATGGGAATATTTGCTCATTCGCATAAGCCAATAATATACCGAAAGGAAATTTATTTCTATTAATTTTTGTTGAATTTTGAAAAGCCATCACTATACGGAACACCCCATATACGTACTCGGTTATGTATTTCAATAAGCTGGACTGCACTCACTGAACAGATTTAAATACTCCTAGTTTCCAATAAAAACACATCTCCAAATAATAAATTTCCTTTGAGCCCGATAATTATTAAAAAAAAATCCGATTTATGCACCTGGACGCACATTTCATACTTCATATAAAATACATACAGAAGTGTTTATTTACGAACTCAGATAAGCTTTTACCCAAAGTTTATTGACCCATGAAATTGTGCGAAATATCCTTATATGTGTGTAAAAATGTACTCATACATACATACCTACATACGCACATACACTGGCGGCAGAAATAATAGACTCGTCGTACTTTTAAGAATTTTGGCTATATTTCTTTAGCTTATTTTATGTTTCATAAATTTTTTTTTAAAAGCCTATTTAGTTATACCGGTTTTCCGCTTTTCAAACTTTGAACAAAAATTATAAAAAGATCTACAAATTTTCAAACTTTTTATTCAACAAAAAAATTTAAGAAAATTAACGGTATTTTCTAGCGACTTGAAACTTGCACTTGCATACCAAAAAATGCATACTAAAAATTCTGAATAAAAAGTTTACAAATTTGGTGAAAATTTTGTTGAATTTTTATAATTTTTGTTAAAAGTTTGAAAAGCAGATTTATATGATGTTTGTTGTATAACTAAATAGGCTTTTATAAGAAAGTATTTATCATAAAATAAACTAAAGAAATATAGCCAAAATTCTTAAAAGTACGACGAGTCCATTATTTCAGCCGCCAGTGTATGTAAATATGAATTATCGTTATTTTTTCACTTTTTCGGTTTTTGTTGTGGCGTCAAGCCGCCTTTCATAACTTTTTCACAGCTGGATATGAACCCATGAATATTTCACAACCAATAATTAAGAAACATAATGGAGATGAATACATTTTTATTTTATTTTTTGTAATTTAATTTTTTCATAAAAAAAAGTCAAGTATAAATAAAACCCATTAAAACAACACATGAATAAAAAGCCACTAAGATATAAGTATGTGTGCTTACTTACGCAGGATATGCTCGTAACGACATGTTTGCGTTCATTTTTTTTTTTTTTTTTGCAACGCGCCTAGAGGCCACAAAGGCCACTCACTACAGGAATAACTGCGACACCAAAAACAACAAAATTGGAGAAAATTTCACTGTCCAACGAGTTGTGAAAAGAATGCACATGACCACTGAACTGGCACATACCGCTGCACGGACAGTGCCCAGCGTACGACAGTGCGTATGAGTGCGCTCGCTGTGATTGTTTTTTTTATTTTTTTTTGCTCGGGGGCGGTTTGCCGCGCGCGAAGTGCCTCGTGTTGTAATTGTACTGCGTGTGAAAAAAAGGATTCATTGTAATTTATTTTAACAAATTCATTGAGTGTAAAAAATCAGTTTTATCAGACAATACATTATTTGTTTGAGTGCACATTTGGGTGCGTGTTTTTTTTTTTTTGTAAATGTAAATACTTGCATGCGGAAAGATGTGGTGTGCCACCGAAGCTGGGTAGTGTAGAACCAGAGCTATTTTTTCCCTTAAATCAATAAATGCTCAACATTGAGGGATTGGGAGGCTTTGCTTCGTTTTTATTGTTATGCCTGGTGTTAATTATTATGAACTGTTGAATGGGGGAAGCAAATGTTTGATAAACCATTTAAAAGAACAATGATATGCCAACAAGCAATTTTGCCTTGATTTGTTATTTTATTTAAGGTTAGGGGTACTCATAGAACATACGCTCTTTTAATTTGATTTCAAAGCATTGGTCAGAGCAGACGCTGGCGTCATATCCATTTTCCGTTTGAGCTTGAGAGCATTAGATTGGATGGCTAGCTAGCGCGTGGCTTCACAAAGTCCATTAAGCTCCATAAAATTTCACGATAAACTTCGACCACATTAGGCAGCTAATCAAGTGGTACAAGGCGCAATACTGAGGAGCATCGCAATCCTCTGGACAAATAAGGACACCTTGTCGTAGCCTATTTTATCGGCAGTTTCCCCAGCGGGCTGGAAGCCTGTTCCTAGGAGACCAATCAGCAGTCTAATAAGGGTAGGCCACTCTACAGATCTTTTCATTGGTCAGAGCCAGTTCAAAGTCGCGCGAAGCCAAAAATGCAATATCCCGTTAGAAATCCCACCAATGCCCTGGCGTGCTTCCTCTTGAGGGATAGAGGAAACTTCGTAAGTTGCATGTCATACGGTCTCCGCATGATCCTGGACACTTTGCAACCGAGTGTTTTGTTCCACACCCTCTGAACCTACCGTATCATGGACAGGTCCAGCTATCGTTTAATTGCTTGAGTGGAAATCGGCCCTTCCTCTGTCTCTATAGTTTCCCTAAAGAGATAATTTCTTGGCAAGCCTGTCGGACTCTTTATTGCCCGGGAAGCCAGTGTGTCGCAGAACCCATTACAGATGTACGTCACCAACAATATGTAGCAAATCCAAAGCCACGCTGCACTCCGACACACTTCCTGAGGGAGTTTTATGCTATAGTAGCGCCTTTTTTGCAGCCTGGCGATATAGAGATTCACCCATTCGTTTTCTAAGTTGCTGCTGAGTAGCTCTACCGCCCTCTTTATGGCCAATACTACCGCCTGGAAAATTATAAAGTAGTCTGGCAGCTTATACGATTTGTTGAGACCGAACTTCACGGAGACAACTGCCACCCCTACGCCTTTCTTCATTTTCGATCCATCTGCATAAACATTTGCCAAGTCAGCACTCCTAATGTCCTTAAGCCAGCCTTGGTTCTCAACAGAGGCTTCGAAGTTCGACTCGTAGTGTAGAGCAGATATAATGTAGTCATTCCGTCTGGGAAAAGTTGACTCTATACTGCTGTATCGGTAAAAACTGCACAAAAACTGCCCCGTACACTGAGCTTGGCGGCAGTGCTAGTGAGTGTAGAGAGACAGAGAAGTGGTGAACCTTTAATAAGAGACACAATTGAAACTGAACATAGAGGCAGTGGCTTCTATGGAGCCTGATTGGAGATAGAGTTCTCACAAGAGGCGAAATATGTGGCGGTTACCATAGAAAAAATACTTAAATGGTATTCACATCTCACAATGGATACCGAGAAAGCCACAAAGGCATTTTATGCTTGTCAAAGACCTTATGACAAAACTTAGGGAATATCTCAAAAATCGACGTATCGGCCTTTAAATACTATGGGAAAACCAATAATTGCATACGAAGCACTGGCCTGGCGGACAAAAGATAAACAAGTAAGCTATGGCATCACACCTGGGAAAGATCTACGGTCTGGTCTACAGAGGCGCTTGGAATCATCACAGTCATACCACCTCTAGCCATACTTATTGAAAAAGAGGCATGTTGGGGTGCAATAATCAGCGAAAAATGTCAAGTCTGGTATATTAATCGATCCATACTTGACAATAGGAGTACTGGGGTCACCGTATTTGGATCTAGATTTCAGAAGAGTGTATCAATAGGTACTAACCCAACATTATTTCGGGCGGAAATATTTGCAAACGAAATCTGTGCTCGTGAAAGTCTTCGTAGAAAGACAATTGTGGCCATAATAAATATCATGCCCGACAGGCGCATTAAGAGCCTTCGACCACTGAGACGGTGTAAGGGCTAGTATGATACCAGGGTAGCCAACTCATTTTTGAGGATTCCCCGATTTGGACTAAGAAATTCCCCGATATTGCCCGAAATTTCATAAAATTGCCCATCCATAGATATCTTCTTATTTACAAAAAAAAAAGTTGTTTTTATTTTAATATATTGCTGGTCTTTCTGTTTATTTTATTTTTAAATGTGATTCATCTATGTATTCATAAACCAAACTAAACGTTTCCGATAAAAATCCCGATTACATGTGGGTTTCGCTGGGTACTGATTTCAGACAATAAGATTGCTTTCCTTGCTAGTGACTTAACTTCTTGCCAGCTTATTTAGGGTACGTCGTTCTCGATTTGTCACAATTAAATGCTTTGCCTGGCTATTAGACAAGATAGCTTCTATGTACATGCCAATCAATAGAAGAATCGATCGGCCATCTGGCAGCTTCGTTGATTGCTGTTAGTTCAGCTTGTCAACGTTTCAGTAGGCTCAGGCTAGCATACCTTGGATAACCAATATCGTCTTAATAATACCCTAAGATCGGAGTGACTTCGTAAGGGTCACAGCGCTAGCAGATATGCCTTATTAAAAATAACAAAAAAGGCGTTATGTTTACCATGGCTAGCGTGAGTGTGGTCGGCAATTTACCACTAACCTAATGTAGTTCTTCCTAACGAATTCCATAGAACAAGAACTTCATATAGGCAAGAAATTACCTTGACCAAGCGGCCCAAATCTCTTATCAATAGCTCCCATCCAGCCATTTATGGTAACTGAAGCTTTCCTCACCTCCTTTCTGGGATCAGTTTCAAACACTTGGCCATATCTTAAAGCTGCAGGCAAACACAGTCAGTCAAATAAAGGTTTCGTGGGAGATATTGCACTGGCTAGTGATTAACACCAGTTCTGTTTTACTTGGATTGTACTCGGCTAGACGTTTGATAAGGCCCCCTCTATGTCGAGTAAAGGCCCTACTACAGAGCCTTTATGAATCAACGCTTTCTCTATCCACTTAATATTTGTATGTATGGTGGTCTCCACAGACCTTCCTTTCTTGTAAACACAGGAAATAACCCAATTCCGTACTTAAATATTTACAAAAAGATGGTTCAGCTTTCGTATATAACATGTGCCTGAATTTATATCCTTGTATAAGGATGGATACAAATACCAACTATTTAATGCGCATTTGTATGTGCAAATGTAATTATCCCCAATGCAAACATAAGTGGATCTCGGTAAATGGCCATTAGCCTTTCCCCATATATACATAGGTTTGTAAATGAGTAAAAATGCGAATGGAAATATGATAAAATGCTTTTTAAATTTTTAATTAATTTTTATTTTTAATGTAAACATTTATTGTGCGAAAGTTAATGGCGAAAATAAAAATTGACAACGATAAGAGCAACAGAGAAACAGCCATAACCACAACTACAATTAATGTGAAAACAATAACAATAACAATAACAACAGAAAGGAAACAAATATACTATAAATAATAATTAATACTGATGAAAACCGCAACGATGAATTAAAAAAATGCGCGAACGCAAAGGACCAAGTTCAAGTTGCATGCAGATGTGCGGGCTGACGGGTGACGGGTGACGGCAAGGAAACCAAATAAATAAAAATGCTGAAATGGCCAATGAAAAATTGCCAACGCCATGCGTAGTCGTAAATTGTGGTAAAAGAAAATTACGAAAATTGAGAAAAAAGAAAAAAGAAATAAAAAAATACAAAACTGTGGCAAACAAACAAAAATAAACTGCATTCCATGAATTTTAAATGAGAACCAATTGTTTTTTAATTACATTAAAATAAACGAGGGAAAAGAGCAGATACATATGTACATGCATGCGCTATGCGATGGAAATACTACGCGCAAAATACAAAAAGCAACAAAAAAGTAAAATTTAAATAAAATAAAAGTTTGCGACGCGCGCATATGCAGGGCGTGGCATGCTGCTGCTGTGTGTGTGTGAGGCTGCAGGAAACAGCTGTGGAAAGAAAAAAGTAAAAAGCAAACATTAAATAGAGTAAAGATTTTTTTTTTTCGTAAAAAAATGGCAAGCTTTTACCGCGGCCAGCAAATATATTTGCACACTTTTTAATATTATACTGCCGTCACATAAATTTTGTAATTAACATTAATCTGATTAAATAAAAACAAATTAAGTGGTTTTGTAAATAAATTAAAAACTTTTTTAATATTTTTGTTTCCCTTTAAGTTTGGCTTTTAACAAAGTTTATTTATTTTTTAATTAAGTTTTCGCATATTTCCAATAAAAATGCATTTAAATTGGGTTAAAATCTTTTGTGGCAATTTACCCTCCTCATAAGGGTGGTAAAAAAGTTTAAATTGTTAAGCTCACACCCCATAGGATTTTTCTTACTGAAAGAAAGCGTTAAAAAAAAATATATTTAGAACTGCCTCAAGGCCCATGAAGTTTTCCACGCATTTTATATGTGGCAAATATCTAATAAAAAAAATGGTTAAATAAACAATTGGATATTTTTACTGGAAGCCTCCTAAAGAGAAGCAGAGTCTTCTGATCGAAAAATATTGCTTTTCATGAATTCCATACCATTTCTAGGAGAAAGAGTTTTTCCCCATATAAAATTTCATGGGCCATGAGGCAGTTCTAAATATCATTTCTTTTAACAAAAAAAAAATACGGGTAGTATTTTGTTCATTTGGAAAAATCCTAAGGTGTGAGGGCTTAACATTTTAACCTTTTTTCAACGCTTGTATTTTTGGACCACCCTACTCCTTATTTTTTACTTGTTCATAAAAAGTAAAGCTAAGTTTTAAAGATTTGGAATTTTTTAAAGATTTTTTTTAATCTTGAAAAAAATTCCGAAAATAACACAAGAGTCATCACGATAATTCGAAAAAGCCCCGTAATATGAAGGGTACGGAAAGCATTTATAAAGTTTCCGAACTACTTATTTAAAAATTTTCCGATAAGCCTATAATCCGAAAAAAATTTCACATGTCCCGAAGAAATCCCAATAAACAAAACAGGAAATTCCAGAAATATTCTCAAGGCCATTTCTTGTTCAAAATAACAAATAAAATTTTTTTTAAGTCACGAGGATATCATATTCTAAAATAAAAGCATAAGAGGAGTAATGCCTTTCATTTCATTTCACCAAACAATTCATGTCAAATTTATTAGTGAAAATTATTTAAATTTCTCTACACTCTCCACCTCATCAGCTTCTAAGCATTTTCACTTCCACGCATAAAATTCGTTGTCAATTCCAATTCACTGAGCATTTAATTCAGTTAAATCACTGAATCTTAATGCGACCTGACTGAAATACGCGCATGGGTTCCTTAACATCACTTAACCAGACTCTTGGCATCTTTTCGTGAAAGGGTTAAAATAATAAATTCTTACAATAATAATAAAGCAAAGCGGTAAAACAACAATGTCTGTGCACGCTCCCAGGCAACACGCTACTCGTACATCCTTCACATCCTGGCCGTTGTAATGCGGCAAAGTTAAAAAAATATTTTCATTAAAACCGAAATCGTATTCGCATTCAGTTGGAAGTCGTAAATTTCTAACAAAAACACTCGAATGCCTGAATGATGAGCCTCAATCATTGCTTTACCAAGCATCTGTAACTTTTGACGCTCCAATCCTTCACCTGCCCCTTCTCCTCACACGATGGGCTCATATTTCGCTCGCAGCCAACGTAACCATCCATCTACATACATATCTACCCATCCGCTCGTCGTAACCAACAGCCACTCTTCGTTCTAAGCAAATCAACCGACCTGAAGATGCTGTGCGGCATATTTTTCTATGCAAATGTATTTCCTTAACCCTTTTGGCTGCTCTTACCCCGCTGTAGCGCAATCGTCGTAATTCGTGAATGTGAAATGGTTTTAATTGCTGAGTTTTCCTAGTACTAAGCCCGTACTCTCTCTCCTACGCTGCCGCTCTCACTCCCACTTCGCCAATTACAGCTAACTCGGCCTGTTGTCGGTAGTGGTTTCCGTTTTCCCATTTACAGTTAGTTTTCTGTTTTGTATTTATTATTTCATTGTTTCCGTTGTTGTTTTTGTTGTTACTGTTGTTATGCTATTGCGAGCCGAGCACTGCCACTCTATGCCATACGAAAAGTTTAACGAAGTGTATAAATTTTTTTATAAAGTTCGCTGGCCAAATTCAAAACTGTAAGTAATTTTTAAGTGGATTTGCTAATGGATCCAATAATTCATTTGAATTTGTTTGCTTTGCGCTGAGACTTCGTTTCCGTCTCCGTCTCGGTTTGCGCTGGGTGCGAATCTCACTCGTGGTTGGCATTTTGTAAATAGTATTTTCGCATGAAATGCGATTAACGTTTCCGTCTGCGCGGTGGAGTGATTCTTATGCGGAATGGGGTGGAGGCGAGAAGTTAATATACAACTTAGGTGTTTACTCGTACAAGTTTTGAGAGCTTGGCTTAGTTTGATGTGTTTACTCGGATATGATTTAGGTGTTGCGTTCGCTTAAGAATAATTCCGTTTTTCCGAAAAGAGTTAATACTGAGAGGAGTGCTGCTAGGTTTTAAAACTGAAGAATTTAAACTTGAGTTTTAAATGTAAAGCCCAAGATTACAGTAAAGCTCTTCCCAAGGCATACAATATTCACACATTTACTGTGTAAGGTCAGAATCTTCTAGAAACGGTTTTAATTCAAACATGTCTAAAGAAATGTAAGGCAAGATTTTAGTACAAAAGTCGGTGAATTTCTCCAACTAAGTAGGCCGTGTACGTCGAGGCTGATTTTAATACTAGATTTTAATACTACTCCAGGATCACTAACGCTAGCCAAAAACCTTGAACATGATCTATGAATCATAGCCAGTTTTTCTGTGCTTATGAACTTTCAGTCCGAAGGTATCTTTCTAGCGAAAGAACACAAACATCGCTCAAAGTCAGGGCATATATAAAGGCCCTGAGTATCGCCTACATAACGTTATCTAGAAGCTTGCATACTGTAGGCGATACTAAGGGCCTTTATATAAGCCCTGACTTTGAGCGATGTTTGTGTGAAATGGATGAACCAAAAGAATCTTTTCAACTACATACATATGTACATAGTTATGGGGTTTTAGAGCAGAGTACTTACGTTAAGGTTAAATATATTACATATATAGCGAAATAGCATCACTCGATGCGATCAAATAACACAAGCCTGCAAAATTTAAATTTTTTCCTCTCCCATTTTTGAAAAATCTTGGTATATTAAATTAAAATACAGCTTTTTTTTCTAGGATATTTTAACAATTTTCATGGAAAGCCAAAAATTAATCAAACTACATTTAATTAAACTATTACTCAGAAACAAAGAGTATTAGTTAAAAATACCCCCAAAAAGACTAAATAAATCAGAAAGGCTAATGTAAATTCGAAGTTAACGCCAGTAACATGTGGTAACATTAAAGAAAATAAAATACCAATTTTCTCGGAAAATTTACGTTATGAAATTTTTGCCTTCTTTAATAAGTTACTAATCTCAATAATACTCAACATATTAAAATTAAGCCGAATACAAAGAAGTTTTCACATTTTCCTTTTTTAAGACATTTCAAAATATTTTCAAATCGAAAACTTCCTCTGACACCGAAATTCGATACATACTTCAATTACCTAAATCCAAGTTGAATTTGACTTTTTAAACAGGTTGCAACCTTTCTACGTGTAGCTAGTTAAAAATAAAAACATTTCAAAAACATTTTGATTGTAGTAATTCATTTAACATATTAAATAATTTGAATTGAATTAAATTTTTAAATTAGGTGGCAACGCTTCCAAGCCTTCAAATTCTCTGACACCCATATCTTAACACATATTTCATTAGCTTGTGTAAAATTAAATTCGACTTTTAAAACAGATGCAAAGCCTCTTCAAAATATTTTCAAACTATAGCCTTCTTAAACCTCCTACATGTGGTTTATAAATGAAGCCATTGCAAACCCATTTCGATTGTGCCCCATATTGTAGTAATTCATTTAATTTGATATAATTTAATTATTCACAGGTGGCAACTATTTTCTTGCTGTAACCTAGACTTAAACCATCCTCTCGTCTAAACAACCACAATCGGACCACGCAAATATAGATCAATGTCATACTTTAAGCTACTTTTTTTTAAATATATCTATAATATAATCGAATTTAAATATTCAAACAGGTGGCAACCTCCGTTAAAATATTTTATTTTTTATATTTTTTTAAATATCTTTCATTTTTTCATCCATTTGATAATACTTTTCATGTAATCAAATTAATGGAATTTTATTTTTAAAACTGGTGTCACCCCTCTCAAAAAATATACATATATAGTATCTTTAAAGGAGCGAAACCCTTTGTCGTTTGACACCCGTATAGTGATATTTGGTCAATCCAATTTAATTTCATTAATCCAATTTAATTTAATTTAAATTGTTACCAGGTGGCAACTCTCTTTAAACCTACTTTCTCTTCTCCGCGATAGACACGCAGGTATGCCGTCTTTCTATAATCGGAAAATTAAATAAACAACGAAATAAAATTGTTCCTTAACAACAAAAGCCAAATAAATACAGCAGAATGGACTACATTCGCGAGACGTAATTACCCTCTGCCTTGGGTTATTATATTCTCACGGCTTAAACTAGTGTCCATAGTAAAATTTGTTAGTCACTTTAATTTCCCCAATATCTGAGATGTAAGGCAAGGCAGAAGATATTTCTTAAGAATGCCGGCTTTGTTACAGATAGGCTAGGATCAGGCTTACAAGTCGCCAGCGACTAATTCGACACGAATGTAGAAATAAGGGAAATTCCAACAAACTCTAGAATGACAGATCACCAGCAGTTAAAGAGTCCTAGAACGTAAAAGTGTTTCGGAAAATGAGAAAACGGGCGAGTATGCGGAAAAAAGGTCTTCTTCCAGGCATACAACCCTCTCTAAGATGCTTGCTTGCACAAGTTCTTGGGAAAACCAGAATGCAAACTTACGTTCTCTCGAATCTATTGGTCGAATAGCGCTATCAGATTCTGCGCGATTCTTATAAATAAGCAAGAGGTTTAACGTGTTAAATATTACCTGTGGAAATGTTTTGCACTATGAAGAAAGCGATTCAGTCCCTTGGAGGTGCTTAAGGCTTAGACTCTGTCTCACTAAAAAGATCGTCTGGATTCGTTAAAAAATCTAAATGATTTAAGAACTTGCAGGACCTAACCCAGTCATTTTTAGTGCTTGATAAGTATTTAAGAACGCACCGCCTGGTACTCTCAGTACAACTCGAATATATGTATGTAGCTTGGAGTCTAAGCTTAAGACCACAAATAAAACACATATAGGGGCAAGTAAATCAAATTTCGCTAAAAAATTTAGCTTTATGCTCGAATACTTGCTGATATACTAACGCAACTGTAGATATACATATACACACACATACACATACGTACCCATATAGAGGTCAAAATCTTTCTGCAGGCCAATTTATTTATTATCCCCACAACAATTCTTCGCATATCTAATTACCTTCATAATTATAGTAATTTCATTAAGTATCATTGCTATTTCTTTGCCATTATTTAAACATAAGCCAAATAAAAGATAATAACAAACCACCCCAGTTAATGATGAAACAGCAATCAGTCCAAAAGCTATGCAAAGAAAATAAGCATGAATAACAACAAAAAAAACCAAGGGGAAAAAAACGTCACTGCATACCAAAAACCACAGAGCAGATATTGATTTTCAAATCGATGCAACAAGACAAGTGACGGCCAACAGGCTAAGGTTACTTTTTCCTGGGAGGAGGATGACGACATGTGGAACCGCAAACTGGAGCAAAAAAATAAGAACCCGAGCACATTGAAAGGCATAAACACGTATGTATGTATGTGTGTGTTAGCTTAAGCTGAGCGCCATAAGCGACACTTAAGTAGACATAACAGCAAAAGTCACAACAACAACAACAATATGAACAACAATGAGGCATATGTGGCGACAAAAGCTAACAAGTGCGCGCCAGCAGCTCGAACATGGCCAAGAAAAGGCCACTGTCGCACAAAAACATTAACGTAAATTTTTTTTAAAAATCTAGAGCGTTCTCAAATGCGGGCGTAAAAACGCACTGAACTACATATGTATGTACATTCCTGTACTAAAGCACAACCATATATGTATGTACTTGGTAGCAAGCGTGCAAAGTGTGTGCCGAGGTAATATGACTCCACTGTCGCCGCCACCAACGGCGGTTGGATTGTTCGAGAGGGACGTAAATTGAGCAGAAAACCATGGGGCGCCAGCAGCTCAACTGCCAACCAAACCAAACCAAGCCAAGTCATTTGAGGCGGCAACCAGTGTTGCGAACTGTGCGGTTTTTGGTTTTTACCAACCGGACTTTACTGACCAGCAAGTTAGTAGAGTTGTTATTGTTTTAGTAACTGTTTTTGCTCCTGTTGCTACTTGCCATTCAAATTGATGCTTCTTCATTTGTTGTTGTCTTCTTTCATATTAGCATGTACGAGTTCTTCTTCTTCTTCTTCTTCTTCTGCTTTGACTTTTGTATTTTGACACTTGCTGTCTTAGAATAAACAACAGTTATTTTGTGACCATAATGAATATGAGTAGCCAAGTGAAGGTCAAATGAACTACTCGCAGACACAATTACAAACATACATACATACAAACGTACATACGTCTTTACATACATTCTTATAAAGAGAAGAAAAAGGACATGCCAGATACATATAAAATCAGCATATGGATTTTGGCGCCAGATATACGCACATTGAACCATTTCCGGGATGTTGTTCGAACTGCTTGCTGCTGTTCCATGTTTTTTCTTTTTTAGGTATTTTCCGTTACAACCGCAAAACCGTTATTATTTTGCCGTTCCACATCGTACTATAAATCAATTTTAATTTTATAAACTAAGGAAGACACCTTCACTCATGCGCGAATAAATTTTACAATTGAATAACTATTGCGGACCGTTATTACTTGGCGATCATTAATGCACTAAGAACATTCGTCACCCGAGAAAGAATACTTGGAATTTGTTGATCAAAAATGTAATACTCTTTCCTTAAATTAGTTCAATCGGCTGTAGATTAAATTTTTATGGCAATGAGGATCGCAGAAAGCTTTCTTGGACTCTTTGCGCGTCCATATAAAATACATAGAAAGCTTTAAAAAGCTTATTTCCTAAGAACATATTATTTTTTCTTCTTCTTTTAAGCTTTCTATATATTTTGTATAGGCGCGCTCATAGTAAAAACTCTTTCTGCCCATCGCTGCTGTAGAGACAGCCAGAGAGAGCTTTGAATTTGTTCGCGCTCTTTAAAATTTACAGGAAGCTTCGCCTGCCGGATGTGGCACCAAAGCAGTGATGCTCAGAGAGAGCGGTTACTCTGTGCGCGTCCATATAAAATCTACCGAAGCGATAGGCAGAGAGAGCTTTTACTCTGCACACGCCTATACAAAATTAATAGGGAGCTTAAAAGCGGACAAGGCAGTGTCCATCAGTGACTACAGCACTGCATCAAAGGCATAGTTTTATAATTGGGATTGCATATGCGACTATCCCATGGAGCTTTTACTCAGAGAGCTTTTGTTCAAAACTTAGAAGGAGCTTAAAAGAGCTTCTACCATAAGATGCATTTTAGGGTAGCGTCGACCAGAAAGAGCTTTCATTTTGTGCATGCTCCTTCAAAATATAGTATGTACTCCTTCAAAATATAGTATGTACTGTTTTATATCACTAATGCCCAGGTAGGCCTGCCAAGCAAAGATAAATGACTACCGCAGTAGGTTAAACTCGTACCTGATCAGATTAGATGCAGATGAGACCAACGAGTGCCCGGCATGCAGAGAGGCACCCTACGACTCGAGGCATCCTTCCCATGGCCACTAAACCCAACTTAACTAACTCCTCTGTCCCTGTGGACAAACCCCATAGAAGCTGCACGCTTCGTGGGTCTCCCATTAGTTGAGCTTGATGACAACGATTGAGGGACTAGCCGATCTAGCTGGGGTTGTCTTAGCCGCTACAACAACAACATAAAAGTGGTCCACGCCATTACAGATCAATTGTGCTTAAATGTTTTGTTTAAGCTCTGGAAGCATCTGCTAATTGTTCAAGTTTAAAAGCCGTTGCTCGACATTTTTATTAACAGTTCATAAGGGTAGAATTATTTGTAGATGCATTTAGCTAAAGTCATCCGATCATTCAGCTGCAAGAGGTATGAGCTTCAAAACCTGTCCAGAGTCTTCGCGAACCCATTTTATTACTCCGTTGTCGAATTTTACTTCTTTCATTTTCGTTGTAGCCTTGAGTTCTGTGCGTATGGGACACTGCTCGAAAATTTCATATGTCAAGCTGTCTACAGAATTTGTAGGTCAGTCACATCTTCACTTTAAAACCTTTCCTATTATGGGTCATACGAACCTATACATACATATGTACATATATATGAGTCTGCAAGTTGATCTAGAACATCGCTATTTTTTGACAAAACTGTTAATATCGATGAGATCATTCTATATGGGTATGTTGCTAATAGCATGTGAAATATCTGACATTTCTGCCGGCATTATACGAGAGGGACGAGACAGGTCCTTCTGCACCTTGTCCTTCGTTGTTCACCCACGAGTGCGGAGCTGAAGGATGTTTTCCCCGCAGCGTCGTCATTCATGCAGACAACATTTCCAAGCCACCGCTACAGTTGTATTCGTATGCGCTTAACTATGTCCGTAGATCGGTGACTGGCAATAATTTTACTAGAAACTCTCATTTTAAACTGAAAATAATTAAAACTTAAATTTCCATCTATTTATGTATATACATTTAAATGTCAAAGTAAACGGAGCACTCAAACATCTTATCTCATTAACGCAGCAGCCCTCCCATCACCCATGCCTACTCCTCGGCCTCATAAAGCATTGATATCTAATTGTCTGTGGCGACAGCAAACTTTGTAAGAGGGGGTGAGTTAAAGAAATTCATTTGAAAAACGCAAAGTTTTTCTTTTGATGGCTCCGAGTTTTTTTTTTTTGCGTATAAATAAAACAAAATTAAATAAAAAATGTTAATGAACAAAAAATATTTTTCCTACTTAATTCACTTAATGAATAAAAGGCAAATGCAATGGGAAGCCACCTGTCATCCGGCAGCAAAAGCAGCGAAAGCACCAAGCTACCTTTTACACCTTATTACAACGACAATTTTCCTACGATGTAACCTAACAACCAACGACTCGTCCATCAATCCACTTGTCCATACAATCGACATACGGCCATCACTACAGCTAAGCCACCCCTCTATCCAGCTACTCGTCAAGTGTCTGTCTGTCTGTCTGTCTGCCCACCCATGCGTCTATTCAATCATCCATCATCGTGTACGCAAAATTAATTTTTTTTTCTCAGCTTTTCCTAACTCTAGTTATCCTAAAGTCGCTAGCTGTTTTTAATTTAATTTCTTATATTTCTATTTATTTTTTTTTTTGCTGTTTTTTACTTTGCCATCCACGCTTTGTTTTTACGCTTTGATACCTGCTTTTCGTCCTTTTTTTTTGTATTTTTAGCTTTCCTGCTCTCTGCTCATCGGCGTTGGGCTTACACCCTCTCGCATCCATAAAACACATTAGCGCCCCCACAGCTGGTTTCCCCTGTCCCCAGTGTGTTGACATTCTCCACAATTGATAATTTGATATTCTCGCTCATTTTGACTGCTGTTCAGCATAATTTCTATGCGCTTTGTAATCGCTAACTTCCTCGTTTTTCGTCCTGTTGCGCCTTTGTTTGCATGTCCTTTTGTTCCTTTGTAACATTAGTTTGGCGTCGCAGTCCGCGCTTCTGTCAATATTCATTTTTTTCCTTGCTTCCACAATTCCGCAATTTTTCCTACTTTTGAGCCGCATTTTTCGGTGGTAAATATTTTTTCTGTGGCCAAAGTAAATAAATGTCATTATGAATTTGTAATTGTCGCGCTGGAATTTTGGGGGAATAAATGATATTCGTTTTTTTTTTGCTATGGCACTAAAGAGAGAGAATTGGCTTTTAGTTATAAGGTGTGTTCTCATTCTACTGAAGTTGGTTTTAGGTACATTAGGGCACTTCTGGATATTCTGCGCTACGAATAATTATAACAAATGAAAAGAAGATTCGTTGCTCAATGAATTTGTCAAGTAGTAATTTTAGAAAAGATTTCTAATACCAGCACTATTTCATTTTATCATCTTATCTTCGATAGATGGGTTACATAGTAAAGAAATTTAATGGTTTTCTTACATAAGGGTGATGCATCTAGACCTTGGTTTTTCAATTTTAAACCAAAAACTTTATACAGAACTCGATGTCTTAAAACTTAAACAGACGGCAGCGTTGATCCGGATTAACTCGGACTTAATCCGAATCAACTGCATTTAATTCCCGAGTTTATCCGGATCAACGCTGCTGTCTGTTTATGCTTTTACCCTGCGATTCAGTAAGCAGTCTCTGGTCACTAATAGTGACTTCGTGGTGAACATGGATTTTCAGACTATTTGGTATTCAGTAAGCAGTCTCTAGTCTCAAAAAAAAAAGGTCACTAATTTTTCAGCTGGCTCTGAGCTGGTCACAAAAGGAAAAATATGGAGGAAAAGATAATTGCTTTCTGCTTTATTCAAAAAAAAAAACCGCAAAAATTAACCGGAGAAATATTTGTTCAACAACAATTTCATTAGGAAATAAACCAAAATGCTTTAATATCATAAAAATTCATTGAAATTTTTTGTTTGTTTTTGAAACATTAAAAAATATAGATTATATCAAAAAAAAATAAAACTAACCAAAAAACAATAAAAAATTAAATAAAAATAAATAAAAAATCAACCGCGCCCGAGGAGGACTCGAAGCCGGATCTCTCGAGCGGCAGTCTAATGCTTTGACCACTCGGCCATTGCGAAACTGAAGCCCGTTATGGCGACAACATTTGGTTTGGTGATATCACCCTTTTTTTCTTAGGGGTTATTTGAAGTCTGAACTTTTCTACGATAAGCCAGTTATGATTCAAAACTTCGAAGCCAACATTACTCGCCCAATTCGCGCAATGCTGGAAAGAGTGATTGACAATTGGACATTCCGAATGGATCACCTACAGCGTAGTCGCGGCCAACATTTGAATGAAATTACATTTAAAATGTAAATGACAGAGAATGGGTTTTCGGGCCATGATAACGATTTCTGGATATCGAAATCTGTTTTAAGGGTTTTATTTCAAATTACAAAAGTGTAGATGTATCGCCCTATACCTACGGTAAATATATTTTGAAAATGCAGGACAATTTTTCAAAAAATGTACCTACATATAATTGCGTAGCATAAAAATAACATAAATATACTACATATATACATTCCTCGTCATTTGAATAGCGCACCCTTTTTTTGATTTTCTACCATACAAAGTATGGTTGACAAAATGTTTATATGGAAGAAAATGCGCAGGGGATGTAGACGTAGAATATGCTATATTTTTATGAAAAGTTAATGAATATTAAACAAACAAAAGGAAAACTGTACCTACTAATTATTATAACGAAGAGTGTATATTTCTTAATTATTAATCCAATTTTAAACTTTAAACATAAATCACATTTGCTTCATTGGTATTAATCTTTTAGTAATGAATATTTACAAAATTATAATAAGGCATATTACATATTACTTTACACGAAATATGAACCTCTGTAAAGTAAATTTTTTAGGCAATTTTTGGGTCGTTGAACACGAAAAAATACCCATGGTTTCAAAGAAGTGTTTTCGAGATTTGTTC
Organism: Rhagoletis pomonella; assembly: GCF_013731165.1. Taxonomy (NCBI): domain Eukaryota; kingdom Metazoa; phylum Arthropoda; class Insecta; order Diptera; family Tephritidae; genus Rhagoletis; species Rhagoletis pomonella. The sequence continues at coordinate 70,387,699 of NW_023458560.1, forward strand.
GAAAAACGTATTTTTAGTACTTTTTCAGTTATTCCTCAATATCTCATGAAACGACCAACAGTTCGAAAGGTATTGATGGGCTCTTTGCAAAAATATATTTTTTTTGTGCAGATTGTGTTCCGTAACATCTACATTTCTCATCAGATTTTCATTTACTGTAAAAAGAAAATGATTGAAATTTCAATTTTTCGATTTTGGTCGCTTGTAACACTAACAATTTTCATCGAAATCGGCAAAGTAATATGTTTTTGTAAGAGGACTATAGGTCGCTTATGTTGATTGGATAATTTTTTCATGAGATATTGACGAATAGGTTCGAAATGTACCAAAAACACGTTTTTCAAAAAAATTACGAAAGCGCTTGTTTCAAAGGAAAATTGGCTTGGAAACTATTTTTTTTCTTAAACGATTACCACAAAATTTGTAGAACAGTGTTATCGATATATTTGATGCTGGTCTTCAATTTCTCGTCATCCATTGTCCATAACCGTACAATATTTAGAACGCATTGACTAGTTGAACCTTCAAAACCAGCTTACCCTTTTGTAGTTATCAATTAGTTATCGACACTGCTTTTATTTCTATAAGGAAAAGTTAATTATAAAATATCGAAGAAAATGCGGGACAAAAGCAGGACACTTGGAAAAAATCAGTACATTTTGGGGGTTTTCTGTTTTGAAAAACTACGCAGGACAGATCTTTAAATAACAGTACGGTCCTGCAAAAAACAGAACGGATGGTCACCGTACCTATACCCCATACCCTACACCCTATATATACCTAACATACACTGCCTAGTGTCACCAAGAGTTAGTACGGAGGCATACTCGTGGTTCGTCATCTACATATACCTTCAATTAGGAGCAAAATCTAGCGCCATAGAAAGTACAATCGTGGTCAGCAGTATGCTTTCGAGTGACACAAACGGTGCTGAAGGGAGCACTTCGAATTGACTTGAGCAGGTTAACATTTTTCTCTCTGCGCCAATTCTAGTTTGGCCGCGTGGGATCATCGTGGAAGCATCTCCAATTGCTTCTCTGCTTTGCGAAATCACCTCAGTGATCCATATCGAGTGTAGTCAGGTATGTGAAAAATTCTTCGGCCGCATTGCTTTTGTTTTCCACCGATGGTGTTGGTGGTTTTTCCGTTGTAAGATTGTTGCATAATCTTGCCAGCTCTGCAGTCTGAGACTGCAGTCCACATGGAACTTGTTTTAATATTTACTTTATCTACATATATATTTTTTCTGATATAATTAAGAGCAAGATGTGCACATGTGCGTTGCGACATAGGGCCAGTAGCGTTGATAGATCCGTGCCATGAGGAGATCTAATGGGGCGGTTCAAGCGGAGTGGTTATTCATTACCGATTTTCTTAGGGGCTCAATCCCCTCATTTCGTACCCTTCATTTTGATTCGGCGCTGTCACACGCAGACGTGGAGAAATATGTTCAAATGAGGATTAAGGGATGGCTCTTTCTCACAGAAAAAACACTCAGTGGTTACATTCCATGGTATCGAGGGAGTTTTAAAGGCACCTTGACATAGTGGAAACAGTGGATTACTTGAATATTTTGTAGATTACATTTCAGCAAAATCGCCCTTATTTAAGCGTTAACCGCGCTGCCTAGAGTTTAACCCAAACTCTGGTATTCGTCGAAACTTTGATTTCAGTCTTACTTTGACCGCCCAGGATCGCTACCCTTAGACCACTATTCTCTGAATAAAAGACTGGGCTCGGGTACAAAAATGCATGATCCCTCTCGTGGCGTCTCTGACCGTCTTGTGGGTCAGTTTATCCAAAATCGTAGGTTAGTGAAGAGGGAAAGATATTTCGTTTTAAACTTACATCAGTTTCGTTTGTTCGTGAGTTTGTTGTGAGGATGATATAGATTTTCGACAGATGGAATGCGCATTTATATTGCACACACTTCTTTTTACTCCCTTCGCCTTGTTGTTACACTCGTCTTATACACCTTTCATCAAGAACATAAATCTCTGCACTCAAGTGAGTGTAACTCAAAAATCAAGTGAGGCATTAAATCGGTCCATCACCGAATTAAAAAAAAAAAAACGTAAAAAATAATAGCACCACATGAAATGCTGTAATGCACTGCGCAATACTTGTAGTTAGGCTATTATTTTGCAATAATTCATTTCATTTCATTTTTTTTCATTTGTACGTTTTTTTGTGACCCAATGTATCCCACATTACTTATGGGGATTATGCTTAAGAAAAGAAAGTACTAATTCCACTAAGGCTTGTTGACAATAATTTTTCCCACTATCGAAAAATCACAATAGGAATAACAATACACAAGGCAACCGCATACAAAAATCAGTACCAAAAGTATGAGTGGAAAGCAAGAAAGAAAGCTGAAGAATGTGACACGACCAATTATATATGTATAGCAAAATGCCCCTAATCACAGTCAACAGCAACAAAACTGCAAAAACACATACATGTATGTATGTATGTCATATGAGGTCCTTTAGCAAACAATGAACCTCGCTTTGTCTCCAGCACATACTCAGCCGACCGCCCGCCCCGCCCTGCATACCAGGCGGATTAAACACCGATGCTGTGAGTAGATATATCTACTACATATATGTACATATGTATGTATGTATATCCACTCGGTACTCGGTTGCTTTGTCGGTGGCGTCGAAGCGTGTAATCACCGTGTCAGAGGCGACTGTTGTATCTGCGATCTACATGCAGCACTCAGCCTCGCACACATACATGCACATTTTATTGCAGGATAGCAGATTCATATATGAAACTATTCGCATGTCCTGATTCATATCAAATCCTTGTTTAGTGTTTTGTGTTGAAAGGCATCAGATTAGTGTTTTTAAGATTTTTTCTTGCTTTCTTGCTTTCTTGCTCTCTACTTACTGTTAAAAAGATATTTTTCCGCATATTGGTATGCTTTTTATTGTTGTTTTCTTTGACTATTTTTGCTATTGTTGCATTTGTTAGGCATATGGATTAATAGTTTGTCAACGTTAGCACTTTTGTTTGTCAATGTATTTGCTCCCTTTTCATATATTTTATATATATACATACATACATACGTATATGTGTGTATATAAGTGCTTTGGGGTATTTTCATACTGTTATTTCTGTAACGCGATATTATTTGCATTGTAAGAATGATTATCTGATTATTTTCTTATTAAACCTGCTTTTAGCATTTGGCTGAGATTCTGACAGTTTGCGGTTGCATAGTTTTTCTCTTTAGGATTAACAATAAAAGAGGTATGCCCAGCGACCTATAAAGCTCTTCTAAACCTAAGGACCCCAGAGACTTAAAACACGGCATCGGCGGTAGATAGTGGATGTGGTCAACCTTCCGCTACATTCAGCCTAAACTCGGCTCAGGTTTTCTGTGTTGGCATCGCATTTAATGAATAATGCGATTTAGTGGTGTTTCTTTAGAAAAAGCGACAGAGATGACTAAACAATAATCCCAGCTTTAGCCTGGTGAAGTTTTGGACTGAGTCGCCAGTATCGTTCTCTCAATTTGTTCCTCTATTTCCTGAGCAGTTTTTAAACGTATTGGGCCCCAGTTGGAGTAGTGTCTACTAATTCTCTAGTTAGTTTATCAGTTGGATATCGTTGTGTTCAAGAAGAGAGTTGAGATTATCTATGCCCTCTCTGAGTAATAACTGTGTATTTTCCTCGTAAGTTAATCTCACCACACAGGGGGATGGCGTAGACTTCTGCCTCATAAATGTTCGGGAATTCCCCCATAGGCATCGACAATTTTGTTTTGGGTCCATACATACATATTTGCCCCTTTGTTCTCTGAAGTCTTCGAGCCATATGTGTACCAGTGAGAGTAGCAGAATGAAGATTCCTCTTTAAAATAAACTTGTTTTCAAATAGTTTTTCTGCACAGCTCGATTTTGGATGTTCACTCGATTATACGGATCCTGTTTTATATCATTTTTAGGCTGAGATCGTAGTTTCTCAACGTTCCTAGATAACACGAGTTTTCCGTAGCGAAATTCTTCTCGAGCAAAGTGCATTGCTATTCATTTGGGGCTCTCTGCTCTATAGTTGTATAAAAGGGTTTCGGCTTTAAAGTTAACTTTAGCGCGGTTGTCGGACATCTGCGCATTGCTTTCATAAAACACGAACATTCTAGACGCTGAAACCTAGCGAGCGATTGTCGGAATCCTAGCTATCACCCCTTAGGTACAATGTGGATGTGTACCATCCATCGAAGTAACTTTACTGTGTAATTCTGGCACGTGTTTTTCAACTCACCCCGGTGTTTCGAAAGAAAAACTTTTTTCATTCGACAATTGTCGATTCTGGAAACTAGCTTGGAAGCTATTCTCTCTCTTTTTAAAAGACTAATTGAAAGATCTGCTAACGAGGAGGTCTTAGCGTAATTTTTTTAACTCTGGCAATAAGTTTTCAAAAAATTAAATTATTAAAAAAATTATTTGTGTGTTTAAACAATAAAAACCCAGAAAACAAAACAAACAAATTTAAAAACAAAATAAAAAGAAATGAAATAACTTTCTAAAAATTAAATTTAGTAAAAAATAATCATTTTCTTTTTAAAACATTAGAATCTACGGGTAAAAAAAAATTATTAAAAAAAGTACATAAGTTCCTAAACTTATACGTAACAAGGTAAACTTCCGAACGAAGTTCCCAGGCCGCAATATCCCACGAAACAAAGAGATCAAATGTCCACCAAGATCTTGCGACTTGACACAATTCCACTATGACAAAAAGTTAAAATAAAATTGTGATACGTGCACCCTGTCTTTCCGGAGGAGTCGTGTGGCCATTTAACGGATATTTTTCATACATAAATGCCATACTATAGACTAGAACAATGAAAAAAAAACATTTTGAAAATTTTTGTTGTGTTTTTGTTTAGAAAATAAAAAATCTGCGGTCGTATTGAATCACCCTGTATTTTGGTTTAGACGCTAAACATGAGAAATTATAGCGCGCGAATGCTTACACGAAAGCTGATATTTGTGTAGAAAAGTTTCGCCAAGCTGTTACCCCATTTTTTAAGTTTCAGGGTGAAAACGACTATTCTATTCTATTCTTATTCTATAAAAAGGTCGACACAAACCATTTCTCGGCGACTAATCGCCAAACGGAAACCTTTATTTCCGCTTACTACTAGTAACAGGTTTTTTTTTGACCTCACACATATATTTGGTTTAAATATTAATTATTAAGTTTCTCGCTCATTTACAACCATTTCCGCTTCACAAAGTTGCTACTTACTTTCAAGCGTCGTCCTGAGAGCTCGAAACCACGCAATTATTGAGAAGAACTTTCAAGAAAAAGCGATAACATTAACATAATTTAATTAATAAAATCATAATTGCGGCAACAGTTGCAACTCTAAGCTCGCTTTGATGTTAACGCTAAGCATTCGAAAAAGCTGCCTATTTCCCCCACTCTCTTTTCTCCTTCTATTTACGCCGCGAGACATTTGAAACTTTACCCATTTGTTTGGTTGTTGAGCAAATATAATACAGCAACAACAAGCCGAAGTTCAACAGCAACTTCAAACAATAAATGCAGTAAATAATTAAACTCTTTCTTTTACTCATTTGCCAACCAAACTCGTGCAGAGTGGCTTTGCGGTAAGATAATTACAAAAATACAACAGCCAACAAAAACAATAGAATATTGACAGTCGAAAGAATAAGGTCCATTTAGCGGCTTAAAACCATACCGCCGTTGCTGCTCCATTTGTGGCATTAAGAATAAAACACCTGTAACTAAATATGCAGATACATATGTATGTGTGTGTGTGTGTTCGTGCTTTTAGCTTTGCGTGTGTAACAGTCATAACTTCAAAATAAATATTTTCCTAAGCTTTTGGAGCTCTTTCGCCATATCCCCTCCCCCTTCTTCGCTTCTTCGCACCATTTCTAATTGAGTTTTTCTAACTTTTGCAACGCCAGCAAATGGTAAGCACTACCTGTAACCCGAACTGGTATTGTTCGTCCCACCACCCCCCCTCCAGCACGCATTGTTGCTACATATTTACTCTTCCTTTGTGCCTAATAACCATTCAAGCAACTGAAGTAAATTCCTCACAGGAGTTATTAGCCTGCTCGTCGTTGGGCTTGCATTTGCACGCAGCTAAAAGGGTCACACAACGTCAGTGGAGGGGGGAAGGTGGTGGGTGGGCCTTATACTAGAGCGCGTGTGCTCAGGTGTATCTAATTTCCATCTAAGACTTTTCGAATACTTTTTTAAGATGCACAATAATGTGCCACTCGTGCGGGCAGTAATTAAAATTTACAAAAACAAAGGAAGTGGTTTTTTGTTCTACTTTTCCGCTGGCTTAATGAAAAACTCTATTTTGCAAGTGCATAGTATTGCCTTTCTAAATCAGAATAACCATTTAATACTTTTCATTTCTTTTTTTTGTGTGGTTGATTGACCGCTTAATCAACATTATCCAGGTGCCTTTGATGCGGATCATCTGTAAATCTGATTCAGTTACGGACACCAAATACCGCAAACAGAAGGATTATTGCAGTTTACTCCTATAAATCTTGAAACCATTTCCTTGTAATCAAATTCATACATAGTATACTTGTGAAACAATTTTAACTGCCCAAGGATTAACGGCCGGTTATTAATGGATTTGACTTTCGTAGGAAAATTGTCAATTCTGCACTGTCTTTCGAAAGACTAATTAAAAGATCTGCTAACGTGGAGGTCGTAGCACTATGCTGTTCGCCTTATAACACTTAAATTAAATTAAAAAAAACATATATATTTTTCGTTTTAAAACAGTAAAAATTAATAAATAAACGAAAATTAAATTAGAAAATTTTACCAAAAAAGAAGGAAATACTACTTAAAATTAAATTAGATTAAAATTTATTAAAAAAAAACGAGATAAAACACTTAAAAAAATTGATAAGATCCTTAAACCAAATGAAATAAAAAATTTTTTTTTTGTTTTTAAAACAATAAAACCTAAGAAATAAAAAAATTAAATTAACAAAAGAATAGCAAATTAAATAAAAAAAAATTTTTTATTTTTCTTTTTATGCAATAAAATCCAGAAATTAAAAAACATTTACTAAAAACTCAAAATAAAAAATTGTTAAATAAAAAAAAATAAGTTCCTAAAAGTTAAGTGAAACTAAACAAATATTCTTTTTAAAACAATAACAACCAAACCATAAAAGAAAATCAAATTAAGAAAATAAAAAAATACTAAAATTAAAGAGATAAATAAAGTTATAAAGTTGACACGCCTGTGCTTTGCCCACTCGGCCATTGCGACTGTTGGAGTGACGTGAGCTAAGTGCTTTCTCTCAATTGGTGAATGAGAGAGGTTATTTTTTTCTAAGACTTTTGTGCTAGAATAAGCCAGCTAGCCTGAGTAACCTAACCTAGCCTAAGAGGTTGCCTTCTTAACAACATTTACAATGCGTAATTACAATTATTTGATGTTACAGTGTTCGCTTTATCTCTACAAAAAAGTATTCACCCGTGTATTGTTTGCTAGCAACGTTTTTTTTTTTGTAACTGTTATCTCTTATATTTCATTGCCATTAAGGGATTTGAGTTTAATGGTAAATAAGATGACACATGAAACAGTTTTTTTTTTATGTAATAACAACTTGTAATAAAAATCTATTTCCGCTTACTGATAGTCTTATCTACATAATACGCAAAAATAAGTTCTGTTTTGGTTTACAAAATCAAAATTTTCCTTTGAAATTTCAGGGAAAGGAATATGACTGAATGGTTCGAATTTGGTAATATATAATTTGGTAAAAATCTTTTGAAGTTTTTTATGCCGTATTTCTACAGGGCTTTATTTATATCGTTTCGAGGCTCGTTACACAATCCTCCTCACTATTTTGAAGAGCAAATATGTACATTACAGAGCAACAGAAAAAAAGCATTTTTGCAGGAAATTCGGAATATAAAAACACACTTTTTTAGCTGAACTTATATCGTCGACACTCATAGTCGAATTTTAAAGTATAATATGTATATCGATTGTCTTCTCGTGAGGATTTTTTTTTTTTTTGTTCCAAAGTTCATTGACTTCAATTACCCCGTTCCAGTACTTACCCTCGAGATCTTAGTTCCTACCATCCTAAGGGACCAACCTTAGGTCAGTAAATTAATACCCTCCTTTTGCTAGGGAAGTTTTGAGATTACTCCAGTAGAACTATTTAAAAAAAAAAATTAATAATAATAATAATTTAAGTGTCATCAAAAACCTTAAAAAGGCGAACCCTAGGTTCGATAAAAAAAAATAAATCTTGAAATGACTTTACAAAAATACTTAATACACTCCTGTGCGAGGATTTTTTTTTTTGTTTATTTGTAAGGTGGTGCGGCCTAATGCACATGTCTACGCGCATAAATAGTTTCTGTTTGTCTCATTTTACTGTTTCGAAACATCTCGAAATCCGAAACGAATGCAACGTCTATTGCAAAAGCTCATTGACAATTCATGATCAGTCATTGCTCAAATACAATTTTTTTTGTATGTAAGTTTATCGGTATGCAAATAAATGGCATATATTTGCATGTAAGTGTAGTTGCAATATGTTTTGCAAGAAACTAAAACAAAAATAAAATATTTACATCTGAAACCTGTTTTCTCAGCTCATAAGCTACACAAATGATGTTAATGAGCTGAGATCTGTCACTTCAAGTGCTCAGGCGAATTGAGCACTTCAGGTTCGTTGTATGACGTGAACATTCAAAAAAAAAACAAATATTCAAAAACCCACAAACATACATACACATATTTATGTACATACATGAGTCCTAGAGGCTGTAGGTAAACATTCAGAAACCTGATAATTTAGAATAAACAAATAAACAGCAAACAGCAATATACCAACAACAATTTATGAGATAAGCAAGTCGGTGAGCTCAGTCTTAATCATGACGACGCTATTTAACGACTGTCGTTTATTCAGACTTCGAAAATTGCAAATCAGTTGTCCGGAATCAGTTTCGATTTTTAACTGCTCAAGACAAGTTCGCTAAAATTCTTACTAAATTTTGTGTGTTTAATAAAAAATATATATATTTTTATTTAAAATTAATCTAACAAAATGCGTTCCCTCTGCACGCTTCTACTACTATTCGCACTGGCGCAGCCGCCAGCCGCATTTGCTGCTGAAAAGAATTTGGTTTGCTTTTACGACTCAGCCAGTTATCTGCGTCAAGGTAAGTTACACAAATTTTTTTTTTTAATTCTATACTAAACTTTTGTATATCTTTGCTTTCTCCACTCTACTTGCAGGCTTCGCCAAACTACTGCCCTCTGACCTTGAGCTTGGCCTCAACTTCTGCTCGCATCTGATTTACGGCTATGCTGGCCTTAAGCCGCAGACATTCGAGGTCTTCAGTCTCAATGTCGATCTTGATATGTTTCATTATCATGAAATTGTGCTGCTAAAGGCGAAATACCCGAAGATGAAAGTATTTCTAAGTGTTGGTGGCGATCGCGATGTGGATGAGGCAAATCCCCTTAAATATCTTGGCCTATTGGAAAGTGGACGCGCAGATCAACAGAATTTCATTGATAGCGCAATTTCGCTGCTGAAACGCAATGGCTTTGATGGTCTCGATTTGGCATTCCAATTGCCACGCAATAAGCCGAGGAAGGTGCATGGCTCTGTGGGTTCGGTTTGGAAGCAATTCAAGAAGATATTCACTGGTGACTACGTTGTGGATCCGCTAGCTAGTGAGCATAAGGAACAGTATACGGAATTCACACAAAATTTGCGCACAGCTTTGCAGCGCTCGAATCTTTCGCTGTCGATGACTGTCTTGCCGAATGTTAATTCAACATGTGAGTATTTCGGAGGATATAAGTAATCAATAAATATTATTGTGGAGGACATTGGTAGTTATATGTATAAGTCAGAGAGGAGATCTTAGTGAGTAATTAGAAACCTTTAGTCTACTTGCAATCAGGGCTTTTGATGCCTTCAATGATCCCACAGACCCTAGCAAATCTAAGGAAGCTGCTAATTTGAAACAGTTCAGGATTTTCGCAGACCGGAAAAATTGGAGTAGCAAAGCTGCACCGCTCAGCCTTAGATATATGATACCAGTGTACCGCTTACTTATATCGGAGGTTTCTGTTTCAAAAAGCGATGGTAGCAAAGCGTACCTACCAGGCCTCTCATCCTTCCAGTTGAAGATCCTTCAGATACTGATTTACCTGCAAGTATGTATATAAGAAATATAATTATTTAGGAGAGACTATGTAGCTCTCAGCACTCCTACCTGAAGGGTGGATCAGTGAATTCGCGTTGCCTGCCTGGATATCGAAGGGTCTTTTAGTAGTGAGCTTCGCGAAGCGATAGCAAAAGCCCGGCCCCATCTCGGAGTCGACCATCGCACGTATGATCTGCAACAGAACTGTCGGTAGTCCCAGTGACACTGTCCAGCGTGTGTTGAGAAGAAGTACTTCGCAAATTATGCTACTCGCCTATGCTGGCGATGGGGAAAGCTTCTATAACCTGGAATTGGTCTTCGCACTTTCTACCAACCCTGCTAAGAGTTCAGTTTGTTCACAAGGAGATATAAAAATCGTAATGCCAAGCTTTCGGATCAGCGCGTACCGAAGCTCGCCTTTGGTGCCATTACTGAGATCTCCAGCAGTTGATAAGGAAGACATTCAATTCTTCTATTATGAAACAGGCTCTCAGACACATTATTTAAATTTTTTTATAGAAACTGCTTGATGGCAGTATCTTAAATGTAGGATTACTCTGTTTTTCACTTCCTGCTCTTAGCTTTATTCGTATTAAATGGATCAAACCTCTATTATTTTAAGTTTAATTTCACACACACTTTTCTCCTTTCAGGGTACTTTGATGTGCCAAAAATCAAAAATAATTTCGAATTCATCAATCTACTCGCCTTCGACTTTCTCACACCGGAACGCAATCCCGAAGAGGCGGACTACACGGCACCCATCTATCCGCCTGTCGAACAAAATCGCCTGCCACACTACAACATAGAATTTCAAGTGGACTATTGGCTACAGAATCAATGTCCAGCACAAAAGTTAAACCTTGGCATTGCAACTTATGGACGCGCTTGGAAAATGACACCCAACTCGGGCTTCTCCGGCGCGCCCGTTGTCCCTGAAACAGATGGCCCTGCACCAGCTGGCCTACAATCACAAATTCCTGGACTGCTCAGTTGGCCAGAGATTTGCGCCAAAATGCCGAATAAAGTGAATGCTGAATATCGTGGTGAGAATGCACCCCTACGCAAGGTGACCGATTTGCAGCAGCGTTATGGTAATTATGCTCTGCGACCGGCGGACGATAATGGCGAGCATGGCATTTGGGTGAGCTACGATGATCCGGATTTTGCTGCGATAAAAGCGAGCTATGTGCGCACCAAGGGGTTGGGCGGTGTGGCGCTCTACGATTTGAGTTATGATGATTTTCGTGGACTTTGCACCGGTTCGAGGTTCCCCATTTTGCGCGCAATCAAACACTTCTTATAAGTTTAGTCTATAGATGTATAGTTATGTATGTATATTTTATTTTTTATGGTAAATACTTAATTGTACGGTTTTACTTAGTTGTGTTAGAAAATTAAATAAAATTGCCATATTCGTAAATTACGCGATATTTTATTGATTGAGTTCTATTCTAATCGACGGCAAGTAGTCGCCTTAGAGTATAACCTTCTCGATTTGACCCTGAAACGTGTGATGTTTGAGCGATTACTCAACGCTTGCTTCTTTATTTGGACTCACTGCTTGACTGGTTATTTTTTTTTCTTATTTGTTTACTAAATCGATTAATTTGTATTTTAAGTACCGCAGCAAATCGTGCAAAGCAGCTATAATCAGAAAATATGAACTCAAATTTAAAAATAACACAAACAAATCTTTTGTTGTCCATTTATTGCGCTGTCGTCTCTCGCCTCTCGGCAATCGCAAGCACCGACACTCGAAATAAGTTCGAGAACATTAATTAACGAGTACAAACACGCATTTGTATGCTAATATTTGTTGACGTGCTCCTATTTCCGAGCGCTTACTCACCCACAATCCATTTAATTCTAATTCCTCCCCCGAATCTTCGCTCATCCAAATGCTTTGCCTTTAAAAAAAAAAAGCACCGGCTGCTTATCACTTTTCTCGCACTCCAAACCCCACTCAAAGCTCCGGCGATCAGCTGTTCGATCTCGATCTTCGCATAATGCCACCACCACGTGAGCTCTCCATCAAACTTGAGTTGAGCTTTTGAAGCTCAGCTCCTCACGCCCAGCTGACCAACGGTGGTAGCATTCATTTCATTTGCGGCTCAGTGACATTTATAGCTCAACGATTTTAGTTTCAATTTTACTTTTGTTTTGTGCAGTTCGTTCTTTATCAAGTAAACGCATAAATTACACATCGGTGGCATTATTTACAACTTGTTAATCCAGTATTTTTTTGTAAGATGAAGCTATTCGCCTTACTTTCACTGGCACTGGGTCTGCTGGTTGCCCAATCGAGCGCCGCCAATCTCGTCTGCTACTATGACTCGGCCAGCTATATACGCGAAGGTGAGGAAGCAAGCCTATGTTGGCAATCGCAAATATTTATTTTCTAGATAAATCTCATTTACGACATTTGTTTGTTTGTTCGTTTAATTGTCTGTTTGTGCGCGTGTGGCCATGGAAAGTAAAAGCACTTATTTGTTGTAGTTTTGTGGAATTTCTTGGTTAAACTCAGATGGGGTGCATAATAGATTACTAAAGATAAGATTCATAATATATTATACGTTATAAAACTTATAATAAACCTTGTTGTTCGTTAACGTATCACTTAGCAAAGTATTTTTTCTTCCGCAAACGACCCTAATATGTATTTAAATTTTGTTGTAGGAAATCGTAACAACTGATACATAATTTAAGATTTTAGCTTGTAAAAAGCCAAGTTCGTCACTTGTCAGCTGTATCTCGATGATCCTTAGCCTGAAATCACACCGAATTTATATAACCAAACGAAAGGCAACAATGTCCTTCCAAAATTTCTTAAAATTTGTTTACTAGTGTGGTTAGGTAAATTTTTTCTATGCATCTTGTAAATAATCGAAATTTGGGTCACATCGATCACTATTTTCGGTAGTCCACACCGTAGTAGACATCGCATCAGTGACTTGAGAGTAAAAAAAAAAATCAATTTGTTTTTTAGTTTCTATTTCACTTAGGCTACACAAAAATGTTTCTCATGCCATTAGAAAGACTCGTCATCATAAATACTATTGAGTTGAGTTAGATTAGCTTGGCTGAGATCCTACTGGATGCCTCATGTAAACTACAACTGGTCGCTTGTGCCATCGAGAGTGAGAACAGAAGTGGTCCAACGATACCTTCTGGCGTTGCCTTCGTTGCGTGATTGTTGTGATAAAGATGGTGTGAGACTGTGTCCCGCAAGCACTAAGAGCAGTAAGTAGAGCATAGACTAATAGCAATTACTTTTCTACAAAAAATTTTGCCTTTTCATTGCTCTCTCTTTTGGATTTGTGCGTAGAGGGCGCTGAGAAGGTAGCATTTTTCGTTAGAAAAAAAAACGCCATTAGTCTATTGCTTCAGAAAATCATTGACAGTTTGTAGTATTTGGCTTCGTGTTCTAATCCTATGTCTAACTTCGTCCTGAGATTGCTTATAGACGCGGTCCTCATTAGCCGATGATAGTCTTTCATCGATTTTTAATAGCGCATCAGTCTTGTCTCTAGTTGATAAGTCACCTTTCTGTTACTATAAATTTCATATATATTGGTTCTGCACTGCCATCACAGAATTTACTGTCTTAATGGCAGCCTGAGTGCCAATGAATATATTCACCTGAGAGATAGGGATGGTTATTCTGACACCGTAAGCTTCAAGGTTCTAGCAGAATACACACGCTCCCACATCTGTACAGACATTACATATATATTTGGGGATTGTATCAAAGCTCTCTCCCCACCCTATCGTTTTGTATTATTTACTCGTATTGGGTCAGGTCCCTCTTTGAAATTGATTTGAGGAATAACGTAATCTTGGCAGTCGTTCAAAGATCTGTAACAAAATATCCGCTGAGTCAACTGTCTTGGAAATTTTAGTCAGAGCGCAGACTTTTCTGCGATGTTCTAGGTCACTAAGTGCTCTTGTTATACATAAATTGGCTAGTCTGTATACGTCCCCCAACGTTCTGGTGTAAGTCGTTTTATTTACTGCGGTCTACCATACCAATATCTGGTATATTAGAGGTGGAGAATTTGGAGAAACTTTTCTTCCACATACAATATCCACTTCAGTTTACTGCCTCTTACGCCTCACAGTTTAACCTTCTTTGTACAGTTACACATATATTTCCGCAAAACCCCGCACCCGCAGAGTATTATACTTAACGACTGAAGGCATCTTACTATAATGATGATGGCTTGGTCATACGGGGATAAAAAAAACCTCTTTGGTTGAAGTCATAGATGAGCTCCAGTCAGCCTTTACTGTCTGACACCTCAAAGTATTTTCGAGCCAGCTATCTATGCCAAAAGAGACGCCACTCTACGCTACCCTACGATGGGAAGAACTATTTCTGTGGACTTTCCCTTCGTATAGGCACGTTGACTTATGGATAGTAGTCCTAATATGAGGCCAGAGGGCCAGAGGAAATATACCAGATTTGAAGTAGAAAACAGGTCGAAATTTTGCAATTTTTTTAAATAAACAACCCTAATACATACATGCGTTTGGAATAAATAATTCAATGTGGTTTAGTAGCATTAAAATTGATGCAGTTTTTCCTGTTTACTATTTTTTTTTATGCGAACGTTTCACTTTCTATACATACATGCATATGAATACAGATATACACATATATATATTTATTTAGTTGTACTTTTTCTAAGGAAGTAATTAATCTAAAGTAATTGACTTTATTTTGCTCAATTGTATTCGCTTATAATTACACAAGCAAGTATTCAATACTTTTACCAGCAAATTTACCCTACATTGAGATTATTGTTTTTTTGTTTTGCCATAAATAACTAAAAAAAGATAACGCGCCATGTAACTTAGGACTAAGTACTTATGTACATATGTACATACTTTGTAAACAAGTGTAGCTTTAAAAATTATCACTTGTCTCGGAAGCTGCGTATCAGCTGCACACAAAGATGGGTCACTGGCTTATCAGAAGGTTGCGGTGTAGAACAATAAGCCGCGGATTAGAAAGGCAAAAGTATCACAAAGCTGTTACATTGAACCCGACTAAAATATGTGCGGAGAGGAATTGATATACTATGTACATTTTATCTAATTATGGACTCTTGACATAAAATTTACATATCTATGTATGGTATAGTACATTTGAGTGAAACGATCATCATTTTATTCAATTAAAAATAAACAAAATAATGAATACAAAAATTCACAGTTAATTGAAATTCCACAGTACGCGTGCTCAAATATAAATATGTATACAGAAACATAAACATTAGGATGCATCATTTTTTATTTTATTAATCGATCTTAACAAAATGAAATTTTCAGAATGCCGAAACAATTCATTTGACGTAACAGCAGATAAATGTACCTTAAAAATTAATAAAAGCATATGTATTTTTACACTTACTCAAAGACCTTTTATAGTAGGTACGAGGAGGATTTTGAATTTCGGGGGTTTGACAAAAGTCCAGGTGTATATCTCTCATAATAAGAAGGTAACGGTATTTTATATGGAGCGTTCTTAGAAAGCTCAAATTTCTATAAGAAATACATTACCGGGCACTATGTGCCCAAGTCCCCTTACTAAGGTGTGAAGCTATGCCACCGTTCTAGGGTTAAGTTATCACCCTAACGTAGAACTATTTTAAAACAACTGTTTTATTGCTGGATGTACATACAAAGGTGTCACCGAAAAATCTAAAAAGACGACCGCTAGCTTCGGCTATAAAAAAATCTTTTTTTAAAACTGGACTCAGGGCTGTCATTGGTTGGTGTAGGGCGAACTTTTTTTTTGCTAGTAAGGTGGTATGTATCTAGTTCCTGAAAATGGTAATTCTACTGCTGAGTACGCCGTCATCTGTTGAGGATGCTCAGATGTATTTGATATCGTTGGTCTTAACCTTACAGATCTCGGCCTTAACCTTATACATAGATCACGGCGTTTAGTAGTTTAGAGGGGTAAGAAAAAATAGATCGAGCTGGTGGTTGAAGTGCTATAGATGTGGTAACTCTTGGAAATAAGCAATCAATTCACGAAACATTTCGTAGCCACTTTTAGCTTTGAAACATTAAAGACCATTTCCCACAATCATTCTCGTTTTTTTATGTCACGGTATAGATGATATATCTATACAAAATGGAAAAGGTTTGGGAATAGGATGTGTGACCCTGATTCCGTAGACGACGAGTATCGATAGAGTCAAATAGCATTGAGTAAACTAAGAAAGATATACATATTTGAAATAGGTCTGAATATCTGGAAAAATATCGCAAAAGAGAGTGGGAACTGGTGAAGATTTTTTTTGGTTCTATCTAGACTTAATAAGCGTTTGTTTATTTGTAGTGTAGGAAAAAGTAGAAATTTCATTGGAATACTTTCTGAATGTACCTAAAATGGTGTATCGTTACCGTATGTATGGCGAGATTAAAATAAAAAAGCTTTTTTCTCACTTTTCCATCACTGCTGTAAATTACTTTGGTTTTATTAAAAAGAACATTTTTGTTAGGAAATAATAATTTGAAGAAATTTAAATTTGTGAATATGTGTGTAAATGGTAATTTTTTTTTATAAAAAATCTTTTAAATGCAAAATTATTAAAAAAAAATAGTTTTCTTGAAATAAATACAATTTTCGGAAGTGCACCAAAATTATTCAATTATGGAAGAAAATCGTTAAAATTAAAAAAAAAAAAAAACGGACCCGACCTAATGCTATGCACTGTACAACGTACGTACATACGCAGTTCACACAATATCACTTGACCGCTAACCACTCAATTGACCGCCAACACCTCTCACAACACTCTGAAAAATAGATACATAAATACATATATACATTAGTATTCCACTGCTGAATTTATTAGCATTCGTATGACAAGTGACAAGTCGCAGTGTGAATCACATAAATAGCTAGCCAGAAGCTGGAACCTGTTAATGACGTAAGCTTCATCTACATTCATATACTACTATTGTTGTGATCAGACAATAAGCGGTGCTTCACAGTCCAGATCAAAATGAGCAACAAAACAAAAAAAAAATAAAAGATTTCCAAATAAAAAGCACCGCCGCACTACGCGTTCTATTGCAATTTTTGAGGGGCTTTGGGTTGCGCTTATTTTAATTTTCCGGTGTATGTAATTTACATATGTAAATTAAGTATGTACATAGTTTATTTCCTTGAAATAAACTAACTTTTGTTATCGTGATTGTCATTTTGTTTTGAATCCCATTCCGTCCGTTTTGTCCCCCATCCATACATGTTAACACTTGGGTATTGTTGTTTTGTATTTTTGTCACGCATGCATACACTATTTTCATTTACGCACGTAGTATCTACATTTGAATGATTGCATTGCAATAAAGTAAACAATAAATATTATTTGATCTTCACACTTCGAAAAAAAAAAAAAATATTTACGTATACGCAGGTCTTGGCAAACTGCTCACACCCGACCTCGAGATCGCTCTACAATTCTGCTCTCACTTAATTTACGGCTATGCCGGTATCAACCCAAACACCTATCAGGTGCAGAGTCTGCACGAAGACTTGGACATAAGCAAGCATCAGTATTCCGAGGTCACAGCGCTGAAGCGTAAATATCCACATCTGAAAGTATTGCTGAGTGTTGGTGGCGATCAAGATATCGATCCCGAGCATCCCAACAAGTATCTTGAGCTGTTGGAGGGCGAGAAGGTCAAGCAAACTTCATTCATCAACTCAGCCTACTCGCTGGTGCGTTCCTATGGCTTTGACGGCTTGGATTTATCCTTCCAATTTCCGCGCAACAAACCACGCAAAGTACACTCCGATGTCGGCATGGTGTGGAAGAAATTCAAGAAGCTTTTCACGGGCGATTTCATAGTGGACGAGAAGGCCGAGCAGCACAAGGAAGAGTTCACGGCGTTTGTTCGTGATGTGAAAAATGCTTTGCGTCCGGACAATATGATGCTGACGCTAACGGTGCTGCCGAATGTCAACTCGTCCTGTAAGTGCACTTGAAAATCTTGTAAATAAGTATGTAAAACTTACTCACACTCTTTGCACAGGGTATTTTGATGTGCCAGCATTGGTTGGCAATTTGGACTTTGTCACGCTGGCAACCTTCGATTTCCTGACACCCGAACGCAATCCACAAGAGGCCGACTACACTGCGCCACTCTACGAGCTCTACGATCAGAACCGCTTGCCACACTACAACGTCAACTTCCAGGTCGATTATTGGCTTGCGCAGCAGTGTCCGGCCAGCAAAATCAATGTCGGTATTGCCGCCTATGGTCGCGCTTGGAAGCTAACCACCGATTCAGGCATGACCGGCACACCGGTAGTGCAGGACACAGATGGCCCAGCGCCTGCTGGCATGCAGAGCCAAAAACCAGGTTTACTATCCTGGCCTGAGGTGTGCGCTAAACTGCCGAATCCGGCCAATGCCTATCTGAAGGGCGCCGATGCACCATTGCGTCGTGTAAGCGACCCAACCAAGCGTTATGGCACTTACGCGTTCCGACCAGCCGACGGCAACGGCGAACACGGCTTGTGGGTGAGCTACGAAGATCCCGATACGGCTGCCAATAAAGCTGCTTATGTGCACTCGAAGAACTTGGGCGGCTTGGCGTTGTTCGATCTAAGCTACGATGACTTCCGTGGGCTGTGTACTGGGGATAAATATCCTATTTTGCGCGCAGCCAAGTTCCGTTTGTAAACATCCTCGTTGCTATTTTTTCACGAAACTTTATCGATTTTTATTTTGCTATATTCCATTATTTTTCCAAATAAACAATCAATTTTTTACCTAAAAAAAAGTTTAGCCAATATTTCTGTGTTATCGCCGCGATAATGAGCGTATTTCCAGTGATCTCGCTGAACCTTTAAGGCATACGCTGATAAGTTTCTGAGAAAGCTGTTTTATATGCGCGAACTTGATTTTTAGCTTGGAAATATTATTTCTATTTCGTACTGCAAGCAGATTAGACGTCCCAAATGAAATTTCTGCTTGTCTCACTAGCTTTCCTAGCGTATACGTGCTGGGCGTCCGCGTCCATATTGGAACGCAATTTAGTGTGCTTTTACAATTCCAATGCCGCCACGCATACAGGTTACATTTTGAATTTCACTAATTTTTCCCTCCACTAACATCTCTTCCACAGGTGCAGCTCATTTTAGCACTGCTGATTTGGAAATTGCTTTGCAGTTTTGCACACACGTCATCTACGGCTATGTGGGCATCAAGCCGGACACCTTCCAGCTGATGAGCCTCAATGAAAATCTGGATATACAGCGGCGTCACTTCGCCACCATCACAGCGCTCAAAGATAAGTTCCCATACGTGAAATTTTTGCTGAGTGTTGGTGGCGATCGCGACTCTGGCGAACATGAGAAGTATATAAACCTGCTGGAGGCGGGCCGCCAAAAGCAAACAGCCTTTATAGACTCGGCGCGCGACTTTTTGCGTAGCTACAATTTTGATGGCTTGGATTTGGCTTTCCAGCTGCCGCGCAACAAGCCAAGAAAGGTGCATTCGGACGTCGGTTCGGCGTGGAAGAGTTTTAAGAAGTTCTTTACAGGCGACTTCATCGTTGACGAGAAGGCAGATGATCACAAGGAAGAGTTGACAGACTTAATTAAGGATCTGAAGAATACGCTGCGTGCGGATAATATGTTGTTGTCATTGACGGTGCTGCCAAATGTTAACTCGAGTTGTAAGCATTAAAAATACTTAGGTTGTTTTCGGAAGCAAGAAAATCGGAGATGCAGGAATGGGCTCGATCGCTCGATCCCTAAAACGGTAAAGCAAATTTATTACACAGAGCGACAATCACAAACCTACATCTTCGCTTGCTTCCATTACTACCCGTCTTTCACTCACTAGCTATGTATTTGCATACACCTCTTCAGGGTACTTCGATGGACCAGCGATCGCCGACAGCTTGGACCTCATCAATTTGGCCACCTTCGATTTCCTCACACCCGAACGCAATCCGGAGGAAGCTGATTACACCGCACCTCTCTACGAGTTGTACGATCAAAATCGTCTGCCCCACTACAATATTAACTTCCAAGTCGAAAATTGGATACTGCAACGCGTACCCGGCAACAAGATTAACGTTGGTGTTGCTACCTATGGACGCGCTTGGAAAATGTCTAAAGAGTCCGGTACCACTGGCTTGCCTGTGGTGCCTGCAACAGAGGGCGCAGCACCTGCTGGTCCAGTGTCGAAGACACCAGGTCTCCTCAATTGGCTCGAAGTTTGTCAGCGTCTGCCAAACCCTTCGAATATCAATGCCAAAGGTGCTGAGGCTCCACTACGTCGCATCAGCGATCCCACCAAACGTTATGGCACTTATGCTTTCCACACCGCTGATGAGGATGGCGCTAATGGCGTATGGGTGAGTTATGAGGATCCCGATACGGCCGCCAGCAAGGCGGGTTATGTGAAGGCAAAGAATTTGGGTGGCGTGGCGTTGTTCGATCTCACCTTGGATGACTTCCGTGGCCAGTGTACCGGCGATAAGTTCCCCATGCTGAGAGCTGTTAAATACCGGCTGCTTTAAGTGAATTGGAGGAGGAAACATAAAGAATATATATATGTAGATGCAGTTTTTGATTTGAGTAATCAATAGTAGGCACAGCGTTATTTAGATGCAAGGATTTTAAAATATTTATCGATCAGTGATGTTTGTTGTTGTTACCTAATTTCGAGTTTGTGCTTTCTGGAAGAGTGGAAAATAAATTCATTGTTTTATTGCTTATGAAATTAAAATTTACTTATTTAAAAATTAAATCACTGCAGGTAAATTTTGTTGTAGTTTTTATTTATTTACACTACACATTCTGTGCCACGTATTTGGCTGAGCTTTTCTTGCAATATCTGGAATTCGCCTTGAAACTATCACAAAAGTCGGGGAACAGACGATTCTAAGCCACCTGTTGACGTGAAGTGGCAAAAATTTATGTTCAAACAAACACACAAAAATAAACTTTTCAGTCATTGAGCAAAAGGAAAGGAGCTGTAAGCTCTCGGCTTTGGCGAATAGCAAATGAAAACATAAATTAATTTTCCCGAAATGAAAATAGATAAGTGTGTAAGCGCATAAAATGCAAGCGATGCATATTCTGTAAAAATTTTGCGCCGCATGCTTTCCAAGTACGCTACCCTAGACTAGAAATTACCTGAACCATATTGACAACGTTTACCTTATCTCACTAAATGAACGATAAAACTGCTGTTATTTGTTACGAACTACTCTGCAGATATTTTTATTTGTATACATAGTTACAAGTTTTAGTTCCAAAGAAAGAAATAATCGAAGGGCCAAAAGAACTAGGAAAAGTAAGACGATATGAATCTGTGTAGCTTCGCATACACCTTCGGATCTATCCATATTATTATTAATTTATCGTCCGAATAAAATTTGTATATTTACTTACCTTAGGCCCATCAGCTATTCCTTCTTTGCCATTAAGACACTTGAAAGGATTGTTAGCAGCTTCCTTTCTGACATCGTCGTCAGACGCCTATTGTGTGATGACCAAGTCGCGTACCAAAAATTTAAATCTACGGAGACCGAACTTCATGGCTTGGTCGCTTATATCGAGAAGTCCCTCAGCGTTAAGAACTTCTGCAGTCGCCTTCAGGGGAATGTTTCCGAAACGCTATTTGGACTGAAGCAGCGAATGCTTCGGGATGTCTCCAGGTGGTCGGTCACTCTCTGTGGCGTAAGCGTCAGCTCAAGCAAGGTGGAGCTCGTCCTCTTTACAAGAAAGTATAAAATGTCTTCGGTTACTCTACCGGAGCATAGCGGCGCCTAGTTAATTCTTGCAACAAAACTCAATTACCTAGGCATTATTTTAGATAAGAAGCTTAACTATGAGAAGGCTTCTGTAGCCCTCTATACTTGTGATTGTGTTGAACTTTTTGAGATATTTTCGACAACCTGTTGATATATCTACATACTTATATCGTTGGCCCACTGGCATCGCCTCTACGTAAAATTAAACGTCTGATAATGTCCTGTTGCAATGTAAATGATCACTGATTGCCAGCAAAGCTTGATGTGGGATCTTAACTTTATGATAAACTTACATGACCGCCGCAGTGTCTTCGAATAAGAATACATACATTTGTATCTATTTATAATTCTCCACATTCAACAAGTTCGGTATTTTTTTTTTTTTTTGAATATTATGAATTTTTCTGATGACTTTGGTAACAAACAAAAAATCATTATGGCAGCACTGCTCCAGACCCGTTCGCTTTGTTTCCACATCCAACTTGGGAAAAGGCAAAGCAAAGAAGCGGTTGTTTATACCGATTTTAACGGCATAAGTCAGTACAAATTTCGCGGACAGACCAAAATCAGACACCGCGGTGCATTGGTAGCTTCTTTTCTTGCCATCCAAGGCTCCATACGATGTCGATTTTCCAGATATTAAACCGCCAAATAAGTTTGGTTAGGTTAGGTTAGGAGGACGAGCACGAATGACTTATACTTCCACACGGGGGCAGATTTGGCCATTGTGAATACCCTCTATGAGTGCCTAACCGAGGTTAATCGATTTGCTTAGTGCCAATAGTTCTTAGTACGTCGCTTATTGAGTCTCGGCCAAAAGGATCTTGAGATATCACAGTCTTTCCGATTAATCCGTAGGTCACTGGGTGGGGCTGTGGTGTATCTTTGGTCCCCCCCTTATCAGAAAACCACATCCAAATAAGTTCATTGACGGTGGCATTTATCTTTTTACTTAATTACCTCGATAAGACCTTGTCTGCGTATCTGACAGTTAAGTTTTAAATTTAATTTATTATTTACCTACTAATTGTAATTGGTATACCCTCTAATTAAATGTTCAGTGATACTAACCTTAAATGCACAGAAATGAATTTCCATCCACAAAACAAATCGAAGTAAATCATTTACAATGCAATAATGTAATTAAAGGCGCTACTGCCCACTTAAGGTAGTCGTTTTTAACGCGATTGCCCAACAGCCAGCAAGCTACTACCAACTAAAGCTTTAATTGCTTGCTTTGAATTGTTGGCGCCCACTGTCTTCTCGCTGTGAAGCAGTGTACGATTTTGTAATGCCACAAAAAAAAAAATGCTTCAGCAACTACTTTACAAAAGCCCCTTTCAACAATTGCATACTGGCGCTGAAAAAACTGCACAAAGCTTAAATGCTTTTATCGCCACTTAGCGATCTTTGTCAAATAGTAGCGCCGTTTTTGGGCTGCTCACTTAACGCTGCAATTGTTCGCCGTTGCACATTGTTGCAATTGTTGTTGACCATACCAGGGGCCAGGTAAGTAAGTGGCTTATGCATATGCGCATGCGCAGCCGGGCAAATGCGAGCGCCAGCTACATTTAGCAGGCAACGGAGCACAATGCAGCAAGGCAAGCGCGTGTGTGTAATTGGCGCTTAGAGCAATGTGCAGCCAAATTGGCTACTTTTAAAAAATCTCAGCGGCAGCACTCCCCTCTCTTTACACGCCAACCGCTATTGCGCCTTTTGTGTGTTTCTTTGGGTCGTTTTTTTTTTTTTGTTTCATTTGCATTGTGGGTGCACTCTCAGCGCGCTTGTACCAGTTTGCATGCCAATCGAAAGCGCGTTGACATGCCACCAGGTAATGCGCTCGTACGCGCTTACAAAGCTACTACTCATGTATACCCCTCAGCATTTTTTTATGTTGTACAGATTTACGTACAGTCCCTTTCGCTGCCCTCGCTAGCGCCGCTGTTTCTTGAATACAACTAAATTAAGTTATTGTTTTCGCTGAGCGCTAACCTTTGATTTTGCATCTTTGTCCGCCTCAATTGCAATGTGTGTTTGATGTGCTGTTCACGCCAATCTCAGCGCAGGATCAGCGCGATACCTTTTGCTGCACGCGCTGCGATGCAAAGCTCACGACTGCGCCAAGCGGAGAGATTTCGCATTCTGATAAGACTGCATGGTCCTAGTTTTGTTTGTTTTGTTTTGTTATCATTAAGACAATTATTTTAGGGTTAAAAGAGAGTCAGTTATTCAGAACTGGGTTTTTTATCTAAGCGATGATTGGACAATATCGGAAATGTTGAAGGATTCACGTCCTTTGCTTCGGATTCTTAACTCTCGTATACGCCAATAGGGTCTAGTCAGGGCCTGCTTCTTCAAGCGCCAAATTAAGAAACTGATCCTCTTTTAGGTTGTCGTGGCGGCTGTGGCGCCCTTTACGCCCGTTGGCGCAAGATACCGATATGGGCCTGGCTTGATGCTAATTGGTCTCCTTATTGACCCATCCCAAGCCTATGAGGGCCGAGTTCCATTCATCCAGTAAATTTAGCAATCAGCCCTGCAATAATTTTGAGGCTTCAGGTACTTTAGTGGTCGGATCTTATCCGATTAGATTCACTAGACATTTTTTCCACAGTTCTTTATCTCTTCGATACTAATTCCATCAAATAAGAGGCTCCCTCTCTTCCGTAATCTGTGCTTCATAGTAGTACCAGAGAATTTGGTAGGCCCATTCTTGACCTTCTGCTTCATCGTCATTTCAGTTTCTTCAATCGCCCTGGCGGACCTCCCAACTTTCTTCACAGTTTGGGGCTAAAGGACCTCTGCTGCTAACAGCAGTCCATTAGAAACTCTTGGCTAGGGAACTCGACTTTCCTTCTGAGTTTTTAGGACTGCCGATGTCTGACAGTGCGAGCTTATACTTAAGTAGTTTAAACCCTGAGAGAACTAAAGAAGTTCTGATTATTTTAGTGTCGCCTAAGTATATACCGCTCGGACAAGAATTGTAAGTTGTGACCAAATCGTAGAAAACGCAGTTTTCTGCTATGCGCTGGTAGCCATATTAGTCTGCCTATTAAATAATCAAACAAAACTGAAACAGAGATCAGGCCGTGCGATTTTTGGCCGACTTGCTTTGAGTTCACCGTGTGCGGGCCTCGACGCCCTGATATCAGGGTAGAAATTTACGGATACCTCCTCCTTTGTAGCCAATAATGGCAGCTATCTTTACCTGGAAAACGCCATTCTGATCTCTAAGCCTGAATTTGAGGTTGCCATCTCCCGTCCTCCCGTCAAGCTTCGATTCATTCGGGGTTATCGTTGCGTTCTTTCAACTACTCGGGCAGTGGATTTTTTTTCTATTTTTAATTTAAATTTTAATTTTTTAAATCAATTTTCTTTAAATTTTTAGATTTTGTTGCTAAAGAAAAATATTTAATTTTTAATTTCATTTCTTCCTTCTTTAATTTAATTATTTTTCTTTTTTAATTTCAGTTTCTTTCACTTTTAGATGTTCTATGAAAAATAATACTTTTTTTATTTCATTTAATTTTTAAGAAATTATTTGAATTTTATATTTTTTTAAACAAATTTTTTCTCTTTTAGTAAATTTTTTTTAATTTTTAGATTTTATTGTTTCAAAGAGGAAAAGAAATCAAAAAAAATTTTCTTATTTACTTTTGCTTTATTTTCTTTTACATTTTCTCCTTTTTCTTTTTTAATTTAATTTTCTTTTTTATTAGTTTTTATTGTTTTAAAAATAAAGATTCAATAAATACATATTATACAAAAAAAAAAACTTATTCCAAAAGGCGAACAGCATAACGAAAAGGTTCTTGTTAGCAAATCTTTCAATTAGTCCTTCGAAAGACTGTAAAGAGCATCCAAGATAGTTCCCAGAATTGACAATTTTCCTGCGAAAAAATTTTTTCTTTCGAAAGACTGTGGTGAGCTCAAAGAAAGTTTCCAGAATTGCTCTGTGGCTAGTTCCCTCTCGTTCTTACTCAAGTGGCCAAAGACCATCATTCACACCCTCTCAAACATCTCTCAGGAATGTAGAGTGAAGATGCTAAATTACTCGCACCGTCAAAGCCTTTACTTATGGGGTGATTGGTCAAGTACAATACTTAAAACCAAATATCGCAGAGGAGCCCCTTGGTACAAACGATTTTCGTTTTGATTTTTTGCTTCTTTATATTTTTTCTTCAATCCTCATAAACTAAAAACAAAACAGCCGCAAAAAAATCGCCGTACCAACTAAGCCACATCAATGCAATCAATACAAAATAAAATCCCATTAGCTTAACTTATCTGCTATTTTGTCTTCCGAAGAAGCAAAATTGTCCGTCGAACACGATTTTCGCTGCAAACAATGCAACTTTGGCGCGTAATCAGCCACACTTCATCGGCCAATCGGCGAAATCGCCCCCTCGCACAGTAATGATGTTGAAAATGTTGCATCTTATTTAAGTGAGGCGACCGAAGAACGCACATATTTGTCATTTCATTGCCGGCGCGCGAGGAGAACAAACGGGAGAGCCAGCACTAATAGCCACCAGCGCAAACTGCAAGAATCTCAACTACCGCATTGCAAGTGGCAAGTGAGTCATGCAGATGAAATCGCGCTGATCGAGAAGCCAATAAGCAAAATACCAAGGCAACGCATGCAAAGCCAAACGATTGCGAGCAGAGGGAATCCTTTCAAGCGTCTGCAGCTCAAATATGTTGGCGAGAAGTACTAGTGAACAAGTAAAGCGATCGGCTGGCGACAGTGGCGGCGATGGCGAGTAAGCAAGCGCGCGCTTAATTAGATGCGCGCGATACAAGCGACAACAACGCCGGCATGAAAAGGAAAAAATTCAAAAAAAAAAAATCTGAAGGAACGACAAAGTTGACTATCTGATTTTTTACTGCCTGGCGTCAGCAGCGCACAAAAGAAAGCCTACAACAAAAATCCTTGCTCATACAAGTCGATGATCCCCAAACAGCTCATTTTATGCCCTACGAACTACGAGGCATCCAAAAGAGTTAGTCGTCCACACTCTCCGCCAGCCACGCGCCATCAACTTGCTTTGCCTACTCCAATCTGTGAATTCCACGGAAAGCACTGAGACAATACCGTTTCGATCGATCTGCGCTTATCCATCCTGCTGCAGTCCATGGCGGTGCCGAAGCTGTTGTTGATGCTTGCTGCCCTTGTGCTCTTTGGCTTTGGCTTTGGCTTTGGCTTCGGCTTTCCCAACGTGGCGTGGCGCTGATTTTGGGCTCATCTGCCTTTGAACTGTGTCTGCTACATCTTGTTTACAACATGTTTCATGTTCGCTATGCCTGGCACGAATGCGGCACAAAATTTAATTGAATATCTTGCAGTGACGCCAGTACATACTTATGTGTACGTACTTATAACAAGTGCGATTGCTAATGACATACTTTGCATTCCCAAAAGACAGTCAAAGAGCAGACCATTTCGAAGGGCTAAACACACATCCGCCAGCAATTCGATTTGGAGTATAAATACATGAAACATATGCAGGGCAGGATCTGATCGACCATTGACTCGATGATGATGATGGGTTTAATCCAACTCCCAACCTCAAAACAGTGTACATAAGCGGAGGAAATACTTGTCCCACACAATATCGCGCCTTTAAATTCCACACAGATCTTGATGATAGTCCAGTTCGAGCGAAGCACCAAAGCGCGCACCGCCCATTGGATCAGCAGCTCGGCCTAAGTCTTTCACACGATTTTTTTTCTTCGATTGTGTGTTGTCTTTTTTGTTGCCGTCGTCGTCAGATCATTTCCTTCACCTCACAATTGAGATTGCAACATCGGATAAGCGCCTCTTTGCACATTTTCGATGACCATTACTGGTTGTAGATTTGTATAACTGCAACTAAAATAAAACGCAGCTAAAAAAATGCGAATGGCCATAGGTGATAAAAGAGTGCTTAACCTCGGGATTCGCAGTCGTTTCAACTCTCTCAGATTTTTTGCCCTTGCTGGAACGCGTATTCAATCCCTGATACTTTCAATTGTTAAGGCATTTTCTAAGTGCCGCAAAATCAATCGACTCAAAATCCAGATATTCCACTCTATACATAAATATCTTAATGATTTAATTACGTGTGCCTTTACGTACCTACATACTTACTCACATGCATACACACATTTCAAACAATTCATTGAAGTCATTCGATTTGTTTATTTGTGTCTAAACATTTTTAATAGCAACAATAATAATTAAAACTTGTGTACATGCGCCCACGCTGGGTGGCACAAATGTTAAGACCGCGCACAATTCAACCATGCGCCGCGCTGTTAATATAATATGTACAATGCGTTATATGAATGTGAGGTTAGGGTGATCAGCATTTTTTTGTAAATAATAAAATTTGTATAATTATGGTGTTGAAGGACCAGTAAATCACTCTCATAGCGAAGCTCGAGTGCTTGCCAACGGCCCTTCTGCGATAGTATCAGCCTATCGGTGCCTTCTTGATCCTTTTCTCGACGTTCGCTTCCCAAGAAACCTTACTTTCACGCTCCAACTCTTTCTACCAGACAGCGTTAAGGGAACGTCGCCCAGTGAGGGAGGTTAAAAGACTGGGATTTTAGTATATCTGCTTGTGAAAAGAACAACCAACGACTTGTTTGGGCGTACAATTAAGCCGCAGCTGGCAACCCACTTTTCCTGATAGATCCCTGATATCCCTGGATGAGTTTATTCAGGCCGCCTAAGGACTTTCTCTATTAGTGCTACGCTGCCAGCATAGGGTTACCTACCCCAACAGCGGATTTCCCCCAAAGTCTCTAGCAGATCGTTGACGACAACGCTTCTCACATAAAAGAACGGGGGATTATAGCCTGTTTATACCAGGGCCACTTAATGGCTAGTTTCCCTATCCCAACGTCCGTTAACGTGGTGAGAGAGCTCTACCTTGTGGGGTATCTTTGCTCACTTTCTCTGGATGGAAGCGCTGCCATACTCTATAGAAACAGTTCTGTTATAGAGAATGCACCACCGCATAGTATTTTCGCGTTAACCTGATTTACCGATCTGCGGTAAGCGGGTTGAATTAAGTGCATAACACATACCCCCAGCTTCTTCATAAATGCTAAGCAAACCTTGGTAGAAGAGTGCCTAATTATAAATGGTTCAACTTTTAATGAATTGAAATATACTCATCTGGTCCACACCGTACAATTACACGGAATGTGCTCCGACGTCCGTCAGACCAGTTATGACCCATTCGTTATCAAAATATTAATGTCTCCGCGAATAATGTTCATACATCTTGTGGCCGGAGGACTTGCCAAACTGTGTAGATTATTGAACCTTTTCAGCTATTAAACCACGAACACTGGGACGGATGTTCATACAGTAAATCTACTTGAGTTCAGACCTCAAAAAATATTTTTCTGGGTCAGGTGGCCGCAAAATTAGCACCACAGGACCAGTTTCGCTCATCTCAGCTGAGACAGTTTTGCCGAGTTTACCTGTAGCCTTTTGAGTACGGTTATGAGTTCATCTACCAGTCGCTCATTTCTGTTAAAAGAAAATATATTTACTCTCGAATGTTTAGATATTCCGATCACCCTAGCTGCATTGCTACGCAAACGTTTGTCGGCGAAGTCAATTTGATTTTGTTGTTGTTGATGATAAATATGTAGCAACGAATGAGCTGCAACGCTTTAATTTCATTGAGTTATGACTTCGCGCAGCTATTAACTGAATATTGTTGCCTTTGCTAGTGATGCATGCCGCTGTTGTTGTTATTGCAGTACGTGATGTTTTTGTTGCAAAGCGCATTGCAATAAAAGTGAATTTTTATTTGTTGGTGATTTAATTAAAAGGCGCGTTAGGTCACAAAAACATTCATAAAAGCAAAACAAATCAATACAACGAGAATGAGGATGAGCTAGCGAAGCAGCAAAGCGAAAGTGAGCGAGCGCGCAGGAGGAGCGGAGGTGTGTTGCATTGCCTGCCATTCATCCGCATGCATTTGTTTGGGGGCACAGCCACATTTGTTTGCTTTTGTCGCGTCGCTTATCGCCAGCAGCAGCTTTGATACATTTGGGCATTTTGTTATTGTTGCTGCACTTATTTTAGTGTTTGTTGTTGCTGCTGTTGTTGTTGTTGTTGAAGATGTTGTTGCAACGCGCGTTAAAAGTGAAAGTGTTTGCATTTGGAAAACTGCCGCATGCCCTACAACACCCATGCCGCGCGTGTGTGTGTTTCCTCGCCGGTTTGACCGCAAGTTGGAAAATGTGTTGCCGCCACCAACAACAGCCGGCGGCAGAATTAAAACTCGAGCGCTCACTGTGAGGTCCTGCGTGGGGGGGGCGGGACGAGGCAGTGCTTTGCCTTTACTATTTCACCAAATTTTTAAATAGCTGTGTTTCTAACGCCAGAGTAGTGTTGCGTGAAGTTGTGTGTGTGTGTGTATCCGTGCCGCTTTGTTTATTATTGCATTTTAACCGTTTTATAGCTTACTAAACGTGGCGCTATGCCCCAAAATTTTATTACCCTTCTCGGCTCATCATATTTGCTTTCTGCTTACCTAACGCCATCCATCCGTCATCTGCCATCCGCGTCACCACCACCAGCAACAAACTGGTGCTGCTAATTTGCCTGTGATAATCCATATAATGTGGACTTCACATCTCTTAGCTCCTATTAAATATTAAATTAGACCCGAAGATGCAGGCGCACGTCCATTTAATGACTTGTTTATTTCAACAGCTTGGCTATTTTACTTGATTTATTGCATTTATAATTTTTTGGAAAAATCTCAAAATGTTTATTGTCTCGAGAGATTGAAGAATTTTTGTGGTCACTTTCGTTTACTTTCACCATTATGATTACAAAAAATTTCTATCGGGAATTGTATTATTTTTCAACTCGCGCGTTTGTTATTTAAAAATATTGGGCTGATAATTTTTACTGGATTCCTTACAATGTTTAATGTGTATTGACATCAGTACGAGGGAAAGTTAGTACTGCTGTACTGCTTTGATTCATTGCAATATATCTAGTCAAGGCGAATTCAGACAAGGTGATAACGGCAGTACAAAAACAAAAACAACTACAGTAACAAATTATACGCAGATGATTATCAAAGCTCAAAAAAGTTACAACAAACACATAATTTTGACAATCAGCACAATTCGCCGTGAAATCAGTTACTACGGTAACACCAACTTGTATGAATTCGCCTTGTATCTCGTCGATTCTAATGTGAAATCATTTGCGGCTATATACAAAGATGCCAAGTGCGTAGCCAATATTGAAATCAAAAAGAAATAGTGAAAAAATTGCCCTCGCTCTATTTAAACGGTACCCAATCATGTGGCAAATTGCCACGATACCCGGTTGAAGCTATATCCCTGCAGGGAAAGCTACGAGTTGTGAACCAGAATGCTACCAGTTTGCGTTCCAGCACAACTAGTTCACGTTGTATCCTTTTTCAATGTTAGCGACTGGCATTTTTAACATGGCGGTGTCATAGGAGATGTTAATTGTCCGCTCCTGCATCAGCACGCTACCAGTAGAAATACTAGTAGTATCATACCAGTTGACGGGATAGACTGCCTATTCATCCCCCGTGAAAAGCATAAGTATGTCATTTTGCTCGCGGCGCTGCAACAGTGGCAATGGTCGACAGAGTAAAGCTTTGGCACGCCAAATCAAGAGTTTCGAGTTCGAATCTCAGTGAGCGGATCTTTTTTTTATTTGTTTATTTTTTTATTTATATCTCTTGTGTAACTTTTAAATTTATTGTTTTAAAAAGAACAAAAAATTTTTTATTTTCATTTTTTTTATGGTATTTGAGTATTTGGTTTGTTCCAAATCAAAGTAAATTTATGTACAATTTTTATTTTATATTTAAATTGAAATAATTATTTAAATTAATTTACTTACTTTACTTTAACAGCCTCCACGCTCACTCGAACCTGAGACCTCAGAACCAGAATCGGTAGTCTTCACTCGACGCCACAGCCGACATTTGTGATGAAAGCAATTAACCACGGTTTAGTTTTGGTTATGCCTATTCAAAGACAGATGTCGCTGATCGCACAAGTTGTTCGAAATCGCCGAAATGGTAGGCCGTCGCTTTAGCACATACTAGATAATGAACTAGTAGTTATACTGGCTGGTTTGGCATTTCACTGGGGAGAAATGGTATAATTATAGTACATGACGAACTGGTATGACTCTCCCATTTAATACCAGTTTTCGAACTAGAATTTCTACCAACTAGTTTACTTTTTCCTGCGCGGAACTGGTATAATTATGGTTCATAACGAACTGGTATGACTTTTATCCTTAAATAATAGTTCATGAACTGGAATTGGAGCATACTGGTTTAGCTTTTCACTGCAGGGATTTGTTCACATTCGCTTATTTTGTGCGCCTGGAATAAGCATATGGGAACTGTTTCGCCTCAATATTAAAATTTTGACTAGCTAGGAAAATACACCCTTCAAAATATTAACCTTGATAACGGAAAGAGGCTGATCGATTTCGCCACATCACGGCACTTAGTAGTACTAGATAACTGTATCAAAGGATCCATAAAGCTATTCCAAGTACTAAGATCCAATTTGTCACGTGGTAATAAACGTAGGATACGCTTCGTGACTTCTGCACGTACTAACGTTTCATCTGTGTAGCCAACATCGATTCAGATCATTACCTGTTTGCATCCAAGACCCGCATGCGCCTCTACGCGAGAAAGAACATGTGCCAGTGAGCGCGACAAAATTAGAAGAGATGCAATCCCAACGAGCCGCAGAGGGATTTCAAAATCCTGCTTAAACAAGTAACTCACAATCGTCCGAATATGAATATTCAGTGCGATATCATTTGCCAATGTCTTCCAAAAGCTGCGGAAGTTAGAAACAGCTGGTTCCACAAAGAATGCAAAACTATAAAAGCAGAATTGAGGAGGGACGTATATTCAAAAGAAGTAATCGAGAGGCACAGATACGTAGGAGCGAAGGGCTTGAAATGTTGGTAGGCTGAAACACAGTCCAAAAATTAATTCAGAAACCAGATAGAGACGAAGACGGATATCTGATTATTGACTCATTGCTTAAGATAAAGCGACACAGCTGATGCACATACCAATGTATAGTGACAAATCTAGAATCCCTTCACTAAAAGAAAAAAATAGGTTTACGAACAACGCAGTCCCTGGAGCCGACGATATGCCTGATCAGCTGTTTAAAGCGTGCAGCAAAGAGGTGGTATACATAAATATCAGCTGTAATGCGGAATTTGGTCTCTTAAATACATGTCCGTAGGATGGAACCAGAGTGTACTCTGCCAAATGAGGAAAATAAGTACTTTTGCCATATCCACACGCAGGAAGGGATCCACCTGCAAATTACGTTAGCATTGCTCATTAGGTCCTATCGATGATACTGTATGAAAGACTGCAACCCTTAAGAACCAACTGACTGGCCCATATACGTCTTCGGACAAGCAAATCGACACACTTCACATTTTAATACTACTTTTGATAGCACGTTACCTTTTTAGGTAAAAAAAAATCCACACTCCAAGCCCACTATTCTCCGATATTTTTACCGTCTCTCAAAAATGTCTCTCAGCCTAATTGTATGCGCAACCAACGAGGCGAAAGAGTAAACTATACTTTACTGAAACGTTCATTCATTCGAAGCTTTAAACTCGCTTGCTTTTTTTTTATGATCAGCATTTAATGGTCGAAAACACCAGCTGTTCCCGACCAATACACTCCGAATGTGAACTGCACAGCTGGCGCCGTGTGCTTAAAAATCGAAGCACCTCTTCAGCGGTTCACTGATTGATTAACTAAAGTCAGCCGATGTACATACATACATACATACATACATACATAGTATATGCATGTAGGTTAAGCTACTACCAAAAGAATGATATGAAGAAAAGAAATTATAGTTTATTAGTATACACATATTTCTATATTTACATTAGGATGGATCGCCAAAAAGAGTTGCGTTTTTTTCCACCAGAATTATAAAATATATTATATTTTAAGACTTGGCCAAAAAATGTTGGAAAAAAAATTAAGATTTACGTGAGCTAGACCAATTTGAAAATATGTACTTCCAGAAGCCTCACTATTTTGATATCGTTGATAACATTTTTTAATATTTCTATGAAGACCCTTCAAGCTTAAATACTGCTGTCATCTGAAGGGGTCTTTTAGAAAAAAAAAATGCTTGAGAACAAATTTTATATATAAAAAAACTCCATACTTGGCGGTATTTTTTAAAAGGTCCTGCTCACCTAAATCGCAATACTTTTGTGAAATATTTTGGCGGAAGTCTATAAATATAATAAATTTTACTTTTCGGATGGAAAAACTATACAGATTTTTTTTAAGGAGAGTGTTGAACCCTAATGTACATTTGTGCAAATGTATGTATGAATGTATGGAGGTACAAATTTAACAATAATTGCGATGTTAAACAATCGAATTCGCTGATTTTGAAGTAGTAGAAGTTCACAATGAATGTGCAGTCAGGAGTTGAAACGTTCAAAATCGAACTCACAGCTGACACAAATCGAAATCAGTGAGTTAATTAAAAGCTTCGGTCGGTACTTAACAAATGTAAATACAACAGCGTTAATGAGTAATGTTGCATTTACGATTGTTGCTGTTAATTCGTTTTTGCTTATCTTCATTTTGCTTTGTTTGTTGTAGCAATAATTGCGGATGCATCAACGAGGCGGATGGTGCGATCAAAGCGCGTTGACGACACAGCATGCAAACTGCTGCATTAAAGCATACATACATACATACATACATACATACATACATACATATGCACATAAAAGTGAGGCAGGCGAAGCAAACAGATTTGTATGCAGGCAAAACAAAAGTCGGTCGGTCGCCTGTTTGCCACAAGGAAACGATGCAGGTTGCATGTTCTCATAAAGCATGTTGCATGTTTCGCTCGCCACTGCCGATATTTACGATCGCTCCTTTTTAGATCTATTTACATACATACATACAAACAAACATACACATATATATTGTTGCCAACATTGCCATCGATCTCGGCGGCATCTCAACGTTTTGTAGCGATTGATTGTTGTTTGTTTGTTTTATGACTTGGCGGCGCATAAATTCCCGCCGCTTTCGACCTCATCACAGCGAAGTCAAATGGTGCGATTAACAGAAACGTTAATATGATTCTCAAATTTTGAGCAGAGTCGCGACTTTACACTGGGCAATTTATGAGTACATGCAACGTGAGGTTAACTGCGCTGCGTTCTTGTATTTTTACTTTGACTTTTAACAGTACTCAGGGCCTCTTTGATATTCCTCTGTCTTTTATGTGATTGTTTACTTACAAAGCTTAATGTTGTTGTTTTTTGCTATTGTTGCTTTTGTTGCCTTTTATGTTACTCTGCATGACCTTATGACGAAAAGTTAACAATTTTGCCAATTAGTCCCCCGCAATGTGTGCCTTCATAGTCTCTGCGAACGAAAGCTGCATGCAGCTGCGCTGATAAGTGATGTTGAAGAAAATCAATAAGGACACGAAAATTGACAATCGAAATCTGCAATGGCTTGCTTGGCTGGCTGGTCAGCAAATAAAGTACCTACTACATATACCACTATACCATAGTACTCTGTTCTTATTTCAAGTGAAAAAGATGTCAAAATCCGTGTAAAATTTTTTGCCGTGAGATATGTGTGAAGTTCCTCAACATTTTCTCAACAAAGCTGTGCTCAGTTCAAGCAGTGGAATACAAAATATATCTCAGGAAATGGTCAATGTTACCATTAATATAAACTTAATCAGCCGATTCAGTGTGAATAACTACTTATTTTTCTTATATAATATTTTACGTAAGACTTTATTAATTTCAGTTTTATATCAGTGTCAAATTGTAATATTTTAGTTAGCACGAAAGAGCTGATTAATTATATGCAAAAAATACTCTGAAAATACTTTGCTGTAAATATGTAAGGTATGTAATTCAGCATAATATTTCAACCAACTAAGTTACATTTGACTTTGAAACAAATAGCGACCCTTATCACAAAGAATTTAAGGGAATGCTTCCTCAAAATATCATTCCCTTAAATTCTTTCGCTTGACACTCGCACGATTCACTTAACCTCTCATTTACTTGAACTGGGAGTTTGAAACTAGTGACAGCCTTCCTCAAAAATAATTTATAAATAACGCTCACTTAAAACTCTATCTTCAAAAGTATTTTAGAACTAAAGCTTTTTTCGTGTTAGACACCCATATTGAAATATTTATTTAATTCAATTGAAAAAATTAAATGATTGTAAATTACTATACGTAGAAATAAAGCGTTCTTAAACCTTTGTTAAAACTTTTTCATTTAACATCCATAATACAATTTTATTATAACTTTTTGATTAAATTTATTTTGAATTTCTAAACAGGTGGCAACTCTCTTCAGAAAAATTTTTGAAACAAATCTTTCCAAGACCTCACTTTACTTTACTTATATTAACTTTCGTTTAACTCGTTATAAAATTGAATTGGTTTCGAATTTTTAAAGAGGTGGCAAACTTCGTCAAAAATATTTTCGAATAAGTCTTTCTTAAGCATCTCTTACTGGGCACCGTTAATAAAATGTTAAATTGACCTACAACCAGGGTTGCGGTTTTTGACCGGACAGTCCGGATTTTAGTCTGTTCGTCCGGGTGACAATAAAAACGGACTGTTAAACACAACCCTCTACCCGCTCTTCCCCCTCCCCCATTTCATTTCCTCGCCAAACAAAAAGTGTCCGTTTTTTTTCAAAAAACCGGACACCTGGCAGGCCTGGCTACAATCCACCTTAAATCATTTTTGAAATAAAGCTTACTCAAACCCCTTTCACTTGGCACCCATATTATAATATTTAAATTAACTTGTTATTTAAATTGATTTTACCTTTTTGAGCAGCTGGAAACCCTCTTCAAAATAATTGTTGAAAGAAATCGTTTTTGAACTCCTTTCGTTTGATTTTAAGTTTGAAAAAGACAGAAACAAAAGGCTCTCTTTATAGATCATCCTATATATTAATGTAGGTTATAACTTATCACTACGCCAAATTTTATAGAAATATCTCCAGCCGTTTTAGCGTGAATGAGCAACAAACATACTCACTCAGTGACTCCCTCACTCACAAACTCTCGCATTTATAATATTAGTATAATAGCAATAAGTTGTGCGCTAGATTTGGCACCCGCCACCTAAAAACCAATTCCAATTAAAAATACAGCATGGTCTCGGATGAGCCCCATTTTTTCTGACGTCCACGGTAAACCTTTAAAGGACTACGATTTGAAGGCATGCCCCTAGAATGTCCGGACCCTTAATGAGGAAGGTGTCTCTGGCCGGCTAGTTGATGTCATCGGTAGGACAAAAGCTGACATCACCACCATCCGAGAAATGCGTTGAACGGGACAAGGTAGACTGCTATATAAAGGATGGTAAATTGGGTGTTGGATATGCGGCAGGAGAGAGGCTCTGTGGATAAGCATCTAGCCACAATACGCTTCATAGCGAAATTCTTTAAAATATCGCTCATTTGCACCCACTCTACGATGTAAGGGAGGACGAGGCATCCAATCACGCCATAAAAGTCTTGCTTGGCTATTTTAATGCCAGGGTGGGCAAGGAGGGGATTTATGGCCCCACCGTTGGAAAATTCAGCCTCCATGATGAAACGTTCGATTGCGGACTGAGGCTGATCAAGCATAAGAAAATCCATCAAGGTGCTTGATTGTCTCCAGAACGAACAACGAGAAACCAAATCGATCATGTTGGGATAGACGGAACTCACGTTGCCAGTGTTTTCGATGTACGTGCAGACGAGGGCCAAACATCGACCCGGACCACTTTCTTGCTGCAGCCAAGATACGTACCCACTCCGCTAAGCAAAAAATGGCCGTCCAAAAACGCAAGGAAAACTCAACCGCGAAAAACTGCAATCACAGCCAACGAAAAGAACAACTCGTACGATGAGCAACGTCACAATGCTGCAGAAAAAATATGCTGCCTGTGGGGCCTCGCTACCATCGGGTGCAATGTCAGTAAGGTGAGACAGATATAGGGAGTTGAAGAGGGAAGCGACTCATATGTATTTGCCGTAATAAGAAGAGTGTGAGGCCGAGGTAGGTGACATACTTAAGGTTTCAAGACCCGGGAAATCTAGTGACAGATGCCCGAACATACTTAAATTATGGAGGAAACACTTTTCCACCCTATTGAATGGCAGCAGCACTGAAAGTTGTGGAGACGACGAACCCGCATCCTCAGTCGATGGTACGAACAGCAAATACGCGGCTGAATAACAACAAAGCTGCTGGAGTTGCCAGCCTGCCAGCTGAGCTGCAGAGACGAAGAAGAGCCAGAAACCGTACGGCATCTGCTATGCGAATGTCCTGCACTTTGCAAAAGAAGGCGAAAGTTCTTGGTTTCAGAATTCTTCGAAAGTTTAACCGAAAGAGCCGAAGTAAGAACACAGCAATTTTGAGTTTCTCAGACTCCACACGATGGTTTGAGTAGGAGGATTCTAACGACCCGCGTACTGTCACAAAGGCCCAAAAATCTTAAGGGCCTAGGTGTGTTAGTGGGGCTACTGGCAGACGCTTCAACCTAACTTAACCAAACCTATGATTATCTTTTCTTGAGAATGTCCTTGTTATCCGAATAAAGTTAAGGTATCCATACTTTTCACGCCAAGCGAAAAAAACTTTAGTTTCCATATTCAGTTATAGTATTTAACTTCCATAAAACACAAAAGTACATACTATACTCTAAATAATTTGACTATTTATTTCTCTACCGTGCAACTGAAGATTTCTCACATTGCATGTTAACCGATTGACAAACAAACGTGATTTGTACGACTTGCCTACAGCAAAATCGAATTGCATTGCGTGCCAATATTTCAACGATATGTCAGCACAGTGTTTCACAGCTGGACATCAATTTTAGCAACAACATTTTAGCGGCAAAGAACTGTGACGGCAGCCAAGCATAGCAATGCAATGCGGCAGTGCTATGTACATTTGATTAGTGTGGTCCAAAAGTGTATGTGAAAAAAGTAAAGTACGAATTTTATTGCTCTCGCCCCATAGCTTTGTTCTGTACCCGAAAAAATATACCCCTCTGTTATATGAAAAAAAACAACTTTTCGTGGAAATGGTATAGAATTCTTGAAAATCTATATTTTTCGATCGGAAAACTCTGATTCTCTTCAGCAGACTTCAAATAATAATACCTTATTGTTTATTTTACCCCTTTTTAAGAGTAATGATTTTTTATGAAATTCTTGGGGGTTTGGTTTTATTTTTCGTTGTAGAACCTGGGATTTTGGTGTGAGAGCATTAAAATTCCGATTTCTATTTTTTGGCCCATCCTAATGTAGATGCTGGTATCTACCTCTTCACATGCTTCCATATGGGCATTCGTACTGTCTTCATGCTCTCGCGCTTAGTGGAGCCGCTCCAGTTGAGCTGAGGTGCGTGAGGTGCGTGTGCGCACGCGTACAACATCAAAACAAATTAATACCAAAACGCATTTGACTGATAATTTAATTTTATTTAGTCGCATATGGCATTGTTGTTTTTGTATTTATTATTTTAAATGTGTTTTTTTTTGTGTTGTAAAAAAGTTTCGATTAAGTGTAAGGGTACGTGCACACAGGTAGCGGAGGCGAGCAAAACGGAGCGGAGCGGAGCTACAGGTGTTCATAGTGAACGAGGCGAAGTGGAGCTGTTGGCATTGAGTCGCCAGCAAAAATGCCCCAAAATTTCATTTCACTGAAAAGCGGCTGTACTATATGTATATCGCATTTGCTTCAAAAGATTCATCGAAAAATACATTTTAATTTAATAATTTTAAATTTTCATTCGCAGCCGGGTTACGAAGCTGAAAAAT
Source organism: Rhagoletis pomonella (assembly GCF_013731165.1). NCBI lineage: Eukaryota > Metazoa > Arthropoda > Insecta > Diptera > Tephritidae > Rhagoletis > Rhagoletis pomonella. Next base: position 70,427,617 of record NW_023458560.1, read on the forward strand.
AGACAAAACAGAGCGAAGCTACGGCTGTTCACACTGAATGAGGCAGAGCGGGGCTTTTCTCTTGCAATTAAAAGCTGCTGAAATTTTAATTTTTTTTGCTTCAGAAAAAAATTTAAAAAATAAAAATTTCTTTCGATTATTTCATTTTTGTTTCACAGCAGCGTCATGGCTCCGAAATGCTTTTGAAAAAGCTCATTGTATGAACACTCTCATATACACATCGGCGTAGGCCGAATGGAATTCAATGGGGTGTGGGGACTAAACACTATTAAGCTAGCATTTCAGGGTACTATTTTTTTATATATAACTTTGAATGCTTCGCTTTGCGCAGAACGACTTTGTTTGGTTCGGCGCCGCTTCCAATGTGTACGTACCCTAAGTCTTCAGCTAAATCGGGGCGCTGCATTATCCATTCTCAAAGAGCAGACACTCTCAAACAGGCGCGTGCACATCAATAACAATTTGGCATTTTATCAATTACAACAACAGAGTGAACAAGAGAATCGAATCAGATTTGCACACAGCAACACTTTGGCAGATGAATACAAATTACAACAGCGAGCGGCAGGCAGGCAGGCAGGCAACCTGGCAACCTCGCAACAATAACAAAATACATAAAGAACAAGAGCAGCGTGTTTTATGCCATTTACAAATGAAGTATCTGCGCTACGCACGCAATTGTCGCCGTGAAGAAGTTGAGTGAGGCGATTGAAGGGGGTTTAAATATTTGAGGCGCTTTATGTGGTGGGAGAAGATACTATGTATGTTGCATATAAGAACATTTTCCCCATTTCGTTTTTATTTCTTTATGCATATGTACATATATATTTATTTTCTTTATTTATTTTTTGTCTTTTTGAATCTTCAAACATTTTTTACAAAACAGCAAAGCATGCATGCAACATCGTTTGTGGCAACATTGTGTCAAATGACGCTCAGATTCTTTCCACTTTTTTTTTGTTGCCATTTTAGCAAATCACGCTGTAATCTCAGCTGTTTTCAATGCACATACATACATTAATGTTTTCGATTCGGCAGTTTAAAAAAATGTATGCAGAATATAAATGTACATATGTAGTACCGAGGAAGGGGCATAAATAATTCATTCAAATACAGGCAAACAATCGGCACACACGTACGCATGAATTAGTGGCAAATTGCCAAATCATGATGACGTATCACCTATTTTTAGAATCTTCTTGCTTCTCTAATTCTTTAAAACCCCGTCCAGAAGATGTATATGTACACTATGTATATGTATGTATGTATGTACTATGACACATTGCTTTTTTTTTGTTTTGTTAAAAAAGGGTTGTGATTTAGTTTTTGGTTTGCTTTTTACGCCAAAGTTTGAATGTTTGCTTGTATGTTGATGTGTGTCAAAATTCGTTGATGGCCCATGGCGTACTCTGATTGATTCGCTTACTGGGCACATTTGTTTGAATATGTCAAGTCGAGCACAAACGGCGAGTGTCTGTGATTCGGCAAGCAAAAGTGCTGAGAACTTGATTAGTTAGATTTTTAACTACGCGAGCGGAGCGGTAGAAGGGGCCGGAATTGTAATCAGCGTTTTATCAGGATAATAGTGGTCCCTGTTTAGTCTATGCTAGTGGCCGTTAAACGATTCTGTTCCGATTACAATTTTTTGTTAGAACTAAGCATATTCGATCTGCGGAAGAGCTTTTTTTTCACGGAGGAGAAACGATTAATTCGATTTTTTTTCAATTCAGTCCAGCTCGTAAATTCTAATATTTTTCCGAAATATTCTGGCGAAATTCTTTAAATATAAGTACCGAAATACAGTACCGATATTTTTTGAACGTGTGCAACTCTCTCCAACAGTACCCGTTGGAAGTTATTCCGATTATTCCGGTACTCTCACTCACCGACCACTGTTTAGTGAGCACAGCACTGAATATGTAAGTACATACGTATTTTCCTTGCTCATTCCTAGCAGATAATTGGTTTTAAGTGCGTTGTAGGTATTACACATCTGTGTGGAAACCCTTTACGACTCTTCCTATGCTTAACTTTCGAATGATAATTCTGCTATTGATTTTCCTGAGCGATGCACCCACCACGTTAGACACATTTAATGTAGAGCCGCACCTCACTAGCTCATCCGCTTTGAGGCTAATACTCTCTTATATTCCCCCACCAGTTGCGACATAACCAATTGCCTGAATTGTCACTTGCCTGCATGAGGAAATGTCGCCATGTTTTATGTAGCTTAGCGCCTGTTTCAAATTGGGCATCTCGAAAAAGCCCTTCAGTTTCTTCTTTGGTCGGTCTGTAAACACAGCCTCACTGTATCCATTGCGCCAACAGCTGGCAGCTGCATTTTGGAGAGTGGTTTAACGACTTAGTCCTTAGTATCTGAGATCTGGCTATCAAACCAGAGTTATATATACATATATACATTAAGTGTTGATTCAATCCCGATCGGCTACCTCCCATTTTTGCCCTTTTAATCAATTTTATTTTTTTAAGCTAATAATGTTAGAAAGATGAAATTCGAGGAAGTGGTCGAGTGTATTTTGGTTATATATATATATGTTAAGATAATCAAAAATAATAATTATTGCAAAATTTCAAGGATATTCAAGGATACAATTTTAAAAGGACATTTACCATAACTAACCGTCCTGATGCACCAAAAATTTAATCGGTTTAAATTCTACAGAATTGTCTCTTTAATTTGATACCCATACTGTTTTCTACATTGCCCTGAATTTTTTTAATAAATTTTTTAAGTAATCATATTATGCAAATTTCAAAGTCCTTACAAAAAAAGTCTTGACGTCGGGTAAAAAATAAGAACTACATTTGGCCCATGGCTTCGCGTGTTTCTAAAATTTACCGTCGCACGGTGTAATATAACGAAGTATTTCAAAATTTCAATTTTGTGGAAATGCAATCAAAGTTTCATCATTTCATACAGTTGGTATAAAAAAAGACAGATGGAAGGACACATATTTTCGCCATATTTGCGAAGTTCGGTTATCTGTTAGACTGAACGTATCAAGCTTATCAATTATGAAATCTCCAAAAACGTAAATTTCGAGTTACATCTCTCTATTATTAAACGTGCGATATAACGTAACGAATCGGTTTTCGGGCCCTCGACGCTTTTTTTCTGACGCCCCTGTTTCACATCCTTATCCACTTTTTTCACTCAGCTCAATAAAAATGTCATCGATCAGCGCAGTGCTGTACCGCACAATTCACGCAACCAATTCGCCAAATGTGTTTTATTTAATTTCATTTTTTTTCCCCCCTCCTTTCATATCCTTTTGTTCAACAAACCCAAGATTCGACAAATTAAAATGCAAAAATCTTCGCATTCAATAGGAACGCCGATTTCGAGACGAGAAAATGTAACGAACGAATGTCGAAAAAATGAAGATGGATCACTGGCAGCATGACTACTGGAAAAAACACGCGTCTAGCGAAAAGGGGTCGGGCGCCCGAGTAAAAGGATGTTCGTAGTGAATTAAGGAAAGAGTGAAAGGAGCGGCATAACACACATCAGCAACAACTATTGCCAGTAATATTATATTATTGCCTTGTATTGGCGCAAATTGAATAAGAAATAATGTAAACTTTGAGCGAAGCAAAAAAAAACGGAGCATAATACTTTTATAAGCGTATAGCACGTGATGCAGCAGTGTTTAAAAGGGACTGTGCGCGCCGCTTGAAAGGATGCATGCCGAACTGTGGCATAAAAAGGCACCGCCGCGGCCAAAACGGTTGGCAGCCGTCGGCAGGAGTCACATAGCGCCATTACGCCTGACAGCGGCATGATGAGGCAATTTGACTACCGGCCGCCCGACCAACTGACTAACTGACTGACTGAGCAAGCAGGCAGCTAGCGAATAGCGAGCAGTCAGTCGGTCCTGCTATTCGATCATTATCATCCACTCGCTCACGCGCTGACTAACTCACTTAAGTGCGAGTATTACAAGCTGGCTGTTAGCTTTCAACATTGCACCACTAATAAAATGTAGCTGTCAGTCAGTTTGTCAGTCACTTGGTTTGTTCGTCTGTCGATTTTGTCGGTTAAGCCTTTGTGTTTGAAGCGCGCAAAATGCGTTTGAATCGATTGAAATTTGATTGATAAAAAGAAGTGTACTTACAAGTATATAAAGTTGGCTATACTTTTAAAGAAGCCAGAGGAATTGCTTTGAAAAGTAGCATATTTTATGGTATATATATAGATGGATTTGTGTTAAATCTCGGCGCTTAAGCAACTGAACATTTTTGCCTAGTCATGGCGCCGTCATAAACTAACTGCCCCACGCTACAGCTCGTTTGCAGGGAGGGCCCACCAAAACTGTCGGCACTACTACAATCATCCATTTCAATGTTCATAAGAAGTTTCATGTATGTGTGTGCGCATATTTTATTAATTAGATTTTTAGAGTACATTAGTAGAAAAACTCTTTTCATTCGGGTAGGTATGTGTGCATGGATTTTGTGTACTAATCCGTACTCGTACAAGTTAACTGATGCAACCATTGGAAATGATTTAAATTAATTGATTTTTAACATGAACGAGTCAAATACATAGATATGTATGTACGTATGTACGTGAATATGATTTTTACTTTGGAACAAAATTAAATGTGAGAAAAATTCATAAAATTATTTTATGGCAGGAAAACTAGCCAAATATCGACGGCAGCCCATTACATATCCAGAGATTACATATCGCACGTTAATAATTATTATAATATAACGAAGTATTTGAAATTTTAAGTGTTTTGGGAAAACGCAATCAAAGTTTTATCAATTCATGCAGTTGGTATGGAAAAAGACAGATGGAAAGACACATATCTCCGCCATATTTGGGAAGTTTGGTTATCTGCCCACAATAAACCTGGTGGGAAAATACGGGGCCGCCGATTCAGCGCTCAGACTAAAAAGCATGGTGCTATGGAAGGATCGGCGGTTCGGTTACGCCTCTATACTTTACACACTGGGTAGTCACGAACAGGAAAAGGACTACTCCGCCCCTAAACCAACCTTCGATAGGCTCTTTAAGACGTCCCGTCTCCCGTCAAGAAGAGAATGGCAAACACCAAGACCATGGATAAGGTGGGAACTGAATTTTCATATGGATGGATCCAAGCTAGAAAATAGGGTTGGCTGCGAAGTTTTCTGCAAGGAACTAGGACTGAAATTATCCGTCCGAATCCCGGACCACTGCAGTGTTTATCAGGCAGAAGTTTTAGCTATAAAGGAGGTGGCTGTGTACCTTAGTATGCAGGTCGTAATGAGGACTACGATTATTAACTTCTCGGACAGCCAGGTGGCCATTAAATCAATGAACATGGTAATGCTGAGATCGAAGATTGCGCAGGAATGTCTCGCAGCTCTAAACGATATTAGCGCAGTGTTTATGGTCAGCCTCATATGGGTTCAGGCACACAGAGATATTGAAGGAAATTGCAGGGCCGATGAGCTAGCAAGGAAAGATACCAATCTCCCCCTATGTGAAAACAGAGGCACTATTGGGATACCCATGGCAACCTGCAAATTAGAGCTTGGAAATAGCATGATCCAAGAGACCAACAGGTCATGGCTAGAGGAGAGCACTTGTAGAACAACCAGGCTACTTTGGCCACAAATAGATAAGAGAAAGATGAAATAGCTGCTCAGCCTCTCAAGAGAGGATATCGCAAGGGTCATGGCTTGTGTTACCAGTCATTGGCTATCTGTCAGGCACTCTTCGAGACTAGGAATATTCTCCCACGAATATTGCAGAAGTTGCAGTGGTGAGGAGGAGGAAGAAACCGTAGAGCACTGCTTCTGTAGCTGCCCAGCTCTGGTCAGTAGGAGACCAGGCTTTTTAGGTAGGCCCTTTTTTACCTCTCTCACGTAACTATCATGCGTAGGAATAAAACCACTCCCAGGCTTTATAAGAGCTTCGAAATACGTGTATCCAAAATAAATTTATTTAGCGAACTTTCGAAAACCTCTACAAGGCATTTAAATATTTTGTTTTTTTTTCCTTTGTAATGACTGGCTTTTTGGTACACATATGTGAATGCATATATGCTTCCTCGTAAGAATATCCTAACTGTTTCTCAACAGCCTTGCATACAGCTTTAAAAAAAAAATAATTGAATACGCCCGCATATGAGGTAAGAAATTAATAAAATAAAGCATACAGGGTGCTTAAAAATGCCATATCATATATATGTAGCACAGTATAACCCAAATTTATTAAAATTTAATTTCAAGAATTCGGCTCTGGTCTTTTGCTTGAACATCAATGTTTGTGTGCGAGAATATACTTTTACAACTAGCTTGCCACAACTTTTGTTGCAAGGCTTTTGTAAGTGCAACATGTATTTACATATGTAGCTACTAGGGCTGGAAGTTCTAGCCGGATTTTTTTAAGACCCGAATAATCCGAATATCGAATACCTGATAAAAAGTTCGTATACCCGTATAACAAAGTGAATGGTTATTAACCCCATATATGGATTTTCGATTCTAAAATTAAAAAAAAAAATGGTTTGTGTATTAATTTTATTTATTTTGTAACTCAATAGATTCATTAATTTTGAAAAGAATTTTACGAATCCATTCAAACACATTTTAGAATATCCGGAGAACTAAATGAACAGCTTTCCGGAGTTTATCCGTATGCACGAATATTCGAACGAATATCTGAAAATACGGATAGTCGCGCCCTAATACTTACATATGCATATACATACATACGTTCCCAAAAACTGTTGCTTTACTCTAGTTACCTCGGCGTTTTCTTAGACTTCCAACGTTGCCAAGTAACCAAATTACAATTTCCTTGTTTTTAATTTAAATCTTTCATTTTCTTGTTTTCTTTTTTTAAACGCCATTGTTATTGATATGTGCATACCTAAATATACATATGTATGTACATGTGTGATATGCGGGCGTGTGTTCAGTCCTAGTATTCATTACAATCCTTCGAAGGAAACGTGCACAAGTTGCGGTTTCTGTAGCGTCAAAGTAGCTGATTTGTTTCCTTTCTTCGCGCCGTACTACTTCAGCGATCCCCTTCACCGACTCAATTGCATTCATATCGCCCTCGCATCTTTCCGTTATCCCGATGCGGATGTAAACCTTAGTGTTGCCTATATGCTTTGGTTTGATCATTGTACTTGTTTGGGATGGAGTGTCGTCTACCCACTGTTGAAACGATGATCTTGTTTTGGGGGGGGGGGGGGGAGAACTCAGTTTACGATTCTATTGTTGGAATTTCTTTTATTGGCGGTTACGACATGCAAATCTAGAAGATTTCTTGAAAGCGTTCCACAATTGAAAGCACGAGTTATACACACATACATACCATACATATTTATACAAAGATGATATGCGGAGGATAGCAGTAAATTTATATATTTTAATTATCGTTTTTCTTATAGCCGCGAAAGTTACTTCTCAGAATTTTGCTCACTAATTTACCACTGTGTCAAGGGCTTTCAGGAATGAAACAGAGAAGTCTACCCCTCCCTAAATTATTCCGACTTACATATACTTACATACTTACTTAGATAGAATGTCCAGGAAATTATTATGGTCGGCGGCTTTTTATTGCGCAGTCAGTGAGCTAGTGGAATCTTCAATGGGTTGCCGAGTAGACAAGATAAAACGGGCTCGGTCTTGATCGTAAGGAAAGTAAAAAAACTTCTTAATTTTTGACAAAACTGGGTTTTTCGGTTTTTTAAATCAATTTTTACAATCGAATAGACCGAGTTGTCACCTAGTTTACTTACATATACATATAGCAGAATCAAAAAGTTCTAAATACTTATTTCATTAAAAACGAAGCTAAATTTTATAAATTTTATATCTAAATACTGGACAATTTTCACTGCAGAAAATTACTTCAAAAATAAATTGAAAAGCGAACGAATATAGTACATATTTCGCTGTTTTTTTTTGTTGTAGTAGCTTACTAAACTCTGTCTAAATCAATGAATCGACCAACGGTTCAGGAAGAGGCCCGAACGAACGGGTTTGAGCCGTAGGGAGAGGGATGTTAGATAAGCTAATATGAGTGGGCATATAAAGAGGAGGTTATTGTCGTCGGGCATCTTCATTCAAGTTCGACTAAACAACTTAACCTGCTACAAGCGTCATGAAGCAATTCGAGCTGTTCGTCTGCGATAGGTCGCGTTGGCTTCCGATGTTGGAATTCGAGGGGTTAGAGAGTTGAAAAAGGAGTTAATTGATTATACAGGGCAACACTGATTTTGGTGCGGCAAATGTTAAAGCTGTTTGCGATAGACGTTTTTGGGATGATTACGAATCCGTAAGTGTGTATAACATTTCCATCAGCTCGAGATTTTGAGATAAACAAGGTTAAAGTGTAAAAAATCGAATTTTTTAATTATCTATGAATGGCCTGTTTATAATAGACTATCTTTGATTAGTCGGTTTGTTTCAGCGAATTCTGTATTTTTCTAGGTGAGACAGTCGATTTTACATGCTCGTGTTTTTCCCGACAAAGGTAGTTTAAGATCGGTAAACTCCATTAAGTGGAAATTTTTCAAAAACTTGTTTTTACTTTACTTGCAATCCAGAATGCTTCGAACTTATTTGAACTTGCTAAATTCTAGATACTTATTTTATACGTATACGTATTGTTATCAGTCATATTGTATAGAAAATATGTAAAATAAAACCGGTTTTCTTAATTTGAAAAATGGGGACCGGTTTTTTTTTTTAATTGACATTTTTCGAATAACTGTAAAACCAGTTACAAAAAGGCGAATAATAGAACACCCGAACTATCATACACACATGTGGTTTGAAGATATATGTTCACGAGGTCATGAGATCGAGGCCAACGGCCAGCAAAATTTTTGTGCACCATTTTTTTACAGCTCTAATTAGTAGTTATCTACCTTTATTTTTCTTTAATGCACTTGTTGTGTCTTTTTTCATTAAAATTAAAGTCGAAAAATGAAATTAATGTAAAATAATTAAAAAATTTAAATAATTAAAAATTGATATAAATAAATAAATTATATTTAAGAATAGCTTGCTGCTACTGAGTTGTAGTACACAGTTCTGACCACACTCGGCTATCGCGGATACCAAAACCGCTTGTATTGTTTACTCTCATGTTTGCTTTGTTTCCTTTTGGCCGTTGACAAGTCATCAAAAATTCCATTGATCCGAATCAGTTTTAGGAACTAACTCTAGGACTTAATCCGGATGAACTGCACTTAATTCCCGAGATCATTTCGAATAAACGAGTTGATCTGGATCAAACCCTACCTTCTGTCTAAGCCGAAGAGTGCTTAGCGATGACGCACTTCGATACGGTATAGGCAACGGCGCCGTGCAATAAATCCATAGGAAAAAACGCCATATGGCTTTATTTCACTCCGCATGTAGAAATAAGGTCATATGACTTTATTTCCATGGGGAAAGTGAAACAAAGCCATACGCAGTAATTTTAGATATGAGAAATAATGAGCTAAACTAAATAATTACGAAATAAAACTAAAGTGGCAGCACTATAAATTTTGCATTTTCTCGTTTCAGTTCGGGAACATTGTTTACTGGTTTTTTAATAACAAAATAAATAATATTTTGTTTAAAATTTAAGTGCTTGTTGAAGAAGTTTCTTAAATAATATAGAGTTTAAAAGAGAATATTGGTGATTTAGTGCATTTGCAATTGCTCATAAAAAAAAGTAAGTGCGCCTGGCCCACACTGGAGAAGTGAAACTTACGTTACATATCTATTTTGTCTCATAACCAAATACATACATACATATGTACATACATCTGATTTTGCTTAAGGTTATACTTTTTGTCTTTTTTCTATCTAGATACCTACCTCTACCACTGTTCGTTCTAATTACATTTATGTTATTTTATTTTCCTTTTTTATACTCTATCGACAACAAAATCGATAGTAACATCCAACAAAATATCGACAACAAAATCGATAAAAATTACGATAACAAAAACGATAAATAATCGATAACAAAATCGATAAAAATTACGATAACAAAACCGGTAAAAATATCGATTATTATATCGATAAGTCCCGAGAATCTCCGAAAGGCCCAAGTTTCTTCTTTCTAAACCCGGCAACGAACTGAAACTCGGTTCATAAACAACTAAGTTACAGGCTTATAAGTGCGCAAAAGTACGAAAACCGGGTTTTTACCGGTAAATCAAGATTTTGGGGGCATTTGGCAAATTTCATATTTCGGTTCTGGTTTTACTCGAAAAGATCTAGCAGAAAATATACATAACTTCCCAGGTATTTCTACTTTATGCTTTTTTGTAGCACTGTGTTATCATTAGCTAGAATCCTACTTTAATGTGATCTTATTTAAAAACATAAGCAATTATTTTCCTACCACTCCTCACTTCTCCCTCTCCCACTTTTTCCAACCGCTCTGCCAATCTATAACTTAATACATATACATATTTAGGTTGCAGTCTTTCCCAAGCATATTAATGTCAACACCAACTGTCACAAACTCCCACAATTGATGGCCAACATGATGTTAACTGTAAAAGACTCATTTAATATCGCTCGACTTGCTAAATATTTGATTTTTTCCTTCAATTTAACGTAACAGCTGTTATTACCTCTTTAACGCAAAAGATTTTCTATACTGTCACTTGCAAGTAGTACAAAAATTTCGATACATATTTATAACTGCAATGTGCCATCATGCATGTGCATTCGCATACATACTTAGCCTTGGAGAGTATCAATGCCTACAGTTGAGAAAAAAATCACAGCATTATCATCAGATAAATCGCAAGCATAATGTGTGGTCACTCGGTATTTTAATAACGAGCAGCTGTTGTTGTTATTGTGTTGTTTTTTTAAATGCAAGAGCTACCAACAAATGTACTTACTTCATGCCAGGAAGAAAATTAAAAAAAGCTGGCGTAAATTTTGTTTTTAATAATAACGGTGAAATATTGTAATTACTTGTGACAGTTGCAGCCACCAGCAGAGAGATGTGTATATTGATTCAATATACACATTCGTACATACTTATGTACACTAGGGTGGTCCTTAAAAAAAATCAAATGAACGATTATTTTCCGTCTCACCCCCTCAATCGGTAATAGCACGGTCACAGATATCACATATAAATTTCGGTCCCGATTGGAAACGGTTAAGACGTGTCGCAAAGGGGTCAAAAGCCAGATGCCTCTAAGAACTCACAAAATTTAAAATATGCAATTTTTTTTTCATTTAATGCCCAAAATCGATACTACTAAAGTCGAAGATGCCACACATAAATTTTAGTTCCGACTTCAGTCGGTCTTCATATGGTTATCTGAAATTGAGGCTTATAAAATTTGATTTAAAAATTTTTTTCCTACATTTGAGGACCACCCCAATTACATAGTAGGTATGTATTTATTTATACTGCAAGAATACAGTTATTATTCATGCAATTTTTGTACACCCAATGCATAAAAGCCTTACCGCCTGTCATAATTATAAGCGCACCACATATTGACAAGTTAAAAAAAAATTAATTTATTTAATCTTAAGTTTATTCTTAAAAACCCGTATAAATCTAAGCCGCTATAAAGCAACTAGTCGATCGGCTTTGTATTGGCGTAATACCGATTAGAAGAGTAAATATTTACTCTGGAAGCTAAGCGGTAATCAAGGATTTAGGATTGCTGTCAGTGAGGTCTAAACTGCTACGATTATACCGGATTTCTCGCAGGGCAATAAACTTCAAGGTTGAAAAACTGAAAAGTATGGGTGTTCCTGTGACAACCTGCGGTCTATTCCTGTGCATTTATGCGCCTCAGTTAATGCTGAATCAAAACCTTATCGGATACTTCTGTTCAGTGGTGGACAATAGGAAGTCAAAGAAGCTTCTTAAACTAGCCAAACGTCAACTTTCGTAAATGACAGGCGTCCGGACAGATTTTTCGTTTTGGAATAAATCGGGTGGATTTTGCATGTTTTTTCGAAAAACACTACTTTTGACCAATTTTTTTAAGGTCATTGTAGCTCAATGGCAATATTTTTTCGTGAAAGGGATATACTTTAGCTTTCAAAACCATTTTGTTTCATATCAAAATGCTGCTTCTGTCGAAAGCGCTACGATTAATTCGCATGCAGTGTTTAAAAAGCACACTGTACGGCTTTTGAAAGGAAAAGAGATGTACATATTTTAAAATGCTATGCATATTTTTCAGATATAAGTTCAGCGACAAAATCTATTAGAAATGGAAAAAAATTTCAAATAGCACGAAATTGTTCCGGAAGTAGAATCACAATATCAAGAGTGTATGAAATTCTTAACCAACCTCTTAATCAAATTTTCCCTATTTCAAAATTTTCAAAATCTTAAGAAAATATGTAGGGGGGTAGAACAAATCTTGATTTCAATCACCCATATAGATAGCTCTCGTTACATATGTATGTATGTATGCATCTTGCATAGAGCTCATCCAGCAACTTGAGGCACGTATTGGCGCGCAGATATCTAATCACCATTCAAAGCCAATCACATAGGCAAGAAAATAACAAGCATTTATTAAAAATGTAGAAACCATATGTACATACGTGCATACATATGTATGTACATGCATTCCTATATTGTACATATGTACATTTATTTACGAACCAATTAAATGGAAGCGAAAAAAGTATCTCATAGATACACTTCAGCCTATTCATATACATAAATATGTAGATGTACATATATCCTGTGGAGCATTCTTTAACGCATTTGACGCAAGCAAATTATAAAAAAAAAATTAATGTGAATAAAAATGAAAAAAAGGATGGCATACAGAGTGGGTTCAATATAAGCAAATCACAAATATCGAATTGCATTCAAGAAAAATTCTTCTTTGTCTAAGTTCATGCACACATTGTTACTTATGGTTGTTGTTGTTGTTGTTGTCATGCGTTGTTTTTAGAAATAAGCCAGCAATCGATAAAAAAATATGGAAAATTATGTAAAAATAAAAATGGACAGTCGAAGCGAGAACGTCAGCTAGCAATAAATAGCAGGCAGGACCAGAGCAGCAGGGCGGGCAACTAATATGCATTTAGTTGAGAAAAAAAAATTTTTAATATAAATATATGCATGTATTGTAGTAGAAAAGTATCGAATTAGCGCAATAATATCGAATGACGTTGCTGGCACATGTCTGCACGCTAAGTGAAGAAAGTCTGCATACATACATATACGTGGTATGTCAGTTTGTATGCAATATCGTCGCAGCACAACCGCCCTTCTCAGCACATTGTTGCTCTTGAAGACGTGCAGAATTCAATAAATCCAAAGCTACTCGAGTCTTTTGTATTGTTTCGTATTAATTTTGTCTAATTAGCATCATCGCGTTCAATTAGTGAGTGGTTGTAGTACTATATTGATTGGAAATTTACTAGAAAAAAAAAGAATGTTCGGGTAGAGTTAGGGAACCTTTAGTAAATGTTATTTTGTATGGCATTATTTTCAAAAAATTTATTGTTCGTAAAATTCTTGGTAATGTAACATAACGAGCACCGAGCTGTGCATAATCGTTTACCATTTTGAAGTAGTATGAAGTATGTGCATACTCGCATGTCGATGCTCTTAATCCAATATTTTGTGATTTATATTAAAAAATATATTTTCCTTTGTGTTGACGCTCGAAGATTATGTGATCTTCAATTTAATATCCCGCGCACTGTTTTAGCCTCCTTAAGATCTACGTCGGGTTAAGTTAGATTGGGTGATCATCCCCAGTTGGGGTGGTTCTTTATGTCACCGCGTGATTTTGAAGGATAAATCGATCGAATCGATGAAATTCTGCCAGCAAATCACAAAGTTGTGAAGGCGGCTAATACCAACCCACGACACTTCTTCATGGTTGACAGCAATTTGCCAAGATACTTGAATCAAAGTTGCACGAAAGCGACAGTGAGGATAAGATACGATTTGTATGCTCTCCACAGACGAATCGGCAATCGTTTGGGTGCACCTGGCTGTTTTTTCCACCATTTAACAGATATGCTACTAGCAAAGTCCTGCTCGATAAAAGCACAGATATCCTAAAATTCGTAGTCATGCTTTCGTCTTAGTTGTCACTAAAATCCTTTGTCGGTCTGGTTGAGAACAGAACCTACTGAAATTTAACATCTTCTTAACGAAGTTACGCCAGTTTTTCATACCGAGTGTGCGTCCATTGTATTCCTGCAGTACATTTCTGTCGTTTCACATTGATGTCGAGTCGAGGAACACTGTCTCTGGAGCCTCATCATCCAAATGTACCAACGAAGTCGTGTATCTTAATGCGTCTGACTATGGCCAAGTCATTTATAAGCTCGTACAGGTCGCCTAAACAAATAGGACCATATATTTTAAAAAGCCTCCAAAGCCTTCTGAACTTTTCTGAATATGGTCACTGTTCCTGCTCTAGGCTGATGCTTTATATTAAATGGCAGAGGAAATTCATTACGCTTGCTAATTTGTGCGCGAAGTCTACTTCACTGGTATGTACCTTCAACTTCCGATCACAAGGGCTCCGGCTGACTTTTAGCTACTACTTCTGGCAAGTCCTTAGGCGATAGTACGGATACATTTATATAAGAGGATCCTTTTTAGCCTTACAGCCTTGGTAAAACTTGGAAACTATCCAGCAGCTATGTAATAAGCTTACCCTAGCTTTTTTTAGGTCTTTACTTTATAGCTCTTGCAGTTCGTTATACTTATCCCAGCCTCCGGGCTTGCTTCTGGAGCCAACCCATTGAAAGCCATTCTTCAACGTATTTCTACGTACATACGTACATACATAAATGCATTCATATGAATACCGAATTGCACTTATTGCCAAATACCAATTATCATTTTTAATTTTATTGCACTTAAACAAATTACTGTTTACTGCATTGCATAAATCCAATTGGAATTCTAAGTGCAAACATTTCTTCCCTACACCAGCATGAGTACATGCATCCATACCTACAAGCAATAAATAAATATGTATGTATGTATGTATGTAATTGCCACAAATCGAACAGATAACGCAATGCAATGCAACTAAATATTGCACCAAGGAAATAAAGAAAATGTTGCCGCAAAAAATCATAGTTTTGGAAAAAAAAAAAAATAAATGTTAGACAACCAGTAAACAACAACAACAACTTCTGCTGCCGTCACTGACTTAGTAGCAACATAAAAACTTCAATTTTAAATTAATTTCATAACGATGATTAGAGTTACGCCCACCGGCAGCGAGCAGCAACCAGCAGTCAGCAGTCAGCAGTCAGCTAAGCTTTAAAGCTGCGGCTGAATGCGAACTGCATTGCTGCAGGTTGTTTGGCATTTGCCGAGTTCATTGCAGGTAGCTGTGGCGACGACGCCGTGCACCGTCGGGGGTAATTGAAACTTTTAGAAATGTGATTGTGTTTGCAAGAAGACGTCGCTTGTGGTCGCCTAAGTCTGCGTTTAGAAAAACAAGGACATGTTTCTTAATTGAGATACCTTTCAACCCGTTATAAAGCTTAGCTGAACACTCTGTTTTTGGCGATATTCAAGCCTGAAGGATTGACTACTTTAACATTTTCAGTTATTAACTACTTATTGCTGACGCATATCTGAAATAGGAGCTTCGGCACTAGGATCCAAAAGTAAAATGTAACTTTCGCGATAAAACATCCGGTATTGGACTTTGGCTGGTCGACTTCGCCTAAGCACACACCACAGCAGTTTATAGCATCAGATTTTAACAAAAGATGATACACCGAGGTAAGTGGCTTGGATCACGTTATTTTTGTAGCTAAGAGAGATAAAATGTCATTGATGGCTAGAGAAAGCTGTTATCATTCGCGCCCACAAAACAGTCACGACCAAAACAAATCCCGAGGAAGAAGCTTTTTTAAGCTTTCTGTAGATCTTATATGAACATTTTCATGATGGAATCTCTCCTTAGTCAGCTTTCCAATAAAAAGGTACCGAAATCTTAAAATGGTCAGCCTGAGGTACGTTTTGGTGTAAAAAGCTCAAAAAAATTAAGATTTTGAAATAATTCTCTCTCAGCCACGACCAGAACATATCCCACCAGTAAAGCTTTTTAAAGCTTACCATACATAGATTTAATATGTACATATGTATGAAAAACCGAGTAAAAGCTATCTGATCGTCAATGGTATATACAAAATGTATAGAAAGCTTTAAAGCTGTAACTACCCGCGGAAATCTCGACTTCAAAAAGCTGTCCTCACAAAAGGCAGGGAACTAAATTGTCGCGAAGCTCTCATTTCTTCTCTCTGAAACCACTCTTGAGCTGAAAGATTGGATGTCCCATGCCGCTTCAAGGCATACGATGTGGCCCAACTCAAGGAATCTAGGAACTCTATTGAGTGTTGGAGATAAAAAGAGAAAGAAAAAATAGTTCAAAATGTACTTGACCTCTACTTGATGTACGACCACCCACATGTTTTAGGGAAAGAATACAGTTTAAACAGTTTGTTGGAGACCACACTATCCAAGTGGCTAATTTTACCCTGGAACAACCTGTCGTCCTGTGAAGCCTTCCCGATTAGTGGACCTTCCTATTAGATGTAACAAGCGTCGCTGTCCTTACATTTAAGACAAAAAGACTTCCTTATAAAGACTCTTTCGTACTATGTATATACATATGTTTGTATGTACAATAGGGCGGGTCAATTTGTCAAAATGCGAAATAGGTTTCTTAGCATTTTGCTGTATAGTTGTCAAGAAGCGCTTAAATTTTGTACAAAAACATACGTTTGGTATGAGGAATCCATTTCTGTACTTATCTTCTTCTTAAAACTTCCACCAGAGGGTGATGAGTGAAAATTTTCTTCGAAACTTATTTTCACAATTTGGCAAACTACAAATTGATTTTAGACCCATGGTTTCATCGGCAAGTTTGCTTAGAATTACACGTAGAACCCTCCTACGCGAATAGTCAAAACAAATTGACCCGCCCTAATGTACAAATATATATATGCCCCCACTTTAGTGAACTATTTGGCGCATACCATTCGCTATTGACCATCTGCGCACCTTACGACCACTTACCAAATGCCACATTGGCCAACCAGCGCTGGAATGTTGCACGTTGCATGTGCGCCGCTGCCGCTGCCGCTGCCGCCGCCACATAGCATGTTTGTTTACTACTAACTGACTGATTACGGTAAGCCTTTTTTGTTTGCAATTCGATTAGTTGTAAACTCGCACAACACAAAAGCGCAAACATTGATTTCAGTTCAAATGCCCAGCGATCGTTCGGTAAAGATACCACCAAATCAATGCGGCAACCGATTACACTGCGAATAGAAGTCGCTGACATTGACCCAGAGTCGCAGAGCTGGACAACGCCTTTGGGGGCGTTCTATGCAATCAGAGAAGGAATGAGTTGTGGTGAAAAAGTATCGTTTTTTTTTTTATAATTGTTACACAACAACAGGAAGATGCGATTGTGCGATTGTTGAGCCACTTACATACATACATACATACATACATACATATGAATGCAGTACAATAGAAGCTTGCATCTAAATTCTCGAACGTAGTTTTAATTAAGTTTTCCTCTGTGCTTTCTTCTGCCGGGTGGTTAGGATATTTATGGCTGATTATTTTTCATGATGTAATAGTTGCGTCAGCGGGCGGAAACGTCATTGCTCGGGCGAGATTGGGTTGCGTTAGGGCAACTGATTGCAAGAGAGATGTGATACATAGATACTCATCGTAGTTGTGGCGCTCAAGGAAATTGTTTGCTTTTTGGTTGTGGGTGTAGACGCAGTTAGAAGTTAAAAGATCTTTGAACTGAGTCGAATTTCTAACGGCAATTGATTATAGCGCATGCGCATCGTGTGCAATTATTGCTGAGTTTTAAAGAGACACTCGTTAAAAGGAGTTAACAAAATAAAAAAAATAAGTTTTCCTTTAAAATTGATGTGGTAGGGTCAGTTCCTTAACTTCCGTTTTTGATTGATTGCAAACCCTCTTTCCCGGACAACAGATCCTGAGCTAAATATTTCAGGGAATGATCGATACCTCAGAATATTTAGATAATGCAGGTGAACAAGCCTAAGCCGAGGTATTTGTGCAGTCTGGAATATAGGCCCGAACACCGACACATAGAGCGTTCAATTGATTCAACTGCATTGAAACCACACAAACAACTCGCTTGGTAAGTCCATTGTAACGGACATTAACCGGATATATGGATAACAATGGGAAACGGTACACCTATTCATCTCCCAGCTTCTTGGTTTCCATCTATATTGCTATGACCGTTAAACTGTGTAACCATGCAATTTAGTAGAGGTCTAACAGTTTTGTCTATATCATAAATCTCAGAGAGGAAGATGCAGCAGACCTACATACTTACCAACAGGTCCTCCGAGAAGATATTGGCAACAAATCGTTCATCCACCATTGAACCAACAGTGCAGCTATATGGCTATAACACCATCCCTAGGTCTGTTAGTTTTTCATCACATCTTTAGAACAAGGCTAGGAAGACTTATCCGCCTGTAGCCCTTTACCTGGGAGTGATTTAGTAGGGATTAATATAACCCTCCCCTCTCTCGAAGCCTTAGCTACATACCTACTTGCTTAGAATCTTGAGAAATTGTTTGTTAAATTAGGTACCCGCTGCTTGAAAGACTTGATAACCCAGCTAAGTTCACTTTATTCGTAATGTTAGAGGCTCGTTTTAAGCGCTACCTGGAAAGTTGTTTCAATCAGAATCTTCAAAGACTCCTAATTAGAGTCCATCCTGGAGCCGTCTGTCCTCAAAATACGAACTGGCTAGTATCTTTTAGACACTTGACGCCTTATTCATGGTCTCCAAAGTTTCACAAGACCTCTTCTCTGAGTGTCTGGTGGGATGGCGGATTGCCGGTAGTGGTGTACGCTAGCGCTTGGGCATTGGGGCGAAAAGAAAGGGTTTAATCTATTCTTTGGTGCTTTTGACAAAATAGGGCTCTAATACTTATACTACATCCAGGCTAAATTTAACCTAATCAAGCCCGACTTGTGGCCTGTCTCCCCGGAGATACGCTTGGAAATGACTTAGCCCGAATCTGATGATTCCATCGAAGCTCCAAATATTGCGAATGCAAGACTAATTACTGGCTATTTTTTATCGTTTGCAAAAATTGAACCCATTTGAAATATCCTTTCCAATATGAATAAGTCTTTTTCATTCTCTCCAATGCAATGTTCTCAAATAAAAACATACTTAAACTGTAATCAAAGAACAATTAAAGCCTGCAGCTGTCGCATGCCGCAATAGCCACTTTGGGTTGAAGAAAATCACATTTAATCTACAAATTGTCAATTTTATACTAAGCTACCAATAACAAACCGCATTAAATAAGCAAAAACTCTTTGAGTGCAAAAAAGTAAAGAATCCTTTGGGTTGCCACTTCCACTCGCGCCGCAAAAGCAAAGAAGCATTTGAGGCGACAGCCAGCACACATCAGCAGCGGGGTAGCACCACCATCACCACCAGCCAACAATAGCTGCAACAGATTGTGGTCATAATCCGCATATGTTGTTGCAGCATTGTTGCAACAACAAAAAACAAAAAAACTCCAAAGGAATAACAAACAAACAACGACGACGCGAAGGCCGCAACATATTGCAACATTCACTGTGCAAAAGCACTTATGCGTAGAATTTTTGAATGCTATTGAAAGTGAAACAAAAGGCCTAAACGGCGGCGCGGCAGTTACCGCAAAATTTTCAATGTCTTCTGGGTGAGTGAATGCGTTAGAAAAACGGCGCAAAAAATTGTTTTTAAACAAAACGGCCGGCAAAGGGATTGTTGCACGCAGTCTGAACTAAATATGTAGTTGTAGTTACTCACGCGAGGGGATCATGAAGGATAATATTAAAAAAACGATCAAGTGCTCATATGTTGCTGGCAAACTTAAATACATACCAACATACATCCTTGTTGCAATACTTGCATAAATGCCTCATTGTAGCGTAATAATGCAAAATATGAAGTGGGGATTAGCTGCGTGAAAGAAATCATAAAAATAAAATCGGGCAATAAAAAGAATCGCAATTGAAAGGGACTTCGCCGCACAAAATTGTTTTCGTTTTGTGGCAACTGAGAACAAATGTTGTGGTTCAATGGTGATCAACGATTTTGGTAGGATTTTTGAATTGTATACAAGTTGTGGAAAGGGAAAAGGGAACTGAATTTGAACGATTAGTAAGCATTTATAAATATCCTATGAAGTGAAATATAGAGAGAAGGAGAGATACTTGCGGATACGAGTACAAATCATATTCACTCAGTTCCAATTGATTTAAAACTAAGCAAACTAAGGGCGACTGCTCAGTTTATGGTTCGAGCTTTACCGCTTACAACTAGCGCGATGGAGGAGGTATACCTCATCTTGGTTATAAAGTCCAGTTATATATACATAGGTGTACTTGCCTTCATTGGGAGTTTTCAATTGGCACCAGTTAGCGAGAAGACGAAACAACGTACCTGCCATGTTGAATGACGGACCCGGGCAAAATGGCTTAGGCTTAGTTATAGCTCCAATCAAAAAAAGGAGAAGAATAAAAATCTACGAGCATCGGTTTAACTTTCGGCAAATTATTCGAACCTGTCAGATGAAAATAAAGATATTTCCAAAGAGATTTAGAAATGGGTACGGTTGGAGCATAAAATTCTTGTAAGGAAAATTTTTACTTTAGTTGAAGTCGCATTAAATTTTTTGAAAGGAGCTCTATATTTATGTGTTCCCAATTTGACATTATTCGACAGTCTCTATAATTAAGTATTGTTTATAAAGTAATTTGGAACGAATCTTCGTCTATCTGCCATATTATGGAGAACGAAAAATGTCACTGAAAATGGCACAATGCCGAAAACGGTTCAGCTCCAAACCAAAATTGACGAAGGGATGACGAACATTCGCATTGAAAATATTGAGTTCCTAAAGTCCTCTAGCAGACCGTTTTCTCGCACACTCGTCCGCTTCTTAATTTCCCGAAACAACACTACGCGTTAGAACCCAGAAATGAATATTCCATTTTAGCGTTGCCAACCAAAGGGCTCTCGATGCACTATGCGGGACGACGTTTCTACGTCCATTTTGGATCGATTTCTACTGACTGAAGTTGCTTGAAAAAAATGTCAGTTTATACATTTCTTCCATAAGGAATTTGAAGTTGAGACCAAATTCGAACGTCGATATCAAATATTCAAAGCCTCTCAGCTTAAGTCCAAAAACTTATATCTATAATAGAGGCAGACCTCGCAAACCTTAGAGTATTCTTAGCTGGAGAGCAATTCAAATTTATAATTGAAATAACCAGGAAAGTCTATAACTCATGGAACATCGACTGCTCCCGTTAAATATAGATAAGCCAACTTGTTGACCCTTTTTAAAGCTAGGCAGATGGGATTTTTCCTCTCATCATACAAAATTATAGTAGATACTATATCAGACAAAAAAAAATAATGCGAACAAAAATGTACAATGGTAAGCACATTGCAAATAATGGTGAGAAAAGTTTCAGTGTGGACACTGGCTCATTTTAGAGATAGTTTAGTGAGAACAATCATATAATGAGCCAAATGGGATATATTACCACGAAAAAGGTATCAAAACTTCGGGGAAAGTCATCAAACGGACATTCGAAGAACTGAGCAGCTACTCAATAGAAATAGTGTAACTTAAACCCCGCATTGCTACATAATCTCTAACAATAATTGTATATGAAGTTGACCAGACCTCAGTTCAGTGGACTAAAAACTCTGATTATAACTAAAGACTATGGATTACCCTAATCTGCATCCAGATATACAGTCTTGCGATGATGGAGTAGAGTAAGATCAATGAGAACAGTTTTCAAGTGCAAAAAACGTACTAAGTACAGGGATTGCACTGCAAGTGGTGACTTTAGAGATTTATTAAATATAACCCTCGCTAACTTAATCTATAAGCTTTTCGTAATCCTCAACGAAACGTACACAGCTGTGGTTAAACATATACAGCGTTTATAGCCTAAATGATCTGGATTTTATTTTATGCCATTACGCGTGGAATATTTATTACTTCGTTCAACTGTCCGTAGCGGTCACTCACTACTCGGACGATTTCAGTTTATTGGCATAGTAAGCGACACAACAATAATTATTTTATTTGTTTGAAAGTACAAAGTCTGTTTTTAAAGAGTATAACTCATTTAGGCAGACCGCCAACTCTAACCGAATTTATATGAATTCCACCACCTTAAATTATAAAGTATTAGCAAAGAAAATATCGCCGAATTTAGAAGTTAGCTAACAATTTCAGATAACGCTCTATCCATTGACAAAAACCATAATTACTAATAGTTTCTGACAGCGATCAAAGTAGAGCATTTAACGCGAAGGCGCTTGTAAAAAATTGTACACCATTGAAAACATAAGTACCTTAATAAGTACCTACTAGACGGACAATACCTACAAAACAAATGTAATTCGTGTTTAAACAAAACCAAAAAAAAAAAGAAAAAAGAAAAACCTTTAGTAAAAGAAGAGTATGTAAGAAGCCAACAAAACTCTTAGCAACTGAAGTGGCGACAGCCGGCTAAGTGCTATGCCCCGCCGCTTGTCCAGCCGTTCGTGCATTAAGCTGCTGCTGCCGCTGACAGCATCCCGGCGCGAGGCGCACGAAAGCCCAGTGCCAGTCGCTGCAAGTTCCCTCTTGAGCACTTACAACAAGCTGTTAAATAGCTGCATAGAAACATCAACAACAATAACGATTACAATCAAAAAAATGCAAGCGTTTCGAGCAAAAGCTAACGCTCCTCTGTCTGTCTGTCTGCAGCCAACAAATTCATCGTTGCATTCCCACACGCGATCTGCGCCTATGTACAGTACTAGACCAAATCGTTTCCTAACTAGCCAAAGATACAAATGTGCAACAAAGCAAAAGTATCTGTGAGATATGCGCGCAGCCTTACCTAGATGCATTTTAAGTTGTGTGTTTGTTGTGTCTTGCAATGACTTAGAGCCAATGTGTGCGCATGCGCGCGCGCGACTCAATTACATTTATTATTTAAAAGCCGCTGCTGATTTATCGCCCAGCAACGCCAAATGCTTGCTTTGCGTTTTTCTGCACGTTTTTTTTTGCTATTTTTGTTGTTGCTGCTATGGATGCGCCAACATTACTCGCCTTCATATTCACATGTTGCACTGTGTAATCTTTCGTCTTTCGCATAGGCGCATGGCTGGTTAGAATTGCCACGAATTGTCGGCTTATTTGTAAAAATTTCTTCTTAGATTTCAATGTTGCTGTTCGTTTTTGAACCCTTTTTTGTTTGTACATTGTGGCGGTGTTGGTGACAGCACCATGTCAACAGCTTTCGATGATTTATCGTAGTTGGGTGGCGAAAGGGACGTCAGTACTGCGCCTAATGTCGCCATTACACGCAGACAGCAATGAGTAATTAATGTTTTATTGCTTGCGACAGTTCGGCGCATAGCAAAAGCTAGTAAGGTGACATACATACTTACATGTGGAGCAATTTTTTTTTTAATAACTCGCTCGTAGGTATATAAAACCAACTTAATGCCAACTTGCACTTATTTTCACCAGGTGGAACTTTAGTCGCTGAGCCTCAAGCCTTTTTGTTCCCAACTGCAGCAGCGCTAGGAGAAGTAAGGAGTTGCTCCCAACGATCAAAGTTGGCCGACAAGCTAGCAAACTGAATATTTTCGAGTTTCGTGGAAACTTCAGATTCAATTGGTTGGTACCAGCGCCAGCTCAAATCGTTTCCATCTTCTTTCACATTCATCTAAAAGTTGGCAAGAGAACTGGAAGAAGGAAAAATACTTGGCCAAAAATCCAATACAAATTTGTTTAAGAAGGCCAGAAAAAAGCCTAGGATTTTCACATAACTGTCTTGACATGTCTTTAAACCTCATGAGGACCGAAATCTTCAAGGAGACGTATGTTTTGATTCGCTTCTTCTAATCTTATCTCGGCTATATTTCTTTCCCACAAGTCAGTATATCCCAGAACCCACTAGACATTAATTGTATGCTGCAAAAGAGATTATCGGCATTCTTGAACGCATATGAAAAAATTGTTACCGGCATAAAGGCTTTGGTTGCAGCTTGGTCGTCTACAACAAAAGTCAATTTTGATGGAGCTAGGTTAGGTTAGATTATCTCGTCATCCTGCGCAGAAAAAGGACTCACTTAGGCCACTATGCGTCCATTGTGATGTCGTATTAAGGACTGACTGCGTACTTTCTCTTAGCTTAGAAACAAAACAAATTTTTTGTTATTATAAACTGCACAAAATCACAGTGGCGCTAGACTTCCTCCCCACCGCAGCAGCTACGACAATGTCCGGCGAGAACTCCAATCACATATCGGAGCAGTGATTTGCTCCAAGCATAGGAGGGGCGAGATCTACAGTTATCTAATTTAGATCAGATATGTGTTGCTATCCTGCACATGGATTTTGCAGACCATCTTGTGTTTGCCCGATTGATAAAGTTATCCTTCAGCTAGAGTTAGCAGGAAGATTATTATTATGAGCCATATGCACCGCGATCTCTTAAGTGATCTATTGTGTGTGACCCTCCGCACCATAGGGGAAGGCTTTTAATGTAGCCTAGCACTTTCAATGGCGTTTTGTTCCAAACTTCAAATGGATTAAGTGTAGCGCCACCCAAGTGAGCTAGTATGCGCTTAGCAAGAGCGTCACTTTCACAAAGAGTGAGTTCTGGCGTTTCCGCGTCCAGTTCACGAAAGCGACAGTCGTATGTTTCTGAAAGATTCATTTTACTGAGGTTATTGCGAAGAGAACAATGTCCCGCATAGTATCCAGTGAGAGTGTTGAGGTATTCTCTGCCTAAGTTGAGTAGTGTCTTTGAAGCTTCTTTTGAAGGGCAGATAAATCGTTTGGCTTGTCTCTGCCCTAGACATTCCATCCAGTGCCTGCTGAACATTTTGTCTCTCCCGGGTTAATTATGATCTTTTTTTAGTGTGCTTTGGTGAGCCCACGAAAGGGCTCTGGACGTTAAAATACTAAAGTGAGTTAAGATATAGTTAACTTTCTCCTTCGAGTAAATGGTACAATAGTAGTTTTCATAGGATTAATACTTAGTCCTTTATGTTGATTACCAGATCATCCGCATAACCTTGGCTGTTCAGTGTGAAAAGGAGTTCGTCTATAATCATAGTACACCCAGTTGGGGGCAACCATTTGTGGCTGTTACCGATTCCTCCTAACTCCATACTGATTTTACGCATTCTTAACATTGATAGAACCCATTTATTTATTATTGAGCTTATACCCTTGCTCATCAAGGCACCATCTATTACCTTACATGATGTGTTATCAAAAGCCCCCGAAATGTCAATAAGGGCACAAAGAGCCAGTTATATTTTTAGACTCTAGAGATTTCTCAATTTTTAAGGTAAGGCTATGAATGGCAGTCTCAGTGGATTTTGCCTGGTTGATAGGCAAATTGATTGTTATTAAGAAGCCGTTCCTTTGGTTGACTTCTCTGATATGCTGATCCAGTATTGTCCCCATGCCTTTAACTGCGGCTAATTAGTCGGTAGGACGAGGGTAGTTGTTCCGGTTTACATGGTTTTGATAAGAATACGATCTTACCCTCAGGCCATCTGCTGGGAATATAGCTCAGCAAGAGCGAAGCTCTATAAAGTTTGGAGAGGAATGGCGCTATGTAGCTTATTCCATGTTGAAGGCGACATGGATAGACCCCATTGCATGTATATGCATTCACCTACCCCCTTTTAGCTAGCTCTCACCAGACCAATGAGCCATACGGGGAAAAGATATCCCAATTGTTCATTTCGAAAAATCCTCATGTGGGAGTAGAGCGCTTGTTTTTAAGAGCGATAGGAGGATTCCCAATGGAATATTTTCAAATTGGCAAGGTACGTAACGATAATCGCCGATAACGACATCGATCGAATGGACGAGAAAGATATCCGCAACTAGTAGACCGGCTAGTAAACCATAGGTTTCCAGTCATTGGTTATGGGACCGATAAGCTCATAGCCTCACCAATCGTTAAAAAAATAAAAACGATACTCCTAAAAAGTATGAAGTTTACTTTTACGTGAAAATTACACAATGCACGATTACTTATGTTGATAATATACCTAAATACATATGTACATATTTTATTCCTTCCATCAGTGACAAAAAGCTGCAAAATACCCAATGTAGTGAACTCGAGTGAAGTGCTCGCCAATATCCTGTGACCCATATTCTGCGAAATTCACGTTTTCAAGCAAATTGCGATGCCTTTTTGTATAATTGTTTGATTTATATTTTAACAACAGTTATTTTGCAAACATATGTTCAATGCGCTTCACACAAACGCACTCTTATACTAAAAAGCATACACATACATACGAGTACATACATACATACATACATATGCACAAAGGTATGCCACACATTTGAACCATTAAAGTACCCTTCAATCAGTTAAACGTTTCGAAACAATTCACACAAAAATTAACTAGAATTAAATACGATTGACTGCAGCTAACCTGTAATCTAATGCCGTTTGCTGCAAAAATTTCCAAAAAAAAAAAATAAGTGTGGACCCACACAACACTAATAACAGCAACAGCAACAACAATAACAAAAAGCGACGAATCAACCACCAACATCAACCTGTAATCATAAGCATTCCATTTAATTTCGCTGCAAAAATATTCGCAAAGTAAAAGTGGGTAATTTGGTGATCGTGAAGCTGGCTTGTTTGTGGTAAAAAGAGGAGTAGCGTTGTAATAATACTGGTTCTAAATGAACCACTTAGAGGCTGGCGCACAACATAGTCGAGGGAGCTACTTTTTCAAAGCGAGAAATCAGAGACACAGAAATTCGGTTCCCAGACGAGGAACTATATCATGCTGTAGTAGTGTTTTAACGAAGAGAAGGCATCGAAGGACTAACAACTAAGCAGTCAGTGTGGGACTTTAACCCATTACATCTTCTAAACCATTCCCAACCCGATACTTCTGTCAAGTACTTCATCAGCTGGTGCTATGAGAAAGAAGCTAAACGCTCGTTAGAAATTGTATGCATTCCGCGACGTTGCGTCAACTTGGAATTACGCGTTTATGTATGCCCTAAACACGACACCCTAATCGGGAGCTTTCGTCCCCGTCCACCTCAGTCCCACCTAATTTGTAACGCATCTTACAATCTTCTATTGCTTCTACGTTCAGCTGGCCGTGGTGGTGTGTTAGAACTTTGAAAGCGTTGTTTGGGTAAGACCCTGTATTGGAGTGGCTGTTTTCATCTAGTAGGGGAAAGATTCACACAACTAAGACCCTAGCTTATCGCATTCAAAAGCAGAGAAGTAAATAAAATTTTTGAGAAGAATCTTCATTGACACTGCAAACTGGGCATACTAGGGATTAGTCGTGTCGAAATCGATGCAAATAACTGCGGTAGCTCTTCGGAAATTACATTTCTCTATATTTGGAGATGAGAATATAGGTCCATCCTTTTATTTCCTTCTTTCTCGCCATCTCGAAAAGGAAGCGGCTTTCTCTTCCCAGAACATTCGACTCTTCTCTCATTATCGCAGCTTCTACTGATGTCTTCGCACATTCGATTCTAACTGCGCGCAATCGGCGTTCGGTAATATTTGCAGTACGCCTACACCTCAGTGATTCCACTCAGACAGGCACTTTATACAGCAGAGTAGAGCTACTACCTGCCCTAATAAGCTTACAGAGTACTATATATGAATATAGGCGAGTTCCGTTATTCGCCCATATAGCCTCCGTTATGGCTGTAGATGGGGTCGCCTGGATGATTCCCGAACGCTAATAGCTCGTAGAACTTAAATTTTATTGGCTTACTTCCTTAGGCTTCTGATGTTATCTGTTGTTTTAAAGCCATTCAGATTGGTTAGATTCTCAATTCATTAGCTCTATCAGTTGCCTTTTTATAATCCACAGGCCTACACTTGACTCAATTTTTGAATGTTTTCGGAAAACGATTCATTGCAGTTGTAAATCGCTTCAGATAAATTTAGTTCTGAGGCGTAAGTCTCGGCCTGAAGGTCAGTGTGGTGTTTCGCTTGCTGGGCAAAGGAAGTCTTCTGGATTGAGAACCACAAAATCCAGCTTCGATGCCATGGTTGACTTTAAACCCGTCAATGTACCAGAAATGACTACTCTTCCGAGGTATAAGTCATTCACATTTTCATTTGGATCTGCATTGGAAACGAGCTTTTGAAATTACTATGTTTAAAGTTAAACATCGAAATGCTTCACACGTCAAACGCGCTTCGGATTTTTCAGGTGGAAGGTTTTGGCTATAGTTTATATATCCAGATTTCCAGATTGAATTTGGATACCCCAGATCCCGCTCATTTACGTGTTTGCTGACAGTAATAAGCGGCGGATGCAAGCCGGGGTTAAGCGTAATATAGACATGGTCCAATTTGCTGCTGGGAGAATATGCTGTATGAATGTGTGTATTACTTTGCTTAACGCGGCGTTGGATAAATAAAAATATTACACATTCATGCATACATAAACACATTCCTACATACATATGTATGCTTGTACGAGTATCTATGTGCATAAACGTTTCAAAACATTTTTTTTTTCGCAAACTAACGAACGCCACATTTCAAAACCAATAATAAAGTTAAATCGATAATTGAGGTCATTTTCGTGTGTTGCCGCGTCACAAGCGCTCCGATCGCCTTCCTTCGCCGTGCAGAAGATTTGGGAGAGAAGTGGGCCCAACAATTCTCGAACCTTTGTGTTCACTTTTATTGTACTTTTTATTTCAATTCCTCAGCTTTATACGGTGTCTCTAAGTGCCGTTTTGTCCCGTTTTTTTATTCATTTTATTTATTTTATTTCAATTTTTTCCCCCCAATTCTCACATGCGAATAACTGAATATCAAAGTTTTAAGGTCTGCTCTGTGTCTACCTGTACAAATGCACATACGTTCAAGTTTTCAGTGTTGCTATCGATTGATCTTCGCTTCGTACGTGTTCGTTTAACTGTGAATTAAATGTAATTTTCCAATAATCATAATCACAATATTTTCGAAAAACGTTTCATTGCCAAAAACACGTCTGCGTTTAAAAATTTGGCTTGTGCGAAAAAAAAACTCGTGTACCAATGAAGTGAATAGGTATTAGCTGCATATATTTATTATGCATATAAATATATGTATGTATGTATGTATTCGCATGCCTATATATCGACATACATATGTCGTATGGCATTTGGCCATTTCTTGGGTTAGTATTTTTTATCACAGCCGCTTCGCAAAGCTATTCACCAGACGGGCGACGCATAAATCACTCAACTCAATCAAATTGAAGATGTTCCTCCGCTTAGTTTTGCTTCACAATTTTTGTTTATTTTGATGGATTTGCATCAGCAGATTTATCACGCCTAATTTTTGGTTTGCTGTGTCGATCAATTACTGATTTGATGGGAACCAGACAGCGATTAGTGGAGTTAGAAGGTTAAGAGTTCAGGGAGGAGAGTAGATATTAGTAGGTATTAAACTCGAAAGAAAGCATTGGGTCCTATGAAAAGTTTCCTCGGATTTTTGGATAAATTATTGATACAAAAATTCTTCATTTATAATTAAGTACTTATTGGCCATTTTTGGGTTTATCGGCGAAAAACTTTTAATTTTTTTCTTTTTCCTTTACTGTGCAAATATATTTACTTGAAAGCATGTGAAAAGCTTCGCTTTCATTTTGAAGAATAAACAATTCTAAAGAAAACTGCCACTACGAAAAATTAACACTTTACTTAGCTATCCTCAAATTCGTATTTCTTATTCAGGATAATCGCAAAAATACCTCGTAACCGCGTAAACCTGGTAAATAAATCTTTTTTCATACAAAACTGAGTAAGTTTGCGAGGTTTACGTGGTTATGAGGCATTTACGCGTTTGGATGAATTGCCTTATTATATTTTTTATTTTCGAAATTTGAATTAATTTCTTCCATAAAACGTCTTCGCGCCCTGGACCGATGTACTCCCCTCTCAAATGACGATGGGAAATCTACAAAAGCCTGCTCTATTTCGGTAGTTTCAAACTGGCATGTGCCTCCGATAGAAGAAGATAGCTTGCGTGCCGGCCTTTTCTAGTGACGGAACGACCAGAGCGAGGTACATATTTGACATCAAAATTTCAATAAAACTTTCTGTACCAGCGACGAATTACCAAACTGAAAATGTAGCTTTAAATGTTTCCTGTCAAACGTACGTCAGTTTTGAGGCTACTGGATTAGTGTTGCCAGATATGTGGCCATCAGCCCTGTACAGTGACAAATATCCGCAGAGATTTTGTGCATGCGTGAATAATTGCATACCATGCGAAGGATTATGTGACTAGTCCCTTAAGAGATCATAGTCTCCAATGGGTACAGTAGGGCGTCAAATAGTGCCTAACTAAATTTTCACCGTAAAATTGAATATAGATTATCCCGTCTCCTTCTTTGTAGACATTCAAGTATAAAACGAGATGCTTCTCATAAATAAGTACATACATATGTACATATGCATGTGAAAAATTAAATCAGAGATTTAATGTCCTCACCCCTAGGATTGTTCTTGTTTTTTTATTTTTAAATCAAAAATATTTAGAAATCGCTCAAAGCGCTCGAAGTTTTCCATGTATTTTATTTGAAAAAAAAGAAATTTCATAGAAATTTTAGAGAATTGTTGAAAATCAATCCGCCCTATGTTGAATATCGTTATCTTCAGTAAAAGAGACGATACAGCCATCGTCAGCCATGTTACTGATACGCTGACGATCGTCGACGATGACGATGACGATATTCAGCATAGGACCGATTAATTTTCTTTCGGAAATTCTGTTTCTCTTCAGGAGACTTCCAGCAATTGCCAAATGTTTATTTAACCATTTGTTAAAATTCCCTTTTTTTATAGATCCCCAAAAAATACCTATGGGGAACCCTGACATAAAGACAATGTATTACAGCTACGAATGTGATGTACACATTTTTGTAAAAAAAAAAATTATAATAAATAAGTCGGACGTCGAAACGAAAAAACTTTCTTCAAACTGCAGCTACGATGAAATTCAGCTAGAAACTAGGAGTCGTAAATATTATCATGCGGAGTGTGAATGAAGCATATCTCAGTGCCATTAAGACCGTAATGAGCTAATGATAAGGCGCATCATTTCCGAGGTGATCCTATTCTCACTAGACACTTTTGATCCATACCCAGCGGTATTAAATCTACCGTACCCTCATTGAGGCTGTCATGCGTATCTCTACCCACTGGATAGTTTGCAGTAAGGGCCATTCGATTTTAACGAAGTCTCGGTTACCTGTGCGGCTCTGAGAGTAACGATGAACTTACCACAGCATTTGCCTCTGCTGGGGCCGCCCGTACTTTTCCTAACCTCTTTTTATTCGTCCACCGTAAGGTTTCGGCAAAACAATAAAACGCAGTCTCGGATTTCTATACGGTTAAAAATGTCGCTTATGGACATGGCGTTACATATAGTCCTAATGCAGAAAATTCGATAGCCGTGTGGTTGGTTCCGAAGATGCCTACACGTCTAATACTAAGTAACTTCCAAACAACACTTTAGCAATAGATGTCTGACGGGCAAGCTGAATCTCTATGGCCGATAGTCCTGTCGTATCAGCTGACAACATCTAGGGCATCGGCGAGCAAACACTCTACCGGCAGCTCTGAAGGGGTTCCTAGCAGCGATGTTACTGACACCCTACACGGACAAAAAGCCAACCGAGTATGAGTCCTACGCGGGTCTCAAGTCAGAAGATGGACACTCTAACCCCCGTCCCGGTATTACAGGGACAAGAATAGAAGTCGGCAATGATTCCGTGCCATATAATTTAAAGGAGGTGGTTGAGAGGTAAAGTCAAATTCTCTCTGAAATTCGTAACCGGGTTCAGGGGAGCGCTCTCGAAGAGGAACCTGACGGCGAAGAAAGGGGGATAGTCCCGGTGGATTTGCACCGATTATGCAAGGAGATTCTGTGGCAAAATATTGGTCTATATCAGAACCAAACCAAACTGGTTTTCTATGTAGCTGAGAGATGGGTCAGTCTATATACGAAAGCCATTTTCGCTATCGGGGAACTATGGCACGGCGCTGACTAAGTGGCACTGCAAAGGAAGGGGATCGATAGCAAATGGCGCCCCAGGGCCCGGGTCCAAGTCCGCAAAAGATTCTGGAGCGAACCAAATCTCCAATGAATCACTGCCAACCCTTGACTGGAGAGTAGTAAAGTTCGGCGAGGTGAAGAAGCAACAACTTTAAGTCACATTGATGATTAACGAGGAATTTCTCCCAGTGCTCACTGAGAGCAACGGACATGTTGGCAACGGCTTCTACGCTATCACCCTCAAAATCCAAAAGGGGAATGTGGATGAAAAGTCTGTACCTAGAAGCACCCCTCGAATGGTCCTCCGCCAAGTTGCGAAGTCCAAGTGGTGTTCCAGAAGACTCTTCCGTTCTCTGAATCACACTCCACTTTCTGGGATTGGAAACGTGGGACGCGTTCGAGACTATCGTCAATACGTCTCAAGGGCTTCCACGGAAAGTAGTGGATGAAGACTCTTTAGACCTGTTAATTATGAATATCCTTCAATAAAGATGTATGGTAATAATTTCAAAGGATATTTTTAATTTTTTAATAAAACTTAATCAGAAAACCGCGTTCCATAAAAATTTGTGAAAAATGTCAAAAATAAAGGATTTGAATGAAAGTTTGTTTAATTCAAAAGTATTCCTAAAGCAACGCTGAATATAAGCGCCACATTTTTGATACCATGGCCGAATGAAAGTCGGAAGCTTTAGCAATTTTTAACTTTGGTAAATTTCTCCGAAGTACCGCGATACCCGAAGTCAGTAGAGAGCGTCTCGGCTCCTTAGTAGTAAACGAATTCTTAACGGGATACCTGCTCATACTTACCAATCGTTTGTAAACCATAAAAGCAATAAAAAATCGGTTTTTATATTTTTTTTATTTTAATAATAGTAATAATAATTTATTTTTACTGTAGCATTGTTTAATAATAGTTGATTTTTTTGTGTTCGTTTTTTTTTTTGCGTTTTCATTTTGCATTTCAATGCGAAGCAATCAAATGGATAACTATGTATGTATGTATGTTTGTTTGTATGTAAGTATGCTATGTATATAATAATTTATTGAATGCTTGTAGTTATTTATTTATTTATAGAAGTTATTTTGTTTGTTTGTATGTATGCACTGCGCGCGCGCGTGTGTGTGTGTGTGTGTGTGTGACGTTTATTTAATTACATTACTATTTATGCATTATTTTATGATGTCTAATTGTATTTAATTGTTGTTAATGTAAACATTTTTATCGTTTTCCTTTTACTTACAATATCTTAATACTTAAATGGATTTTTTTCTTTAATTTAATTATTAAGTAATTTTTCTTTTACTTAAATATTCAATGCGCTTATCGTATCTAATTCAATATTGAATGGAAATGTTACTTCAAAATGAAATAAATATTTTTTTTCTGCGTGAATTACTTATAAATTTAAAGTTATGTAACCTTATTTTTCATTAAATACTGTCGCTTTACGGTTTTTATAATTTTTCGTTTTGCTTCTTTAATATGTACATTAACAAGCTTTTTTAGTGCGTTATAACATTTCCGCTTAAAATTGTTAACAAAAAAAATGTTTACAAATTGCCGAAATTCCCTAAATTTTAGAAGATATACATACGTACGCGGTTTTTATTTTTATGAGGCATTCTTCATCAGCTGAAGCCCCCCTCTCCCCAAAATTGGTCCAGCTAAAAAAGCAATCTGTTAAAAGTCTTAAAAATTAGGTAAAAATTTTTCCTTTTAAATTTTTAGTGCCGGTTTTTGAAATCCAAAATGGCGTTTTAATTATAGCGTAGCGTGACGTGGTGTGCTGGGCTAAGCAAATTTATTGTTTGAACGAGCAATAATGTCAATGGATTTTATTTCGCTTTTGAAAAGGTAATAATGTCAATTGACTTCCTTTCGCGCCATGGTGGGAAATAAAGTCAATTGACATTATTTCAGTTGATCTTATTACCTGTTACCAATAAACATATCCTTAGCTAAGCTTGCTGCCGCGCAAGGGGCAGTGCCATCATCCAGCTTAGGCCGAGGCCACATAACGAACGGCATTTCTGAGCGACTGAGCGGCTGAGTGACATTTCTGTAAGACGCGGTATGAACAAAAATCAGTCATGGTAACCTTATATCGAGGAAAGAGTGAAATAGCAAAACTGGCTCTCAATTTCTACAGGGGGACGATTGGTATTTATTCTAATCCCTTTGAAGCCATTAATATCCTTGGAGACTTATCCGTGATATCATAAATCAATGCATGACCTGCGGAGTAGTAGCGCGCTCATGACTGAGTGGTTGATGGCATTTATTGCATAGTACAGTTTTAGAAATTTGGTTTCAAAAGAAAATTAATTTAAAAAAAATTTATTTTCAGGATTAAGAAAAATTATTAGGCCTAAACTTTAATTTGCATTGCTTCTGGATTAAAATAAAAAATTAAAAAAAAAAATTTAAGCAGAACAATTTAGGATACATTTTAAGGGTTTCATTACAAGTATTGTAAAAACAAAAATTACGAAATTTCGGCAATTTTTTTATGAAGAAAAATAAATAAACTTTTCGGCAAATGAATTTACCAAAAATTCTGAATTTATAATTGAAAAATTTTTTTTGTGTATAAATTAATTTTTTTTCAAGTTTCCACATGTAATCGCTACAAAAGCTGCTCCCCGGCGAAAAATCGTCAATGCGGACGTTATGCTATGCTATGTTATGCTATTTATTTACAAAGGTTTGGTGACGAAGCAGGGGTCCAGCTTCAATCAGATGTTTAACTAATCGTTTAACCTATAACAAATTATATGTACGAGTGTGTAGATGTAAGTATGTAAATGTATATGTATAAGTACGTACTATATCTACGACGCTTATGCTACTAGCAGTCATACATACATACAAGCTGACAATTGTAAGGAAGCTTAATATCGCTGATTTTTTTAACACTTTTTTTTTTTTTAATACCAAGCACTAACTCAGCAGTTCTACAGAAATCTTAAAATCGTTAAATGTTAACCTACTATTTATTATATTTACTTACAAACAAAGAAAAGCTGTTCTCACTGGCTTACGGAGCTAATTATCTAGGCAATTAGTAATAATTTTAATATATGACCAATTTTTTAATATTTTTTTTTTTTTTAATTTTTGTATTTTTTTTTTTCTAAGCGCTTTTCAAAAACGATTAAACAAAATTTTATTTACGCTCTACATACTTATTTAATAAACGCTGAAATGTGCTTAAACAACTACAGCTACTATTAGGTATTTTTTTTTATTATTTTTTAGACTGTATTTTTTAGTGTTTACGTAACAAAAAGGAAAATTCGCTAAGCTTCTATTATCGCAAAATTAAAATATGTATAAATATATACCTACATACAAACTATGTAGTAAGAACGCCGCCACATGGTTTGGCCTTGACTATATACAAACACTACTTTCGTATGCGTTTCACTGGTAACAAGTTTCGTAAGTAGTTTTATTTGCTACTTTTCGCTATACGTAAATGCTTTTTTTTTAATTCCTTATTCTTCTATACCCTCACATACATATTAATGTTCTTGTAAGCATATAAATATGTATTTGTAAGCACTTTCGGCCCTGCCACGCCATCTTCCATTTCGTATACTGAGCGCCGTCGTAACGCGTCTATCAAAGCAAATGCTAATTGTTTTACTCAATTTTTCTTTATACAATATTCTTCTTTCATTATTTTCCGTACTACGCTTTCAATTTTCACCCTTCTTGTGATTGCACTTTGAGATCATAACTAAAAGATATTGTAAATCTTTGTCTGCTTTTACACTTTTCTTCATTTTGCTTCCTTAAAACTTTTAAACGTTTTCGATTTCTAACTCATCTACTACGCAAATAAGTACAAGCTTTGCCGTCGGCACATCATCGCATTTCCCATTTACATATTTAGCTCTCGCAATACTCACTTTGCTCTGTGGTCTTTTAATTGGCGCTGCCGAAAAGCACCGAATTCTTGTAGTATGCTGGTGGGCGATCGGTGAGTGGACTCTTCACGTCACGCTCGGCATTGGCGGCGCGCGTTTTGCGTTCCAATTCGATTTCTTGAGCCAAGGACTCTATAAGAAGAAATTAAGAAAATACGAAATTTTTTTCTATCAAAAAATAAATTATTTCCTTTCACTTTAAATGAGTAATATTTAGAGATTAAGAATAAAAAATGTTTATAAACGGGGGTACCCTAATCTGTCCAAGTAACAGCTTAGCCTCATAGTTTCATACATACAAAAGTTAAGACCTAATTAATTGTTGTAGTTATGGCAGAATCACTCGAAACCTCTATCTGGGGTCTTTCAAATACAACGCTTGGTATGTTAAGGTTTAATAGATTTTGAAAAGCGAAAGCGTATGTATGGTCTAAACAATGAAACATATCGAGTATTGGCTAGGGTAGACAGAATGTTCTTTAAAATTTCACTTAGTGGTCTCAAAGCTTTAATGTGAAGGCTATAGGAACGAGGAATTAATCTGGCGCATCTTTACTTGTCACAAAACCAGCTATATTGGTCTTTTAAATTGGAAAGTCGTTCCGCTATCTCTTTCTCATCCTTAAAGATTGCAAAGGAATCGTTAAGTGATGTCTGAACAAAGGGACATGCTAATAACCGCGTGAGAAAGCGTATGCTTGGAATAAAAAGCCGCGTAAAGCTCCGTTTTTTTTTCGTTTACCAATAAATAGTCAAAGTGAAAGCGGAACACCCCGGAGAACGGGACAGTATACCTTTATACCTGAAACCCAACACTTTGGCAGTCTTTCCTAAAAACTCCAGTTTAAATGCGCATTTTAGAAACCCATCTAAAGATTGCAATCTTTTAACCGAATTAACAGTAATTTCTTACAGGGAAATGAACTTTTTAGTCACAATCAATATCAATCTCGACTATCAGGCAGTCATATATGTATTCCATGTTCCACCCGTCTAATGTTTAATTATTAACTACGGCCTAGATCAGCTATGGACAACTCCTTGCAAGGCGAGCTATGCTCTTTTAAGCTTCCTATAAATAAAGTCGTGAAAAAGGAAGAAGGTCTCTCGACCAGCACTGATCTAGTTGGATCAGTTACAACCAAAACATATCGCTCCTACCTTGACAGCTTTGTCTATAACGTATAGAGCCACAAACAAGTGCTGATATCGCTAGCCGGTAGGAAACGTACAAGACGAATCGCCAGCTGGTTTTAAACTATTACACTACACCTGTGTGGTCGCCGAAATTTAGCACGACACAGTGGATAAAGCTTCAAAACTGTAACACCGACGTATTAAGTGCTACCACGGCATGCCCCCTGATATTATTTGAGCATCACTTACACAGCGAGGACCAAAATGCTCTGAGTTAACATAAGCGTGACATTATTCCGAGCAAGCAATTACTTTTGGAATGTTGCACTAGGAACTGCCTCTGTAGTCTATACTTTTGTGATAATTTTTTTTTTTTTTTTAAATAATTGTTATTAATATTGTAAATCTATCGGGAACTACCCGCCTGGGTCCGGGTCCCACATTATTACCTATTGGACCCGAGCGGTAGGTAGTGCTAGGTTTTTCCCCGTAGACAAAGGGGTAGACAAAGACATCGAGCTCCTCGTGAGATCCACGATAATTTGCTACGACTCTTGCTGGATATGTAGCAGGTTGTCCTCCTATCCAGACCTAACCCCGATAACCCCGATTCCCGCAAGATATTAACCGCCTCTTCACTCGAATAATTTTTTCTAACACCTCTTTTTCTACGGTCCAATCCCTTTTGAAATTTCCATGTTCCGGGACCAGGTTAGATGAGCATGACAAAAACACTTAGTAGATTCACTGATTTGAGTTTATATGTGTCCTTCAATTTCCAACAAGATTCGAAGAATTAAGTTATCCGAGTTAAGTTCGATATTCTCTGAAGAATTAAGTTAAAACGAAATCAGTTTATTGATATCTAAAAACCTCTTCACGAACTCGACCACTTCAGCGAAAACGGTTTTCTTTAAAAAAAATTTAAATCCTTATCAATACACAAAATAATTTCTATATATACGGCGACAATACTTCGGGGTATGCAAAGAAGGGTTCAGTTCGTAAATAAAAAATCTAGCTCAAAGAGCGTAACCTGGTCACACTGGTGACTACAGTAGTTTTGTATCAATAAAACTTTAAATACTCACCAGAATAGTTCTGCCAGAACGCGCCAGTGGCCATCAAATCGATGCCCGGATAATTCCATGGTGCCTTTCCACCACTAGCCGCAGCCGCTGCAGCTGCTGCTGCTGCCGCTGCCGCCAAATTACCTTCCGCTTGTGAAGTGGGTGGCAAGCTCAACGAACGCTCCATGGCAGACGCATCGCCGCCGGCGCCCCCACCACCGCTGCTATCACGTTCTGAGCGTTCGCAATGCGCACGCGATTCACATTCGGAGTGTTCACGATCGCAACGTTCCAAACGATCGGCGCTGTGACGACCAGCGGGACTATCACGATCCGACTGCGGTTCACGTTTGAAAGTAGGACTCTCGGAACGTTGTCGCAAGTGATGGGTATGATGTTGTTGTTGTTGTTGTTGTTGTGGCTGATGATGATGTGCCAATGATTGAGTTTGTGACTGGTGCTGTTGTTGTTGTTGTTGTTGTTGCTGCAATTGTTGTGCTTGATGCTGTTGGGAATTTTGTGATTGTTGTGTTAGCGAGCAGCCATCATTTGAATTCAACGATTTCTCAGATTTTTCGCTCGATTTGCAATCGTTATCTATGGGGCGAGATTGAGAGCACAGGGAGAGGCTGTTTGTTAAAGGAGGGGTGGTTAATCGTAGTTTCAAGTGGAAATTAAGAGAGTTTTTTAAACAAATTTTTTTAAGGTTTTTGGGTCGTTTTCTCAAAATTTAGCTACCCTTTCAACACATTCTCAAAAAAATTATTTAAAGGCCGCATAAATTTGAAAAAATTTTTGAGTAAACGGCCCTTAGTCTTAAACTTATTTATATATCATTAAAGTAAATAAGTTTCTGATTTATCGAAATTATGCGCCAGTGCAAAATTAGTTATGTAGATACATTTGATAGGAATATTTTCTACCAACCTTGTTCGTTTTTCCGCGTCGCCGCTTCGCCGCTGCTATTTTTGCATTCACCGCCGACACTGCTGCGGCCCTCCTCGTTGCCATTCGGCCCAGCAGCGCTACAGCCGCCACCCCCGCCGCCGCTGCTGCTGCTGCCATTGCCGCCACTATTGCCACCCGCACTCGATGGGTGTGTCGATTTTCGTTTGCCGCCGTCCAGCTGCTGTTGGTAGCGTATGCGCATTTTACGCTCGCGACGGTAGCGCTTCTGGTACAAAACTGCAATGAAAAACCAAAGCACAGAAAAACAATGAAAAATCTTGTTTGCCAAAACACAAAAAATTATTTAAGTAGAAAGAAAAAAAACAGGAATTTGTAATTCAATATGCAACTGCAGCGCGCCTGCAACCAACCAACCAACCAGCCAACGAACCAGCGATTCATCCATTCAATCAACTGACCGACCGAGCGGCCGATCATCGTCCGTCCATTCAATCAGCATCCCCTTTTATGTAATGCGTGTGCGGGCGGCATATGACGGGTGACTGTTGAACACAACAACTGTTGCTGTTGTTGTTGTTGTTGTTATACTATTTATTCAGATTATTTGTTATTGCTGCTGATTTGCCATTGATTGCTGCCGACCGATAGTACGTTCGTCTGTCTGTCCGTTCATTTGATCATTCATTCGATCGACTGATCGCTCGTTCGCTCGTTCGCATGCTCGCCGGCTCTTTGACGTTCGCCGTTTTGCGCGACGCAATCAACTGCGAATCCGTTTTGCGTGTGGGCCTCACTTATGTAATTCAATTACGTTCAATCGAATGTTGTCGTCAATTCGTTCTAATGCAATTTACAGACGAATCATGTCAGTCATTGGAAGTCATAGGGGATTAGTGTGATCGGCGATTGAGAGGGCGATGTGTGGACGTTGGGTCATCAGAAGGTTTTACACAGGTCGGTGGGAATGTTTTTAGCGTTTGCATATGAATTTATATGTTATCTTAGAAGAATATTTAAAACATCTTAAAAATTTACTCAAAGTCTCTCCAGTTTCCGGAGCCGGCTTAAAAACCTTTGGCGTCTTTAAAAAATTCTGAGGCCAGCATACATCTTTGGTAAAAAGTTAGCCATAAATTTTTGACCATTAAAAACTAGACATAATTTCTTGCCAATTGAAAACTAGACATATACTTTTGATTGTTAAGGAATGGTCATGAATTTTTGGCCCCTAAAAAATGGACACAAATTTTTAAACTTTGTGTTTGTTAAAAAGACACGAATTTTTCTTTGTTAAAGAACCGAAGCTAAATTTTTCGCCTGTAAAAAATTGGACATAGATTTTGGTAACTCAAACAGTGGTTCTAAGTTTTTAGTCGCCCAAAAACAGAACATACAATTTTGGTCAGTAAAAAGTGGTTAAGAATTTAGTCCTTACAAAATTGGGCATATATTTTTGTTTTCCATAAAACTTGACAAAGATTTTTGGTCATTGAAAACTTGGCTTAATTTTTTGTTTGTTAAAAACGGTGGACTTGTCATGAATTTTTTTAACATTAACACAAATTTTTAAACGTTGTGCTTGTTAAAAAGCGAGCCCTAAAATTTTGGCCATTCCTAAACTGGCCATCAATTTTTTCCATAAAAAACGGGACATGAATTTTTCTTTATTAAATAACCGAAAATGAATTTTTCGTTTGAATTTTTGGTCGTTCAAAAACAGAAAATAATACTTTGGTTAGTAAAAAGTGGAAAGTGGATAAAAATTTTGGGTCCATAAAAAAATTGGGCATACATTTTTGTTTGCTATAAAACTTGACATCGATACTGGACATAATTTTTTGTTTGTTAAAAATCGTGGGCTTGAATTTTTGTTCAGTCAAAAACTGGACAGAAATTTTTGCTCATTAAAAAGTGAACATGAATTTTTAATTTACACGTAATGTAAGAGCATTTTTGCTTGTTAAAACAAATTGCCCCTTAAGAACTGGTAGTGAATTTTTAGTTGTGTCTTTCTCTTTAATTCTACTTCAATAATATTGTCAACTTTGCAAAGCCACGGATCATCTCCCACGACAGATTAAAAACGTATGTAGGCAGTATGCACATCAACAAAATGAAAACAAAAAAAAAAAAAACACCAAGCAAAACCCTTCGATGTCTCCATTTCCGTTTCACCAAGCAGACAACAAATTAATTCGCATTGACACACCTAACTAAATGCGAATGCGAAGTTGGTCGAAGACAGCAGGCGAGTGATGACAACCCACTCAGAAATAATATAAATTATCGTATCTACATAAAAATGAATGAGGAACTTTGTGTATCTACTTAAGTGCAGTTTGCAAGAGTCAAGGGCAGGAGTAGCTTTCATAGCAGAAAAAAATTAAATTCTTTAGATACTAACTAAAAAAAATATATATAAAAAATATGGCAAATTATGATAATTGAGGTAGTTAGGAAAAATCTAGTAAGAAAATACTTATTAAGCAAGCTAAAAATATTGCTGAAGAAAAGCTAAAAATAGAAACTAAAACAAGTCAACTTTAGTTGCAGCTAATACTTTTTATACCCAATGAACGAATTTATGACAAAATTGTTTAAGGATTGATTGTCGAAATTCCTTCCAACAAACATTTCTGTCATTGTCGCACAGTGATTTTACAAGGGT
This sequence comes from Rhagoletis pomonella, assembly GCF_013731165.1. NCBI lineage: Eukaryota > Metazoa > Arthropoda > Insecta > Diptera > Tephritidae > Rhagoletis > Rhagoletis pomonella. The sequence continues at coordinate 70,469,486 of NW_023458560.1, forward strand.
TATTTTCCATTTAGGAGAGAGGCAATTCATCAATTTATTATTAAAAGTTATTGATACATTCTTAAAAAGAAAAATGAACCTTTTTTCCAAATGCTGAAGGTATTTATGAAATGAGATATCAGTGTCAGTGTCTACGACAGCAATCACTAATGCCCACACCTCTGGAGTTTGAATCAAGGCAACCTCAATATGTCTTTAGATCAGCCTTCGAAGAGTATGACCCAATGAAGGTCAACAAATCTCCATTTCAGATTGAGTTTCCATAATGGGACAATGATTTCAGTGAGCTAAGCCAAAACTCAAGGAAACTCTTCCATAGGAGAAGGCTAGACTGAACTGCTAATGAAGTGGTCCGGACTGCTTTGATTTCAGGATATCTAAAAGGGCGGCTAAGTAGCGCGAGTACTCGAGAAAAATTGCTTCCCTACAGCGGACCCCAAACTGAACCATCGGAAAGGCTTGTGCACTCTTAAAAAGTCGGATGAGGACTGACTCTCTGGATAAAGCAGCCAGACTTTTATTGGAAGCCAACTTCCTGGACTGAACTCTCTTGCGTTCTGAAACAATCACACCACGCGCTTTGTGTGCCAATGGGAGGTCATGAACGTTAGTTTCGAAGTTTCATCAGTAATCCAGTGGGCCATCTCAACATTTATTACATACCTGGTCCAGATGACATGTCAGATGATGCATGGCTGGACCACTAATTAAAATACTGCACACAAGTCCACTACTTACTTACTTGCCCACGTACGACTGTCATGGAAGAAGATAGAGGTTGTATTCATACCCTAAACGGGTTAATCAAAACTTTAGAAAAACTACTTGATTTTCACATCAGGGATACCTACTACTGAGGTAATTGAAAACGCATTGTAGTGAGAGCAGATGGCCCTTTGCGTATTCCTAATGCAAAGGGATGCAGATTGAGTTATCGCAAGATGCGATATATCTAGGCACAAGCCTGGGCTAAAGGCTAAGTTAGAACTCTCATAAAATAGTTGTTACCACCAAAAATAAAACTTAGGGATACAGTGACAAAACCGAAAATCACGTCTGAAGCACTGACTTGTTGGCCAAAATCGAAGAAAACTTGTGCCATCCTGGAAAAGGTATACCGATCGGTCTGTGAAGCCACTACACGCGCGTTGCTCAACGAAAGCACTGCGAATCTTCACAGGTATATCACCTCTACCTGTACTAATTGAAAAACAGGCTTGCCGAAGCGCTTTGCGACTCAGCAACTTAGCGAGCATTAGGAGTGCAGCCCTTCATGAGCACTTGGTAATTTTAAGACCATTCCTTGACGTTCCCGTCATCAAGTTTCTAAATGCTACCGAAATTATTAACAAGGACTCTCATTCATTACGATGGACCCAACATCGAGGATGGCATTGTATCTGGCTCCAAAGTAATATTTCAGGCTGAGATCTTTACAACTGAAATATGCGCCTGCGTGTTTTATGAAAATGTTTAAAACTACATCAAGGCCTTTGGATAACTGCGAAACTGTATTGAACTAACTAAGGACACACAGCCGGGACACCCTTTAGTGGGTTCCCGGACATTAGGGTTTTGATGTCTTTGAATGTCTTTCCGTGGTAAGTATAAGGATTCTCAGTTTGCAATCAAAGATTCTGAATCTTAGTTAGGAGGTTCTGATTACTCTGATAGACTATCTGACAGGACATTGCAAACTGAGATAGCATCTTAGTAAGATTATCTTGGTAAGATGGGGCTTTCTGCAGAGGCGGTTGTATGGGCTGGCGAGCTAAGCCCTGAGAACATTTCATGCGATTGCCTACGTGTTATACTACTGTCTACTGTTGTGAAGTGTCCGAACATAAAACCATTTCGTTAGAGCAGTGGGTACACAAATTTCAACTGAAAATATGCATATGTATGAAATTTTTATTACTCAAACCCTCTCTTCCTGCCTTCAGCGAGCTTGCTAAAGCGCTTCCACAATTTCTAACTTTCGTTTTTCTTTTTCTTCTCTTTTCGTTTGTTACATCTTGTACATTGCAATTGCCATTGTAACTCTCGCTAAGAATGAGCAAATTTGCGATTAAAAGAATGAATGGGCGCGTTGCATGCAATGGCTAGGAAATTAAATTTAAAAAAATCAGCTTGTTTCTTGTTGAAGTTGCATTGTTGAAGTTGTTATTATTAGTTGCAATTAGATGTTCGCTTACATGCAATTTGTATGTTTACTTGTCAGCAGCGAATTGTTTGGACCCAATTTGAACTCGCTGCTCCTCGCTGCCAACAGAATGGAGCCAGCATACGAGCGCGATAACCACAACATATGTTGCAAATGCACAAACATTCCCGGCTTGTATACGAGATTTCGTTGCCGGCTTTTTTTTTTTGCATTTGTGGCTGATTTAATGATAAGAATGACGCTAAAGAGGGCTCGAGATAGGCCAGCCGATAGAGTTAGGGGCGAGCTGCTTAAAATACATACATACATACATACATACATTCATAAATACAATTGAAAGCGCGAATTGTTGAAAAGCAAAAGTATTTGTGACAGTGTGCCCATAAAAATTTAGAATAATTCCAAACAATCTTAAAAATACACTTTCCTCTCTCCCACAAAGGCCTCCTCCATCCTCCATCGCTAAAATGAAATCCTATGCGCGCGAATCGTAAAAATCCATTCAACTGTAATTGACTAATGAAATGATATTAAATTCATTCGAATTGTGATTTCTTTTGAAAAGCAATAAAAAGAAATCACAAAATTGAAAACAAAGAGCAGCGATTTTAGTACTACTGCTTTTTTCGCGGCGTTCTGCATCTCTGGCATTCACTCGGGATTTGTTACTTTTTCTGTTTGTGCAGCTGACTTGCCGTGACGCCATGTCCACTGTTTTTCAATGTTTTTTAATGTTACTTTTTTGTTGTTGTTATTTTATTGTGCTCCTTTTGTTTGTTCATCTACTACTTAATCATATCAGGTGTCATCGATATTTAAGTCAATTTACATTAGTATTCGCTTGATTGGCGCTGATTTGTCTCCTTGCAGTGACCATGGAAGGAATTCAATATTAATCAATTGATGCGTCAACAATATTTACATATATACATACATACTCGTATGTTCTTATAAATTAATGCAACTACTTATGGATATTTGTCATGCGTTATGTTGTTGGCTGCCGACATACTTACATAGTATGTGGAATTGAATTGACATATGTACGTAGCTAGTAATTTTATATCAGTTAATTGTTGGCAACTGAATGCTACAAAATGCATTAACTAATTGTGACAATCACTTACAGAGACATAACTAAGAAACTAAAGGAAATAAAAAATCATAAAGGAGACATATGGAGGTAGACATTGATTGTACAGCCGAGGATCAATCGATAAGTGGCCTTGTCTAAGGCAGATCAGCCCAACCCCAGTGCCTGCACATGCTGTGTGAAATTGGCAAACGAGCATAAACAAATGTTCCATAAAATATCATTGCACTCCGATGGGTGGATATGTAGAATATATTTAATTTGAAACGGACAGCAGGTAAGGTTACAGTGATTGTCACAGATAAGGGACGCTCTGGGAAAAGGAGAACAGATCGTTTTTGTAATACCACGAAAATCTGAACGGAGAGCATTACTTACTCATTACTTAGGTTAATGCACGAGAGCTCCTCAGTGTTAGCCAGGAAGTGTGAATCAAAATGTTTCCACTTTAACCTCGCAACGACTGGGCAGTCTAATAGAATGTGCTGGGGTGATTCCACCTCGCTATTACCTTGGCAGTTGCTTAGAAAAGAATCAATCACCCGAGAGTAATCCAAAGAAGGACAGAGGTGTCCGCAGCTACTTCCTATCCGGCGGCAACGTTACAGGGGTTCTGCGGAGCCCAAATAAGCGCTACTAGAAAATACTCCGACGCAGGCAGAGGGCGGTCAGACATTACTTGACGCTTCGAGTGCACCACCATACATAGCGTCCAGGGCATTGAGAGCCGCCTGGAAATCAGAGCATATGCTTACCACCCTAATTGAAGTCACACTCTTCCTTAATGACAGCTATTTATTTCCGCCTGCAGCAGTCCAACAGCCTGTACCTAGTGCTGATGTGGAGCTCCCGGAAGATGACAACTTCATCAGTCCTACCTCCAAGTTTTTATTCATCCGTTAAACAGTTCCTCCAGTCTACACGCCCTCCTCCGTCATCCCTTGAGCGAATGCAGGTACAGAAGAAGCTACTGGTAGCCATTTCGTAGGCGCAGTAATCTGAAACTCAATACTGTCCAGTTTTTGAGGCAACCAACGACACGCTGTCCCTGAGTCTAGTCAGGGCCCCATCTCTGCCGGGAGTTTTCAGGAAAGCGCAGACAGTACTCAATACGATTGACACTTAGTGTGATGAAAAATTGGCTCACCGCTAACCCAACCAAAGCTAGTGTTGTGCTCTTCACTAGAAAGAGAAGGTTGGATGGTATCATTCCCCTTAAACTTAAAGGAGTCACAATTCAAACTTCTCCCGAAATGAGGTATCTAGGAGTAATTCTGGATAAAAAAATTATCGTGGACCTCCGAAGCATTGGCAGCATATTGGCAATGTAAATAGGTCTTTGGCAAAACATGGGGTCAGCCACCAAAGGGAACCCTCTGGATTTATACCTCTATGATCAGACCCATAATCAATCTCAATCAATAGCGTGAGAAGTCTGCTTGCTAAACTTCAAAGTACTATTGCCGCGTGCTCTACGGGAGCTTTCTCTACAACATCTGGCGCTGCTCTTGATGCACTTCTTCACTTAGCATCACTTTGTGTCTTCATACGTGAGGAAGCCTTAAAGGCCATCTGCAGTTTAAAAAGAAACAGATGTAGGTATAACACTGAGCGACTTATGTCGTTTCAGTGCTATATATAGGATAGTACTCCACCATTACCATTGTTAAAGAGATTATGCAATATTGAGTTCCCTAAGGCAGAATGCTAGTTAATACCAGAGCCGGGACTCACACATTATTGAGTCTCCTCTGATGGCTCCAAAACTGACACTGGGTCAGGATCTGACGTCTTTATCGAAGCTAATGGGGATAAGCTTCGCTTTTCTCTTGAGGAGTATGCTTCGGTCTTCCAGGCTGAGCTATTCGTAATCCTGGAGGAGAAGGCCGTCTCCACAGTGACAACCAATCTGCACTTAAGGCATTGGCCTACCCTCTGGGTGCCAGGTTACTCGGGAGTACCTGTTAATGAGACAGCTGACAATTTAGCCAGAGTTGGCTCAGACAAGCATTCCTCGGTCCGCAACCAGTTATAGTACACCCCACTTCGGGCATCGAAGCCACCATCCGAACAATGACTGGGAAGGTATTGAGGGGGATGCATGTGGGCAAAACTTATGTTGATTTAAATCTCAGAAGGTCTATCTAGTTTTTTGCTCTCACTGAGCAGACGGGACTGCAGATAACTTTTTGGACTGCTGCCTGGTCACTTCACGTGGCGTAAGCACCTGACTGTGATAGGCGTACATGACAACTACATTTGCCCATTGTGCTTCTTCCCCGCCTTTGCAAGAATTAGATACGAGACATTTAGCCGCGATTTGTTGAGAGGCGAACACCTGCGCTCTTTGACACCCACCAATGTACTCAGGTTTATTCGTAAATCATGGAGATTTAAAACAGATTAAAAGGAGCATGAAAACATTTCAATGGACGGCATGGAGTCAGCGCTCTTAGAAAAAAAAAATTTTTCTTTTTTTTTTTGAAACGGACTTGACCCCAAGCCCTGCAGAATGGTAGCACGCACTGCTAACGAGTACACCACAGCGGCTGCCTTACTCCGTATATCCAACTGAAAACTGAGCTCCAATGTCAACTTCCAACTCTGTGTACACTATTGCCGGGATTGTTATCAAAAACTGTAAATATTCGGCCCTATTATGGTTGTCGAATGTAATTTTTTCGCCAGAAAATAGCTTTCATCAGTCCAACTTTGGTTTCGCTGGCCACTGTAGCTTTGCGAGGAGCACCTTTCCGCAAAAACACTGTGGTCATCGTAGCTGTCTTTGGACTTGGGAGAGTTTGAAGAAAACATAACATCGACGTCGACGTCGACAACCATAATATGGCCGATTGACTCGGAGAACCCCGCCGTGTTATTGTAATTATTTGTGTTCCGGAAGTGCTTTTCTCATTGTCTTAGCTAAACTCCAGCCCACAATCTACATCTGACTTCATTTAACCTCAAATTAGCATAAAATGTAAATTAACAGCCGCACAAAATGTTGTCAGCGTAACCGATCTGACATTACTTAACAGCGCAGAGCTATATATAAACATATGTATGTACATATCTACTTTAGATGTATGTATAAACATTAGGGTGCCTAACTAAAAAAAAAGTCGCGGTTTTTCTGCCGGAATTAAATAATTTATTCCATCAAAAAATATATTAAGATTTACGTGAGCTGCATCAATTTTAAAAGATTTCCAAACATTAATGCCCGGATGCACCTAAAAGTTTTGGAAAATTAGTCATTTTAAATTTTAACAGTCTGATAAGCTTTAAAATTAATGGGTGAAATTGGGCATACGTTCTTTATAAATGAAATAAATTTTTAAAAAATATATTTTTTTTTTCAAAAAAAAAATCAATAAAGAGTTTAAGCTTAAAAGGCCTGCATAAACATTTTTCAAAATTTTATCAACGCAATCAAAATAATGAGATTTTTGGAGACATTTTCAAATCGGTCCAGCTCACCTAATTCTTATTATAGTGACGGAAGTCGTAAAATATAATAAATTTTATTATTCTGATGGAAACCAGTGCCGATTTTTTTTTTGATGGGGGGGTGATGCACCCTAATACACAACTAGTTACTTGCTATTTTGTATCTTTAAAGTATCTCTAAACGCTTTAGCTGCAAGCGACTGCAGTTGCAATGGAAACAATTTCTTTTTTGATTTTACAGTGCCTTTGTTTTAATATAATTTTTGTTGTTGTAACTCACCTCTAAGTTTCCGTTCATCGGCTAATTGTCGATCTAATGAATCTTTGACTTCGCGTTCGCGCAAAACGTCCATTTTAAGCTCGGCTACAGATAACAAGTGGAAAAAGAAAGAAGAAAAAAGACGGAGAAAGTTGATTAAAGATTTATTGACAAAGCGCAAAGATCAAAGCGGCAGCGCAAAAGCTAAATTAAGGCTGCCAAAAAAAAAAACATAAAATATATAAAAAGGTTTAAAAGCGCCTTGCCTCAACAGGCTAATAGCGACCGTCTGCTGCCAACAGCAACAATGGACGACAAAGCAAAACTTGTCTTGATGTCTTTTGTGCCCTTTCTTCTATTTTTCCAAAAGCCATTCAAATGTTTCTCACCTTTTTCGTAGCTGATTTGTCGCTCCTGTTGACGCGCATTGTCCGCAGCCACCTTCAGCAGGCTTTGTATGTTGCGCAGCAGCGTCTCGGTAGATGAGGTTGCACCGTGCGGATCCATAGCGAGTGGGCCAAGCGCGAGGCCACCGGCCAACGCAGCAGCTGCAGTGGCGTCATTGGCCGCCAACAAAGCTTCCGTGCCCGCAAGCGCGCCACCCGAGCCAGGCCCATTCGCGAGGCCAGAATTCGCACCTGGCCCACCGCCAGCAGCACCGCCGGCAACAGCAGCCGCCGCAGCCAATTGTGAATAGTTCAGAGCACGCTGGTGATGATGTTGCAGCGCTGCCACGGCAGCGGCATTGTGTGTGGAGACGGGAGATTGTTGTAGTGCCGCGTGTGAGTTGACAACGTCGCGTTCGTTGAGACCAACAGCGGCGGCGGCAGCGGCTGCAGCAGCCACGCCAAGGCCACCAACACCGACACCGACACCTACACCGCCACCGCCGGGTCCGCCTGGCACGCCACGTTCACCGACACCTACAGCATTGCTGGCGCCATGGTGCAGCTGGTGGTGGTGGTGGTGGTGTGGGTGCGGGTGGGGGTGATGTGGTAGGTGATGGTGCAGTGGATGACGTTGTGACGACGCCGCCGTCGACGATGTTATATTATCACGCTCAGTATCACTCAAGTCTGCGCAAACAAGGGCGAGCAAATAAAGAAGAAAAGGAAAAAGGAGAAAAAGAAGAAGAAGAAAATGGAATGCGTTAAAAAAACATTAGTCAGTGTGGCAAACAGCTTTTGTGTGCTGTGGCGTCCCGCCCTATCGCGCTTCTACAGTTTTATTGATGTAAAACAAAGTGCACTCACCTTCGTCATCTTTGTTGCAACGTTCATCGACTTCTGACGCATTATCATCACTCAGATTTTCGTCATCGTCGTCCTCCACGCCAATCACACCCTGACTGCCGCCACCGACACTACCCTCGCGCACCGAATGTACCGGCGAATGCATTTCGCTGCGTTCACTGCGATCATCACAATTGCTGCCTTGGTCCGTATTGCCGCCGGACTTGGAGAGATTCAGCACGGGGCTGTGACGGTTCGGGGAACCAGCTATAAGAATAGTAAAATAAAGTATAAAAGGCATTAAAGTTTAGGAATAATAGCTTTTAAAAGTAGCGGTAATAGTTGCTGTGCAGGACGCAGGAACTTACAATTTCGAGAGCTTAAATCGCGGATCTTTGGCTCGTTGACACCGCCGCCGCTGTTCATTTGTTGGCGCTCATCGGTGCGTTCCTCACGAAGGCTGAAAGATGAAGGTGAACAGAGAAGGCAGAAAATAAGATCAAAGAAGTCAAACTTTTAGGCCAAGCGCACACAGAGCTGAATGGTGAACTTATCAGCGAGCTGAGAGAGCAAATATAGCACATTCAGGTCCGAACTTCGCTTAAAACACGCTTGGTGTGCGAATGCACGCTCTATCTGTGCCTCTCACCTCGTTGATCAATTCGTCTCTCAACTCACCGTTAAGCTCTTTGTGTGCACTAGCCCTTATGTTATGTTACTTATTAACCTATTCTGTGGATGCTTTAAGGTTCAAGCAAAGAAAAATAATATGACAAATATTCTTACCGTTCCAAATGTTTCACAATATCCTCATAGGCGGCGCGACAATTCTCCCAAATGCCGGAGCGCGCCAAGGCATCCATATTCGCCGCGGACATACCACCTTGAGCGGCAGCTTTCAACATTTGACTATCAGGTCGTGCGTGTAGGCCATGCGGCGGCATACCGGGTGACATTAACGCCGTGCCGGGATGATGATTCATTTGCATGAAAGCCATGTGATTGATGGGCGGGGGATTGTAGCCGTTGGCGAGGAGTGGCGATTTATCGAGACGATTAAGGTCTGAAATTAAGAAAGCAAATATATCTTTGTAATACAGAAATTAAACATTTAAGCTAATACTTAACAATGGTGTATCTACATAAAAAAAATTGCTGAATTACGAGCATAAAAAAATTTACTAACAAAAAAGAAGTTTATTTTAAATTGCTTTTTTCCTTTAACTCATAAAAACTTTAAGATAAGAGTTGAAAACAGCTTATTTTTTTTTCAAATAACGAACGGTGAAAGGACTCCTTTTCGATTAGAG
>NW_023458560.1:70479093-70518969 GCF_013731165.1 Rhagoletis pomonella
AAAAAAAGAAACTGTTTTCAACTCTTATCTTAAAGTTCTTATGAGTTAAAGGAAAAAAGCAATTTAAAATAATCTTCTTTTATGTTAGTAAATTTTTTTATGCTCGTAATTCAGTATTTTTTTTTTTGTCGATAAACGATTAATAGGTATTAACTTAAATGTTTAATTTCTGTATTACAAAGATATATTTGCTTTCTTAATTCCAGACCTTAATCGTCTCGATAAATCGCCACTCCTCGCCAACGGCTACAATCCCCCGCCCATCAATCACATGGCTTTCATGCAAATGAATCATCATCCCGGCACGGCGTTAATGTCACCCGGTATGCCGCCGCATGGCCTACATGCACGACCTGATAGTCAAATGTTGAAAGCTGCCGTTCAAGGTGGTATGTCCGCGGCGAATATGGATGCCTTGGCGCGCTCCGGCATTTGGGAGAATTGTCGCGCAGCCTATGAGGATATTGTGAAACATTTGGAACGGTAAGAATATTTGTCATATTATTTTTCTCCGCTTGAACCCTAAAGCATCCACACAATAGGTTAATAAGTTAGCATAACATAAGGGCTAGTGCACACAAAGAGCTTAACGGTGAGTTGAGAGACGAATTGATCAACGAACTGAGAGGCACAGATAGAGCATGCATTCGCACACCAAAAGTGTTTTAAGCGAAGATCGGACCTGAATGTGCTATATTTACACTCTCAGCATCTATCAGCGCGCTTATAAGTTAACCACTGAGCTCTGTGTGCACTTAGCCTAAAAGTTTTACTTCTTTGATCTTATTTTCTGCCTTCTCTGTTCACTTTCATGTTCCAGGCTTCGCGAGGAATGCACCGATGAGCGCCAACAAATGAACAGCGGCGGTGGTGTCAATGAGCCAAAGATCCGCGATTTAAGCTCACGAAATTGTAAGTTCCTGCGTCCTGCACAGCAAATATTACCGCTACTTTTAAAATACTTCAATGCCTCTTATATTTCCTTCTACTATTCTATTATTTATAGCTGGTTCCCCGAACCGTCAGAGCCCCGTGCTGAATCTCTCCAAGTCCGGCGGCAATACGGACCAAGGCAGCAATTGTGATGATCGCAGTGAACGCAGCGAAATGCATTCGCCGGTACATTCGGTGCGCGAGGGTAGCGTCGGTGGCGGCAGTCAGGGTGTGATTGGCGTGGAGGACGACGATGACGAAAATCTGAGTGATGATAATGCGTCAGAGGTCGATGAACGTTGCAACAAAGATGACGAAGGTGAGTGCACTTTGTTTTTCATCAATAAAACTGTAGAAGCGCGATAGGGCGGGACTTCATGTGGGGTGTGAAAGACAAGCATGCATACCAACAATAGCAGCACACAAAAGCTGTTTGCCACACTGACTAATGTTTTTTTAACGCATTCCATTCTCTTCTTCTTCTTCTTCTTCTTCATTTTCTCCTTTTTCCTTTTCTTCTTTATTTGCTCGCCCTTGTTTGCGCAGACTTGAGTGATACTGAGCGTGATAATATAACATCGTCGACGGCGGCGTCGTCACAACGTCATCCACTGCACCATCACCACCCACACCACCACCACCAGCTGCACCATGGCGCCAGCAATGCTGTAGGTGTCGGTGAACGTGGCGTGCCAGGCGGACCCGGCGGTGGCGGTGTCGGTGTAGGTGTCGGTGTTGGTGGCCTTGGCGTGGCTGCTGCAGCTGCTGCCGCCGCTGCTGTTGGTCTCAACGAACGCGACGTTGTCAACTCACACGCGGCACTACAGCAAACTCCCGTCTCCACACACAATGCCGCTGCCGTGGCAGCGCTGCAACATCATCACCAGCGTGCTCTGAACTATTCACAATTGGCTGCGTCGGCTGCTGTTGCCGGCGGTGCTGCTGGCTGTGGGCCAGGTGCGAATTCTGCCCTCGCGAATGGACCTGGCTCGGGTGGCGCGCTTGCTGGCACGGAGGCTTTGTTGGCGGCCAATGACGCCACTGCAGCTGCTGCGTTGGCCGGTGGCCTCGCGCTTGGCCCACTGGCTATGGATCCGCACGGTGCACCCTCATCTACAGAGACGCTGCTGCGCAACATACAAAGCCTGCTGAAGGTGGCTGCGGACAATGCGCGTCAACAGGAGCGACAAATCAGCTACGAAAAAGGTGAGAAACATTTGAATGGCTTTTGGAAAAATAAAAGAAAGGGCACAAAAGACATCAAGACAAGTTTTGCTTTGTCGCCCATTGTTGCTGTTGGCAGCAGACGGCCGCTATTAGCCTGTTGAGGCAAAGCGCTTTTAAAACTTTTTATATTTTTTGCTTTTTTTTTGGCAGCCTTAATTTAGCTTTTGCTCTGCCGCTTTGATCTTTGCGCTTGGTCAATAAATCTTTAATCAATTTTCTCCGTCTTTTTCCTTCTTTCTTTTTCCACTTGTTATCTGTAGCCGAGCTTAAAATGGACATTTTGCGCGAACGCGAAGTCAAAGATTCATTAGATCGACAATTAGCCGATGAACGGAAACTGAGAGGTGAGTTACAACAACAAAAATTATATTAAAACAAAGGCACTGTAAAATCAAAAAAGAAATTGTTTCCATTGCAACTGCAGTCGCTTGCAGCTAAAGCGTTTAAAGATACTTTAAAGATAGAAAATAGCAAGTTATGTTGTAGTAGTTGTGCATTAGGGTGCGTCACCCTCCATAAAAAAAAAAAACGGCACTGGTTTCCATCGGAATAATACAATTTATTATATTTTACGACCTCCGTCACTATAATAAGAATTAGGTGAGCTGAACCGATTTGAAAATGTCTCCAAAAATCTCATTATTTTGATTCCGTTGATAAAATTTGTATGCAGACCTTTTAAGCTTAAACTCTTCTATTACCTGAGTTGATTTTTGATAAAAAAAATATATATTTTTAAAAATTTATTTCATTTATACAGAACGTTTGCCCAGTTTCACCAATCAATTTTAAAACTTATCAGACTGTTAAAATTTAAAATGACAAGTTTTCCAAAATTGATAGGTGCAACCGGGCATTAATATTTGGAAATCTTTTAAAATTGATGCAGCTCACGTAAATCTTAATATATTTTTTAATGTAATAAATTATTTAATTCCGGCAGAAAACCGCGACGTTTTTGTAGTGAGGCACCCTAATGTTTATACATATATCTTCAGTAGATATGTACATATGTTTATATATAGCTCTGCGCTGTTAAGTAATGTCAGATCGGTTACGCTGACAACATTTTGTGCGGCTGTTAATTTACATTTTATGCTAATTTGAGGTTAAATGAAGTCAGTTGTAGATTGTGGGCTGGAGTTTAGCTAACACAATGAAAAAAGCACTTCCGCAACACAAAAAATTACAATAACATGGCGAGGTTAACCGAGTCAATCGGCCATATTATGGTTGTCGACGTCGACGTCTATGTTATGTTTTCTTCAAACTCTCCCAAGTCCAAAGACAGCTACGATGACCACAGTATTTTTGCGGAAAGATGCTCCTCGCAAAACTACTGTGGCCAGCGAAACCAAAGTTGGACTGATGAAAGTTATTTTTTAGCGAAAAAATTACATTCGACAACTATAATAGGGCCGAATATTTACAGTTTTTGATAGCAATCCCGGCAATAGTGTACACAGAGTTGGAAGTTGACATTGGAGCTCAGTTTTCAGTTGGATATACGGAGTAAGGCAGCCGCTGTGGTGTAAAGGTTAGTAGTGCGCGCTACCATTCCTCAGGGCTTGGGGTCAAGTCCGTTTTAAAAAAAAAAGAACAAATTTTTTTTTTCTAAGAGCGCTGACTCCATGCCGTACATTGAAATGTTTTCATGCTCCTTTTAATCTGTTTTAAATCTCCATGATTTACGAATAAACCTGAGCACATTGGTGGGTGGCAAAGAGCGCAGGTGTTCACCTCTCAACAAATCGCGGCTAAATGTCTCATACCTAATTCTTGCAAAGGCGGGGAAGAAGCACAATGGGCAAATGGAGTTGTCATGTACGCCTATTACAATCAGGCGTTTGTGCCACGTGAAGTGACCAGTCAGTAGTCCAAAAAGTTGTCTGCAGTCCCGTCTGCTCAGTGAAAGCAAAGAACTAGATAGACCTTCTGATATTGAAAGCAACATGAGTTTTGCCCACATGCATCTCCTTCAATACCTTCCCAGTCATTGTTAAGCGAAGTATTCACCCAGTTTCGGATGGTGGCTTCGATGGTCGAAGTGGGGTGTACTATAACTGGTTGTGGACCGAGGAATGCTTGCCTGAGCCAACTCTGGCTAAATTGTCAGATGTCTCATTACCAGGTACTCTCGAATGACCTGGCACCCAGAGGGCAGGCCAATGCCTTAAGTGCAGATTGGTTGTCACTGTAGAGACGGCCTTCCCCTCCAGGATTACGAATAGCTCAGCCTGGAAGACCGAAGCATACTCCTCAAGACAAAAGTGAAGCTTATCCCCATTAGCTTCGATAACGACGTCAGATCCTGACCCAGTGTCAGCCATCAGAAGAGACTCGATAATGTGAGTCTGGGTTCAGTGCTGGTATTAAACCAGCATTCAGCCTTAGGGAACTCAACATTGTAGAATCTCTTTAACAACGGTAATGGCGGAGTACTATCCGGTAGCATTGAAACGACATAAGTCGCTTCACTCAGTGTTATACCTAAATCCGTTTCTTTTTGAACTGCAGATGGCCTTTAAGGCTTCCTCACGTATGAAGACACAAAGTTATGGTAAGTGAAGAAGTGCATCAAGAGCAGCGCCAGGTGTTGTAGAGAAAGTACCCGTAGAGCACGCGACAATAGTCCTTTGAAATTCAGCAAGCAGACTTGCCACGCTATTGATTGAAAGTCTGCTACATTATACCACTGACGCATAGCTGATTATGGGTCTGATCATAGAGGTATATATCCAGAGGGTTCCCTTTGGTGGCTGACCCCATGTTTTGCCAAAGACCTGTTTACATTGCCAATATGCTGCCAATGCTTCGGAGGTCCACGATAATTTTTTTTATCCAGAATTACTCCTAGATACCTCATTTCGGGAGAAGTTTGAATTGTGACTCCTTTAAGTTTAAGGGGAATGATACCATCCAACCTTCTCTTTGTAGTGAAGAGCACAATACTAGCTTTGGTTGGGTTAGCGGTGAGCCCATTTTCATCACACTAAGTGTCAATCGTATTCAGTACTGTCTGCGCTTTCCTGCAAACTCCCGGCAGAGATGGGGGTGACTAGGCCCAGGGACACCGTGTCGTTGGTTGCCTCAAAAACTAAACAGCATGGGGTTTCAGATTACTGCGACTACGAAATGGCTACCACTAGCTTTTTCTCTACCTGCATTCGCTCTAGGGATGACGGAGGAAGGCGTGTTGACCGGAGGAACTTTTTCACGGATGAATAAAAATTTGGAGGCAGGACTGATGGAGTTGCCATCTGCCGGGAGCTGCAGGCGGAAATAAATAGCTGTCATTAAAGAAGAGTGTGACTTCAGTTAGGGGGGTAGCCATATTTTCTGATTTCCAGGCGGCTCTCAAGGCCCTGGGCGCTATGTCTGTTGGTGCACTCGAAGCGTCAAGTAATGTCTGACCTCCCTCTGCCTGCGTCGGAGTATTTTATAGTAGCGCTTATTTGGGCTCCGGATAACCCCCCGACAACGTTGCCTCCGGATAGGGACTGCCAATAGAATAACGAGGTGGAATCACCCTAGCACATTCTATTAGATTTCCCAGTCCTTGCGAGGTTAAAGTGGAAACATTGTGGTTCGCACTTCCTGGCTAACACTGAGGAGCTCTCGTGCATTAACCTAAGTAATGACTAAGTAATGCTCTCCGTCCAGACTTTCATGGTATTACAAAGACGTGACAATCACTGTAACCTTACCTGCTGTCCGTTTCAAATTAAATATATTCTACATATCCAGTGGATATTATCCACCCATCGGAGTGCAATGATATTTTATGGAACATTTGTTTGTGTTCGTTTGTCAATTTCATACTACATGTGAAGGTACTAGGGTTGGGCTGATCTGCCTTAGACAAGGCCACTTATCGATTGATCCTCGTCTGTACAATCAATATCTACCTCCATATGTCTCCTTTTTGAATATATACTTAAAGCAGTTTCTTAGTTATGTCTCTGTAAGTGATTGTCACAATTAGTTAATGCATTTTGTAGCATTCAGTTGCCAACAATTAACTGATATAAAATTACTAAGTACGTATGTCAATTCAATTCCACATACTATGTAAGTATGTCGGCAGCTACCAACATAACGCATGACAAATATCCATAAGTACTTGCATTAATTTATAGGAACATACTAGTAGATACATATGTGTGCAAGTAGTTATGTGCATATGTATGTATGTAAATATGGTTGACGCATCAAATGATTAATATTGAATTCCTTCCATGGTCACTGCAAGAGACAAATCAGCGCCAATCAAGCGAATACTAATGTGAATTGACTTAAATATCGATGACACCTGATATGATTATGTAGTAGATGAACAAACAAAAGGAGCACAATAAAATAGCAACAAAAAAACGTAACATTAAAAAACATTGAAAATGAACCCAAAGTCAACAGTGGACATGTCGTCACGACAAGTCAGCTGCACAGACAGAAAAAGTAACAATACCCGAGTGAATGCCAGAGATACAGAACGCCGCGAAAAAAGCAGTAATACTAAAATCTCTGCTCTTTGTTTTCAATTTTGTGATTTCTTTTTATTGCTTTTTATTGCTTTTCAAAAGAAATCACAATTCGAATGAATTTAATATCATTTCATTAGTCAATTACAGTTAAATGGATTTTTACGATTCGCGCGCATAGGATTTCATTTAGCGATTGAGGCGAGGCCTTTGTGGGAGAGGAAAGTGTATTTTTAAGATTGTTTGGAATTATTCTTAATTTTTATGGGCACACTGTCACAAATACTTTTCCTTTTCAACAATTCTCGCTTTCAATTGAATTTATGAATGTATGTATGTATGTATGTATGTATGTATGTATGTATGTATGTATGTATGTATGTATGTATGTATGTATGTATGTATGTATGTAAGTATGTATTTTAAGCAGCTCGCCCCTAACTCTATCGGCTGGCCTATCTCAAGCCCTCTTTAGCGTCATTCTTATCATTAAATCAGCCACAAATGGCAAAAAGCCGGCAACGAAATCCCGTACACAATCCGGGAATGTTTGTGCATTTGCAACATATGTTGTGGTTATAGCACTCCTATGCTGGCTCCATTCTGTTGGCAGCGAGGAGCAGCGAGTTCAAATTGGGTCCAAACAATTCGCTGCTGACAAGTAAACATACAAATTGCATGCAAGCGAACATCTAATTGCAACTAATAATAACAACTTCAACAATGCAACTGGGCAAGCAACAAGCTGATTTTTTTAATTTAATTTCTTGCCATTGCATGCAACGCGCCCATTCATTCTTTTAATCGCAAATTTGCTCATTCTTAGCGAGAGTTACAATGGCAATTGCAATGTACAAGATGTAACAAACGAAAAGAGAAGAAAAAGATACGAAAGTTAGAAATTGTGGAAGTGTACCCACTGCTCTAACGAAATGCTTTTATGTTCTGACACTCCACAACAGTCGTTCTAGTACTAATAGAGCCCTATGACACGTGGGCAATCGCATAATATGTTCTCTTGGCTTAGCTCGGCAGCCCATACAACCGCCTCTGCAGAAAGCCTCATCTTACCGAGATAATCTTACTAAGATGCTATCTCAGTTTGCAATGTCCTGTCAGATAGTCTATGAGAGTAATCAGAACCTCCTAACTAAGATTCAGAATCTTAGATTGCAAACTGAGAATCCTTATACTTACTTCGGAGCTCTTGTTGTTGTAGTTGTAGCGGCTACAACAACGCCGCCCAGATCGGTTGGTCCATTAATCGTTGTCGTGAAGCTCTACTAGCGGTAGCTCCAGGAAGCGTGCTGCCTCGATGTGGTCTGTCTAAAGGGATAGGGGCGTCAGTAGGGTGGGGTTCAGTGGGTATGCGACGAGATGCTGTGAGTTATGGGGCGTCTCTCCGCATGCCGGGCATTCACTTGGAACATCTTCGTTTATTCTACTCAGGTGTGAGTTCAACCTGCTGCAGTAACCAGAGCGCAGTTGGGCTATTGTGGTCCGAGTCTCTCGAGGCAGACGAAGTGCTGTCTCGTCCACGTCCGGTGGTTGGAGCACTGCTATGCACCCTTTCGACTGACCACGGAGAGACATTGACATCAAACCCCTCATGCCCGGAACCCACTAAAGGGTGACCCGGCTGTGCGTCCTTAGTTAGTTTCGCAGTTGTTCACAGCCTTGATGTAGTTTTGAACATTTTCAAAAAACTCCCAGTCGCAGATTTCAAGTTGTAAAGATCTCAGCCTGAAATATAATTGAATATGTATCCACTAGTGCTTCTCTTTGGAGCCAGGTACAAATGTACTGCCCGCAGCAATGCCATCCACGATGTCTGGTACATAAGTAAACCAATGTTTGTGATTAATAATCTGCAAGTGTCCCCTACAGGAATTATTTCCTTGTAGATCTCGTTAATAATTTCGGTAGCATTTAGAAGCTTGATGATGTCTGGATGTTTTTTCCAGGGAGTCAGTAAAGCCCTTGAGAATGGTTCAATTTGGAGCCCTCTGTAGAGAAGAGATTCTTCCAGAGTATTGGCGCTACTTAGCCCTTTTAGATATCCTGAGTTCAGTACAGTCAGGGCCAGTCAGTCAGTTCATTGGCATTTTGTTGACATTCACTTTGCCTGATCTAAAGACAACTTGAAGCTGCCTCTCCTCTATATAGATAATAACCCTTGTAAAATCACTGTGCGACAATAACTATTTGGTATAAAGATAAAGCAACTAAACAGAAATGTTTATTGGAAGGAATTTCGACAATCAATTCTTAAACTATTTTGTCATAAATTCGTTCATTGGGTATAAAAAATGTTAGCTGCAACTAAAGTCGCATTGTTCTGCTTTAGTTTCTATTTTTAGTTTTTCTTCAGCAATATTTTTAGCTTGATTAATAAGTATTTTCTTACTAGATTTTTGCTAACTAGCTCAATTATCATAATTTGCCATATTTTTTGTTTGTTAGTTAGTATCTAAAGAATTAAACTTTTTCTGCTATGAAAACTGCTCCTGCCCTTGACTCTTGCAAACTGCACTTAAGTACACAAAGTACCTCATTCATTCTTATGTAGATACGATAATTTATATTATTTCGGAGTGGGTTGTCATCACTCGCCTGCTGTCTTCGACCAACTTCGCATTCGCATTTAGTTAGGTGTGTCAATGCGAATTAATTTGTTGTCTGCTTGGTAAAACGGAAATGGGGACATCGAAGGGTTTTGCTTGGTGTTTTTCTTTTTTTGTTTTCATTTTGTTGATGTGCATACTGCATACGTTTTTAATCTGTCGTGGGAGATGATCCGTGGCTTTGCAAAGTTGACAATATTATTGAAGTAGAATTAAAGAGAAAGACACAACTAAAAATTCACTACCAGTTCTTAAGGGGCAATTTGTTTTAACAAGCAAAAATGCTCCTACATTACTTGTAAATTAAAAATTCATGTCTAGTTTTTAATGAGCAAAAATTTCTGTCCAGTTTTCATTTCATTTTTAGGGGCCAAAAATTTATGACAAGTCTACCATTTTTAACAAACAAAAAATTATGTCCAGTTTTAAATGACCAAAAATCGATGTCAAGTTTATAACAAACAAAAATGTATGCCCAATTTTTTTATGGACCCAAAATTTTTATCCACTTTCCACTTTTTACTAACCAAACTTTTATGTTCAGTTTTTGAACGACCGAACATTCAAAACCCCTGTTTGAGCGACCAACAATTATGCCCAATTTTTTACAAACATAAAATTAATTTTCGGTTATTTAATAAAGAAAAATTCATGCCCAGTTTTTAATGGCAAAAATGTATGTCCAGTTTTGGAAAGAAAAAAAATTTAGGTTTTGTTTTTTAAGAAACACAAGGGTTAAAAAATTCATATCGATTTTTTAAGGGCCAAAAATTCATGACAAGTCCACAATTTTTAACAAGCAAAAAATTATGTAAAGTTTTCAATGACCAAAAATTTATGTCAAAAATGTGTATCAAACAAAAATACATGCCCAATTTTTCAAGGGCCAAATTCTGAACCACTTTTTACCGACCAAAATTTTATGTTCTGTTTGAGTTACCAAAATCTATGTCCAATTTTTTACATACGAAAAATTTTGCTTCGGTTCTTTAACAAAGAAAAATTTGAGTACAGTTTTTAATGGTCAAAAATTTATGTCCAGTTTAGGAATGGCCAAAAATTTAGGGCTCGCTTTTAAACAAATACAAAGTTTAAAACTTTCTGTCAATTTTTCAGGGGCCAAAAATTCATGACCATTCTTTAACGAACAAATATGTATGTCCAGTTTTTAATTGGCAAGAAATTATGTCTGGTTTTTAATGGTCAAAAATGTATGGCTAACTTTTTACCAAAGATGTATCTTTGCCTCAGAATTTTTAAGGACGCCAAGGGTTTTTAAGTCGGCACCGGAAACTGGAGAGACTTTTAGCAAATTTTTCAGATTTTTTAAATATTCTTCTAAGATAACATAAAAAATCATATGAGCACGCTAAAAACATTCCCTCCGACCTGTGTAAAACCTTCTGATGACCCAACGTCCACACATCGCCCTCTCAATCGCCGATCACACTAATCCCCTATGACTTCCAATGACTGACATGATTCGTCTGTAAATTGCATTAGAACGAATTGACGACAACATTCGATTGAACGTAATTGAATTACATAAGTGAGGCCCACACGCAAAACGGATTCGCAGTTGATTGCGTCGCGCAAAACGGCGAACGTCAAAGAGCCGGCGAGCATGCGAACGAGCGAACGAGCGCTCAGTCGATCGAATGAATGATCAAATGAACGGACAGACAGACGAACGCACTATCGGTCGGCAGCAATCAATGGCAAATCAGCAGCAATAACAAATAATCTGAATAAATAGTATAACAACAACAACAACAGCAACAGTTGTTGTGTTCAACAGTCACCCGTCATATGCCTCCCGCACACGCATTACATAAAAGGGGATGCTGATTGAATGGACGAGGATCGGCCGCTCCGTGGGGTCAGTTGATTGAATGGATGAATCGCTGGTTGGTTGATTGCAGGCGCGCTGCAGTTGCATATTGAATTAAAAATTCCTGTTTTTTTCTTTCTACTCAAATAATTTTTTGTGTTTTGGCAAACAAGATTTTTCATTGTTATCTCTGTGCTTTGGTTTTTCATTGCAGTTTTGTACCAGAAGCGCTACCGTCGCGAGCGTAAAATGCGCATACGCTACCAACAGCAGCTGGACGGCGGCAAACGAAAATCGACACACCCATCGAGTGCGGGTGGCAATAGTGGTGGCAATGGTAGCAGCAGCGGCGGCGGCGACGGTGGCGGCTGTAGCGCTGCTGGGCCGAATGGCAACGAGGAGGGCCGCAGCAGTGTCGGCGGTGAATGCAAAAATAGCAGCGGCGAAGCGGCGACGCGGAAAAACGAACCAGGTTGGTAGAACATATTCGTAGATACTCCTATCAAATGTACATAACTAATTTTGCACTGGCGCATAATTTCGATAAATCAGAAATTTATTTACTTTAATGATATATAAATAATTATAAGCCTAAGTAAGGGCCGTTTTCTCAAAAAGCTTTTCAAATTTATATGGCCTTAAATAATTTTTTTGAGAATACAATTTGTGTTTAAAGGGTAGACAAGTTTTGAGAAAACGACCCAAAAACCATCAAAAAATGTATTTAAAAAAACCGCTTAATTTCCACTTGAAACTACGATTAACCACCCCTCCTTTAACAACAGCCTCTCCCTGTGCTCTCAATATCGCCCCTTAGATAACGATTGCAAATCGAGCGAAAAATCTGAGAAATCGTTGAATTCAAATGATGGCTGCTCGCTAACACAACAATCACAAAATGCCCAGCAGCATCCAGCACAACAATTGCAGCAACAACAACAACAACAACACCACCAGTCACAAACTCAATCATTGACACATCATCATCAGCAACAACAACATCATACCCATCACTTGCGACAACGTTCCGAAAGTCCTACTTTCAAGCGTGAACCCCAGTCGGATCGTGGTAGTCCCGCTGGTCGTCACAGCGCCGATCGTTTGGAACGTTGCGATCGTGAACACTCCGAACGTGAATCGCGTGAGCATTGCGAACGCTCAGAACGTGATAGCAGCGGTGGTGGCGGCGGCGGCGGCGATGTGTCTGCCATGGAGCGTTCGTTGAGCTTGCCACCCACTTCACAAGCGGAAGGTAATTTGGCGGCAGCGGCAGCAGCAGCAGCTGCAGCGGCTGCGGCTAGTGGTGGAAAGGCACCATGGAATTATCCAGGCATCGATTTGATGGCCACTGGCGCTTTCTGGCAGAACTATTCTGGTGAGTATTTAAAGTTTTATTGATACAAAACTACTGTAGACACCAGTGTGACCAGGTGACGCTCTTTGAAGCTAGATTTAGCGTTTAATGTTTTTTGAAGAAGTGGCCTCATCATATTTTTGAGTTGCATGTCCCATGTCTAATTTCTCATATTCCAATTCAGAAAATGTTTGCGTTTTTCTCACCCTGAACTGAACTCTTTGTCGACGTTCAGACACGAAAACTTTTGTTGCGGAAACTCGAAGCTTGTAGGGGAGAGAGCGACAAGGAAAGGGGACGGGTACCCAGTCGCCCGTACTCGGGAAACACGCTTTGTGCTCTCGTTCGTCTGAGTAATTTAAGTTGGCGATTCACAGCTGACAACAACAATTGCGTACAAAAGAGTTTCTGTGTGTGAATGCAAAGGGCAACACTAAAAGAGAAATCGCCGATAATAAGAAACTCGAGTACCCCTGCAGGAACATAGCAGGCATAATTTCAGTTAGTTCTGAGCCTTTCCTGCTCGTTTCACTTCCAACTACCAAAAAGCACAATGAGATGGCTCACCCGTGTATGCGTGTACAAATAAATCGTGAGGTAGGGGCGATATGTTTTGGTTGTAACAGATCTAAATCAGTGCTGGTCGGGAGACCTTCCTCCTTTTTCGCGCCTTTATTTATAGGAAGCTTAAAAGAGCATAGCTCGCCTGCAAGGAGTTGTCCATAGCTGATTTAGGCCGCAGTTAATAATTAAACATTATACGGGTGGAACACGGAATACATATGTGACTGCCTGATAGTTAATTTCCCTGTCAGAAATTACTGTGAATTCGGTTAGATGGGTTTCTAAAATGGGCATTTGAACTGGAGCTTTTAGGAAAAACTGCCAGAGTGCTTGGTTTCAGATGTTCCGCTTCCACTTCGGCTATTTCTGGGTAAACGAAAAAACAGGCCTTTACACGGCGTTTTATGCCGAGCATACGCTTTCTCGCGGATATTAGCATGTCCCAGCACTAGTGGCTTATCGGTTCTTTGTTCATACCTCAAGTAACGATTTCTTTGCAACTTTTAAGTATGAGAAGGAGATAGAGGAACGAGTTTCCAATTTAACAGACCAAGATAGCTGGTTTTGGGGACAAGTAAAGATGCGCCAGATGAATTCCTCGTTCTCCTTGCTTTACACTAAAGTTTTGAGGTCACTAAGTGAAATTTTTAAGAGCATTCTGTCTACCCTAGTCAATACTCGATATGTTTCATTGTTTAGACCATACATACGCTTTCGCATTTCAAAACGTATTAAACCTTGTTTCGAAATACCCCAGATAGAGGTTTTGAGTGATTCTGCCGCAACTACAACAAAAAATTAGGCCTTCATTTTTGTATGGGGATTAATGAAACTAGTAGGCTAAGCTTTTACTTATACACTTTAGACTACCCCCGTTTATAAACATTTTTAATTATTAATCTCTAAATATTACTCATTTAAAAATGAAACGAAATAATTTACTTACTGATAGAAAAAATTTCGTATGCTCTTCATTTCTTCTTATAGAGTCCTTGGCTCAAGAAATCGAATTGGAACGCAAAACGCGCGCCGCCAATGCCGAGCGTGACGTGAAGAGTCCACTCACCGATCGCCCACCAGCATACTATAAGAATTCGGTGCTTTTCGGCAGCGCCAATTAAAGGACCACAGAGCACAGTGAGTATTGCGAGAGCTATGTAAATGGGAAATGGGATGATGTGCCGACGGCAAAGCTTGTACTTATTTGAGTAGTAGATGAGTTAGAAATCAAAAACGTTTAAAAGTTTTAAGGAAGCAAAAAGAAGAAAAGTGTAAAAGCAGACAAAGGTTTACAATATCTTGATTATGATCTCAAAGTGCAATCACAAGAAGGATGAAAATTAAAAGTGTAGTACGGAAAATAATGAAAGAAGAATATTGTATAAAGAAAAATAGAGTAAAACAATTAGCATTTTCTTTGATAGACGCGTAACACAGCGCTCAGTATACGAAATGGAAGATGGCGTGGCAGGGCCGAAAGTGCTTACAAATACATATGTATATGCTTACAACAACTTTAATATGTATGTGAGGGTATAGAAGAATAAGGAATTAAAAAAAAGCATTTACGTGTGGCGAAAAGTAGCAAATAAAACTACATACTTACGAAACTTGTTACCAGTGAAACGCATACGAAAGTAGTGTTTGTATATAGTCAAGGCCAATCCATGTGGCGGCGTTCTTAATACATAGTTTGTATGTAGGTATATATTTATACATATTTTAATTTTGCGATAATAAAAGCTTAGCGAATTTTCCTTTTTGTTACGTTAACACTAAAAAATACGGTCTAAAAAATAATAAAAAAAATACCTAATAGTAGCTGTAGTTGTTTAAGCACATTTCAGCGTTTATTAAATAAGTATGTAGAGCGTAAATAAAATTTTGTTTAATCGTTTTTGAAAAGCGCTTAGAATACAAAAAGTTAAAAAAATAATAATAAAAAAATGGTCATATATTAAACTTATTACTAACTGACTAGATAATTATTTCCATAAGCCAGTGAGAACAGCTTTTCTTTGTTTGTAAGTAAATATAAGTAATAAATAGTAGGTTAACATTTAACGATTTTAAGATTTCTGTAGAACTGCTGAGTTAGTCCTTGGTATTAAAAAAAAAAGTGTTAAAAAAATCAGCGATATTAAGCTTCCTTACAATTGTCAGCTTGTATGTATATATGACTGCTAGTGGCATAAGCGTGTTAGATATAGTACGTACTTATACATATACATACATTTACATACTTACATCTACACACTGGTACATATAATTTGTTATAGGTTAAACGATTAGTTAAACAAGTGATTGAAGCTGGAAAACTGCATAACCCTTGTAAATAAATAGCATAACATAGCATAGCATAACGTCTACATATACGGTTTTTCGCCGGAGCAGCTTTTGTAGGGATTACGTGTGGAAACTTGAAAAAAATTTATTTATACACAAGAAAAATTTATTTATTTTTCTTCGTAAAAAAATTGCCGAAATTTCGTAATTTTTGTCTTAACAATACTTATAATGAAACCATTAAAATTTATCTAAAAGTGTTCATCTTTAATTTTTTTTTTTAATTTTCAAAATTAAAACTGAACATACATTTTTAATCCAGAAGCAATGGAAATTAAAGTTGAGGCCTGATAATTTTTCTTAATTCTAAAAATAAATTTTTTTTTAATTAAGTTTCTTTTGAAACCAAATTTCTAAAACTTTACTATGCAATAAATGCCATCAACTACTCTGTCATGTACTACTGCGCGCTACCACTCCGCAGGCGATGCATTGATTTATGATATCACGGATAAGTCTCCAAGGATATTAATGGCTTCAAAGAGATTATGATAAATACCAATCGTCCGCCTGTACAAATTGAGAGCCACGTTTTGCTATTTCACTCTTTCCTCGATGTCAGTCTACCATGACTGCTTTTTGTCCAAAAGTCAAACCTAAGTACTTAACTCAATCAGAAATAGACAGGCGAACCCTGCAATGGAGGGGAAAGACGCATGAGGCATCTTATATTTCCTGGTGAACAAAAAGAATTCCATCTTACTAGCATTTGCAGCGAGTGCACTGTTCGTAGAACACTTCCACTAGTCACTAGGTTCCAGTACCCCTGTATTAGATTATAAAGTGTGTCCAAAAATTTGCATTCACTATAAGCCCAACGACATCCGAATAGGCAATAACCAAACATTATCTCATCTTTAGCGCCTCTTATGGGACCAAAGAGCAAAGAAGGGGATAGAAAACGCATCTTTGTGACGTGTGCTTGTTTATTCTAAGGTCGAGGCTACGCAATGAGCGGCAAGCGGCGAGCTGCTGCGCAGCATCATACAGCGCCTTACAGAAATGTCGCTCAGCCGCTCAGAAATGCCGTTCATTGCGGGGCCTCGGCCTAAGCTGGATGGTGACACTGCTCCTTCCGCGACAGCAAGCTTAACTAAGGATATGTTTATTGGTGACAGGTAATAAGATCAACGGAAATAAGGTGGGAAATAAAGTCAATTGACATTATTACCTTTTCAAAAGCGAAATAAAATCCATTGACATTATTGCTCTCTTAAACAATAAATTTGCTTAGCTTCGTGGCGGCCCGCGTCCGCGCTCGCGCTGCGCGTACCCCGCGCGACCGTCCCAGCACACCACATCACGCTACGCTATATTTAATAAGCCACTTTGGATTTCAAAAACCGGCACTAAAAATTTAAAATGAAAAATTTTTACCTAATTCTTAAGACTTGTAACAGATTGCTTTTTTAACTGGACCAATTTTTGGGGAGAGGGGGCTTCAGTTGATGAAGAATGCCTCATAAAAACAAAAACCGCGTACGTATGAATATCTTCTAGAATGTAGGGAATTTCGGCAGTTTGTAAAAAATTTTTTGTTAACAATTTTAAGCGGAAATGTTATAACGAACTAAAAAAGCTTGTTAATGTAGATATTAAAGAATCAAAATGAAAAATTATAAAAACCGTGAAGCGACAGTATTTAATGAAAAATAAGGTTACATAACTTTAAATTTATAAGTAATTCACGCAGAAAAAAAATATTTATTTCATTTTGAAGTAAGATTTCCATTCAATATTGAATTAGATACGATAAGCGCATTGAATAGCATTGAAAGAAAAATTACTTAATAATTAAATTAAAGAATAAAATCCATTTAAGTTTTAAGATATTGAGTAAAAGGAAAACGATAAAAATGTTTACATTAACAACAATTAAATACAATTAGACATCATAAAATAATGCATAAATAGTAATGTAATTAAATAAACGTCACACACACACACACACACGCGCGCGCAGTGCATACATACAAACAAACAAAATAACTTCTATAAATAAATAAATAACTACAAGCATTCAATAAATTATTATATACATAGCATACTTACATACAAACATACATACATACATAGTTATCCATTTGATTGCTTCGCATTGAAATGCAAAATGAAAACGCAAAAAAAACGAACACAAAAAAATCAACTATTATTAAACAATGCTACAGTAAAAATAAATTATTATTACTATTATTAACATAAAAAAAAATATAAAAACCGATTTTTTATTGTTTATATGGTTTACAAACGATTGGTAAGTATGAACAGGTATCCCTTTAAGAATTCGTCTACTACTAAGGAGCCGAGACGATCTCTACTGACTTTGGGTATCGTGGTACTTCAGAGAAATTAACCAAAGATAAAAATTGCTAAAGCTTCCGACTTTCGTTCGGCCATGGTATCAAAAATGTTGCGTTATGTTCAGAGTTTTTTTAGGAATACTTTTGAATTAAACAAACTTTCATTCGAATCCATTATTTGTGACATTTTTTAACCAGGAATGCGGTTTTCTGATTAAGTTTTCTTTTGGTAGAATAAAAATAATCTTTGGAATTATTAGCAACATACCATACAGCTTTATTGAAGAATATTCATCATTTACAGGTCTAAATAGTCTTCGTCCACTACTTTCCGTGGACACCCTTGAGACGCATTGACGGTAGTCTCGATCGCGTCCCCCGTTTCCAATCCCAGAAAGGGGAGTGTGATTCAGAGAACGTGGAGTTCGGAACTTGGAGGAGGACCATTCGAGGGGTGCTTCTAGGTTCAGACTTTTCACCCACATTCCCCTTTTGGTTTTCGATGGTGATAGAGTAGGAGCCGTTGCTAACCTCTCCGTTGCTCTCAGTGAGCACTGGGAGAAATTCCAATGTGACTTAAAGTAGTTGCTTCTTCACCTCGCCGAACTTCACTACTCTCCAGTCAAGGGTTAGTAGTGATTCATCGGAGATATTGATGGCTCCAGAATCTGGTGCGGACTTGGACCCAGGCCCTGAGATGCGGCTTCCAAACGATCTCCTTCTTTTGCAGTGCCACTTAATCAGCGCCGTTCCATAGTTTACCAATAGCGAAAATGGCTTTCTTATACAGACTGGCCCATCTCTCAGCTACAGAGAAGACCAGTTTGGTTCGGTCCTGATATTGACCATTATTTTGCCACAGAATCTTCATGTATAATCGGCGCAAATCCACCGGGACTATCCCCCTTTCGTCGTCGTCAGGTTCCTCTTCGAGAGCGCTCCCCTGAACCCGGTTACGAATTTCAGAGAGAATTTCACTTAACCTCTCAACCACCTCCTTCAAATTATCTGGCACGGAATCATTGCCGATTTCTATTCATGTCCCTGTAATACCGGGATGGGGTTTAGAGTGTCCATCTTCTGACTTGAGACCCGCGTAGGACTCATACTCGGTTGGCTTTTTGTCCGTGTAGGGTGTCAGTAACATCGCTGCTAGGAACCCCTTCAGAGCTGCCGGTAGAGTGTTTGCTCGCCGATGCCTAGATGTTGTCAGCTGATACGACAGGACTATCGGCCGTAGAGATTCAGCTTGCCCATCAGACACCTATTGTTAAAGTGGTATTGGAAGTTACTTAGTATTAGACGTGTAGGCTTCTTCGGAACAAACCACACGGCTATCGAATTTGCTGCATTAGGACTATATGTAACGCTATGTCCATAAGCGAGATTTTTAACCGTAGAGAAATCGGAGACTGCGTTTTATTGTTTTGCCGAAACCTTACGGTGGACGAATAAAAAGAGGTTAGGAAAAGTACGGGCGGCCCCAGCAGAGGCAAATGCTGTGGTAAGTTCATCGTTACTCTCAGAGCCGCATAGGTAACAGAGACTTCGTTAAAATCGAATGGCCCTTACTGCAAACTATCCAATGGGCAGAGATACGCATGACAGCCTCAATGAGGGTACGGTAGATTTGATACCGCTGGGTATGGATCCAAAGTGTCTAGTGAGAATAGGATCACCTCGGAAATGATGCGCCTTATTATTAGCTCATTACGGTCTTAATGGCACTGAGATATGCTTCATTCACACTCCGCATGATAATATTTACGACTCCTAGTTTCTAATGTTTTTCATCGTAGCTGCAGTTTAAAGAAAGTTTTTTCGTTTCCACGTCCGACTTAATATATTTTTTTTTTTTTTAAAAATGTGTACATCACATTCGTAGCTGTAATACATTGTCTTTATGTCATGGGTCCCCAATAGGCACTTTTAGGGGACCTATAAAAAGTTAATATTAACAAATGGTTAAATAAACATTTGGTAATTATTGGCAGTCTCCTGAAGAGAAACAGAGTTTCCGATCGAAAATTATTGATTTTCTACAATTCTATAAAATTTCTACGAAAAACGTTTTTTTTTCAAATGAAATGGAAATAATTATTTCAATAAAATGGAAAAAATTAAGAGCTTTGAGCGAACTCTAAATATTTTTTGCTTTCGAAATAAAAAAACAGGGGTAAACTGGGGTAATAATCCTAGGGGTGAGAGTATTACAAATCTGATATAATTTTTCACAGGCACATGTACATACATATATATGTATGTACTTACTTATGAGAAGCATATTGCATCTCGTTTTATACTTGAATGCCTACAAAAAAGGAGATGAGATTAATCTATGCAATTTTACGGTAAAAGTTTAGTGGAGACTATAATCTCTTAAGGGACTAGTCATATAAACCTTCGCAGGGTATGCAATTATTCACGCTTGCATATTTTGATGTACAGGTGAATACATATATTCGCGTATAGATAACATAGGCCATGTAAAAACTCTGCGGATTTTTGTCACTGTACAGGGTTGACGGCCACATGTCTGGCAACACTAATCCAGTAGCCTCAAAACTGGCGTACGTTTGACTGGAAACATTTAAGGCTACATTTCTAGTATGATAATTCGTTGCTGGTACAAAAAGTTTTATTAAAATTTTGATGTCAAAGATGGACCTCGCTCTGGTCGCTCCCCCACTAGAAAAGACCAGCATGCAAGCTATCTGCTTCTATCGGAGGCACATGCCAGTTTGAAACCACCGAAAAAGAGCAGGCTTTTATAGATTTCCCATCATCATTCGAGAGGGGAACACATCGGTCTAGGTCGCAATGACGTTTTATGGAAGAAATTAATTGAAATTTCGAAAATAAAAAATATACATATTATGGTAATTCATCTAAACGCGCAAATACCTCGTAACCACGTAAATCTCGCAAATTTATTCAATTTTGTATGGAAAAAATATTTATTTACCAGGTTTACGCGGTTACGAGACATTTATGCAATTACCCTGAATAAGAAATACGAATTTGAGAATAGCTAAGTAAAGTGTTAATTTTTCGAAGCGGCTTTTCTAAATAAAATGTAAAATGGTTAAGAGAATACATAACATGATGTTTTTTCTTCAAAATGAAAGCGAAGCTTCTCTCATGCATACAAGTAAATATATTAGCACAGTAAAATAAAAAGAAAAAAAGAAAAACTAAAATTCATCTGATCAAAAGATCGTCAGCAACTGTCGGAAAAAGGTACAATTGTGCCTACTTTTTCATGCTTGCCTTGCACCGTTTACTTCCATTTGATTCGGCATCTGCAAAACTCTCTTGATGGTGAAAAATCGATGGCCGAAAATCGAAAAATGGCCAATAAGTACTTAATTATCAGTGAAGAATTTTTTTATCAATAATTTATCCAAAAATCCGATGAAACTTTTCATAGGACCCAATGCTTTCTTTGGAGTTTAATACATAAATCTACTCTCCTCCGTGAACTCTTAACCTTTTAACTCCACTAATCGCTGTCTGGTTCCCATCAAATCAGTAATTGATCGACACAGCAACCAAAAATTAGGCGTGGTAAATCTGCTGATGCAAATCCATCAAAACAACAAAATTGTGAAGCAAAACTAAGCGTAGGAACATCTTCAATTTGATTGAGTTGAGTGATTTATGCGTCGCCCGTCTGGTGAATAGCTTTGCGAAGCGGCTGTGATAAAAAATACTAACCCAAGAAATGGCCAAATGCCATACGACATATGTCGATATATAGGCATGCGAATATATACATACATATAAATATGTATATGCATAATAAATATATGTTTAGGTTATGTATTTGTCTGCAGATAAATTCATATTTAATTCATTGGTGCACGAGTTTTTTTTCGCACAAGCCAAATTTTTAAACGCAGACGTGTTTTGGCAATGAAACGTTTTTCGAAAATATTGTGATTATGATTATTGGAAAATTACATTTAATTCAGAGTTAAACGAACACGTACGAAGCGAAGATCAATCGATAGCAACACTACAAACTCGAAGGTATGTATGTATGTATGTATGCTTGTGCATTTATACAGGTAGACACAGAACAGACCTTAAAACTCCTGATATTCAGTTATTCGCATGTGAGTATTGGGGGAAAAAAAATTGAAATAAAATAAAATGAATCAAAAACGGGACAAAACGGCACTTAGACACCGTATAAAGCTGAAGAATTGCAATAAAAAGTACAATAAAAGTGAACACAAAGGCTCGAGGATTGTTGGGCCCACTTCTCTCCCAAATCTTCTGCACGGCGAAGGCGATCGAAGCGCTTGTGAAGCGGCAACACAAGAAAATTACCTCAATTATCGATTTAACTTTATTATTGGTTTTGAAATGTGGCGTTCGTTAGTTTGCGAAAAAAAAAAATGTTTTGAAACGTTTATGCACATATGTATATATAGACTCGTACTTATGTATGTGTCCACCAAATATTTTTATTTAACCAACGCCGCGCTAAGCAAAGTAATACACATTCATACCAGGAGAACGTGTTATCACACATTCATACAGCATATTCTCCCAGCGGTAAATCGAACCATGTCCAGATTACGCTTAACCGCGGCTTCTGGTACATCGATCGGTCCAAGGCCAACCATGGCATCGAAGAAACCCCAGCTTCCCCAGCTGGTTCTCAATTCAGAAGACTCCTTTTGACCTTCGGGTCGAGATTTACGCCTCAGAACTAAATTTATCTGAAGCCTTTTACAACCACAATGAAAAGTTTTCCGAAAACATTCAAAAGCTTTCGGAAATCGCTCTCGTAGCGACTCCCTAAATATGCTAGCGTCTTTCAGTTAGAAGTACTGGGTACAATGTTAGCTTATGGGTTGTAAAAAGGAAACTGTGGGACGATACAAAGGATATACATTAAGCAACCGTCAGGAATTGTACATTTGTCATTTGGGTACCCGGCCGCGCGGAATATTTACGGAAGCGAAAGAGCTGATGAATTGAGAATCAGACGAATCTGAATGGTTTTATGACAACAGATAACATCAGAAGCTTAAGGAAGTAAGCCATATTAAACTGGAGCTCTACGGGCTTATTCGGTCTTGGGTTCATCCACCGGACCCTGATGTCAACTAATTATAACGGAGACACTAACGAATTCGCCTATATATAAACAGTACATCGTCAGCTTACTACGGTAGTTAGCTCTACTCTGCTGTATAAAGTGAGGATCTGAGTAGAATCACTGAGGTGAAGGCGTACCTTGAATATTACCGGATGTTCTATCAGGGCAAAAAGAAATAAATTCAGTCACTGATAAAGCCGCTTCCTTTTTGAGATGACGAGAAAAAGGAAAGAGGAAGATAGGACTATGTCCTCATCAATCAATAAAGAGAAACGTAGCTACTTTCGACTACTCCCTACTATGTCCAGCTTGCAGAGTCTATGAAGATTCTTCTCAATAATTTCATTTACTTCTCTGCTTTTGAATGCGATAAGCTAGGGTCTTGGTTGTGTGAATATTTCCCCTACTAGATGAAAACAGTCACTTCAATACAGGGTCTTACCCAAACAATGCTTTCAAAGTTCTAACACGCCGCCACGGCCAGCTGAACGTAGAAGCAGTAGAAGATTGTAAGATGCGTTACAAATTAGGTGGGACTGAGGTGGACGGGGACGAAAGTCCCGATTAGGGTGTCGTGTTTAGGGCATACATAAACGCGTAATTCGAAGTTAACGCAACTTTGCGGAGCGCATAAAATTTCTAACGGACATTGAGCTTCTTTCTCATAGCAACTCCTGATGAAATACTTGACAGAAGTATCGGGTTGGGAACGGTTTAGAAGATGTAATGGGTTAAAGTCTCACACTGACTGGTTAGGTGTTAGCCTCCTATGTCTTCTATTCGTTAAAACAAAAAAAAAAATACTACTACAGGATGATACAGTTCCTCGCCTCGGAACCGAATTTCTGTGTCTCTGATTTTTCGCTTTGAAAAACTAGCTCCCTCGACTATGTTGTGCGCCAGCCTCTAAGTGGTTAATTTAGAACCAGTATTATTACAACGCTACGCCTCTTTTTACCACAAACAAGTCAGCTTCACGATCACCAAATTACCCACTTTTACTTTGCGAATATTTTTGCAGCGAAATTAAATGGAATGCTTATGATTACAGGTTGATGTTGCTGGTTAATTCGTCGCTTTTTGTTATTGTTGTTGCTGTTATTAGTGTGTGGGTCCACACTTCTTTTTTTGGAAATTTTTGCAGCAAACGGCATTAGATTACAGGTTAGCTGCAGTCAATCGTATTTAATTCTAGTTAATTTTTGTGTGAATTGTTTCGAAACGTTTAACTGATTGAAGGGTACTTTAATGGTTCAAATGAGTGGCATACCTTTGTGCATACCCTGTGGGGAAAATCTCTAGTTCTGAACTGGGGCGCTTCTAGTACATTTAGACCCAGTACTGGTTCGAGATAAATCTCTTTTGCATGCAAGCAACTGGCGAATTTAACATGGCGATGTCCTAGGAAGTGTCAATTGCCCCCCGCTGCATCCCTTTTTCCATAGTTCCGAACTAGGCCTAAATTCTATAGTTCCGAACCAGTTCTAAAATCGACAGACGAAAGAAAAAAGCCTCATGATTTTTCAATCTTTTCGGTTCTTCCGTGTGCGATTTTACATTATTTTCAAAGAAACGTTTTTTCAATTTGAAATTTAATTTGTTTGAATGATTGTAAGAATTGTACGTTTACTTACCTTACTGTAGCTGACTTTGCAGAGGTGCTCGCTGTTATTGGTTAGATTCCAGATGGCCCCAAGATGTTAATATGTTAACACAAAGCTTTGTTTTGTATTACCAAACTATGAAATAGCATCTGCGAAGCACAGAATAGAAGCGTATTTGAACGAAAAAGCCGCCGAACACATATCTATGTAAAGTAAACAGCCCCCCGCTGCATCCCTTTTTCCATAGGTAGTTCCGAGTTAGTTCTAAATTCGACAAATAAAATATAGTTCGTTCTGCATCCCTTTTTCTATAGTTCCGAACCATTTCTAAATTCGTCACATTAGATATAGATTTCTAGTGAAAAAACTGAAAAAAATTAGTGGGTGGTGGGGATCTAGTTCCTATCGGCCTAGTTCCTTTTTGGCGATAAAGGCATAGTACGGAAATAGAAATTTGATTCACTAGTCCGTGGTTTCCCTGCAGGGTATGTATGTATGTATGTATGTACTCGTATGTGTATGCTTTAGTATAAGAGTGCGTTTGTGCGAAGCGCATTGAACATATGTTTGCAAAATAACTGTTGTTAAAACATAAATCAAACCATTATAAAAAAAGGCATCGTAATTTGCTTAAAAACGTGAATTTCGCAGAATACGGGTCACAGGATATTGGCGGGCACTTTTCGAGTTCACTACATTGGGTATTTTGCTGCTTTTTGTCACTGATGGAAGGAATAAAATATGTACATATGTATGTATTTAGGTATATTATCAACATAAGGAATCGTGCATTGTGTAATTTTCACGTAATAGTAAACTGCATACTTTTTAATGAGTATCATTTTTTTTTAACGATTGGTGAGGCTATGAGCTTATCGGTCCCATAACCAATGACTGGAAACCTATGGTTTACTAGCCGGTCTACTAGTTAGAGATTTCTTTCTCGTCCATTCGATCGACGTCGATTTTATTTAAATGCTAAGTTATCGTTACGTACTTTGCCAATTTGAAAATATTCCATTGGGGATCCTCCTATCGCTCTTAAAAACAAGCGTTCTGCTCCCACAAGAGAATTTTTCGAAATGAACAATTGGGATATCTTTTCCTCGTATGGCTCATTGGTCTGATGAGAGCTAGCTAAAAGGGGGTAGGTGAATGCATATACATGCAATGGAGTCTATCCAAGTCGCCTTCAACATGGAATAAACTACATAACCCCATTCCTCTCCAAACTTTATAGAGCTTCGCTCTTGCTGAGTTATATTCCCAGCAGATGGGCTGAGGGTAAGATCGTATTCTTATCAAAACCATGTAAACCGGAACAACTACCCTCGTCCTACCGACTAATTAGGCAGTGTCTTTCTCCTTAAAGGCATGGAGACAGTACTGGATCAGCATATTAGAGAAGTCAACCTAACGGCTTCTGAATAAGAATCAATTTTCCTATCAACCAGGCAAAACCACTGAGACTGCCATTCACAGCCTCACTATAAAAAATGAGAAAGCTCTGGAGTCGAAAAAGATAGCCCTTTGGTCCTTTATTGACATTTCGTGGGCTTTTTATAACACATCATATAAGGTAATAGTATCAATGATTTTGTGCAGTTTATAACACCAAATTCGTTTTGTTTCTAAGCTAAGAGAAAGGACTCAATCAGTCCTTAATACGACATCACAAAGGACGCTTTGTGGGCAAAGTGAGCCCTTTTTCTGCGCGGGATGACGGCGGCCGAGATAATCTAACCTATCCTAGCTCCATCAAAATTGACTTTTGTTGTAGACGACCAAGCTGCAACCAAAGCCTTTATGCCGGTAACAACTTTTTCATATACGTTCAAGAATGTCGATAATATCTTTTGCAGCATACAATTAATGTCTAATGGGTTCTGAGATATACCGACTAGTAGGAAAGAAAGATAGCCGAGATAAGATTAGAAGAAGCGAATCAAAACATACGTCTCCTTGAAGATTTCGTTTCTTATGAGCTGAGGAGATGGCTTCAGTACCTTCTACTAAACTCCAATAGAAAATCGGGAGGGTTTAAATGCATGTCAGGAGAGTTAAGTGAAAATCCTTTCCTGGGAATCACCTGGGAAAGAGAAGTTAGGCACTTTTCTGGCCTTCTCAAAAAAATTTGTATTGGCTTTTTGCCCAAGTATTTTTCCTTCTACAATTACCTTGCCAACTTTTAGATGAATGTCAACGAAGATGGAACCGATCTGAGTTGGCGCTGATACCAACCAATTGAATCTGAAGTTTCCACGAAACTCGAAAAGATTCAGTTTGCTAGCTGTACGGCTAACTTTGACCGTTGCAAGCAACTCCCTACTTCTCTTAGCGCTGCTGCAGTTGGGACCAAAAAGGCTTGAGGCTCAGCGACTAAAGTTCCACCTGATGAAAATAAGTGCAATTTAGCATTAAGTTGGTGTTATATATCTACGAGCGAGTTATAAAAAAAAAATTGCTCCACATGTAAATATGTATGTCACTTTACTAGCTTTTGCTATGCGCCGAACTGTCGCAAGCAATAAAACATTAATTACTCATTGCTGTCTGCGTGTAATGGCGACATTAGGCGCCGTACTGACGTCGCTTTCGCCACCCAACTACGATAAATCATCGAAAGCTGTTGACATGGTGCTGTCACCAACACCGCCACAATGTACAAACATATTCTATATTCTATCTTATAGCGACTGCCCACCCTAGTAAAAACAAAAAAGGGTTCAAAAACGAAGAACAACATTGAAATCTAAGAAGAAATTTTTACAAATAAGCCGAAAATTCGTGGCAATTCTAACCAGCCATGCGCCTATGCGAAAGGCGAAAGATTACAGTGCAACATGTGAATATGAAGGCGAGTAATGTTGGCGCATCCATAGCAGCAACAACAAAAATAGCAACAAAACGTGCAGTAAAACGCAAAGCAAGCATTTGGCGTTGCTGGGCGATAAATCAGCAGCGGCTTTTAAATAATAAATGTAATTGAGTCGCGCGCGCATGCGCACACATTGGCTCTAAGTCATTGCAAGACACAAATGCATCTAGGTAAGGCTGCGCGCATATCTCACAGATAATTTTGCTTTGCTGCACATTTGTATCTTTGGCTAGTTAGGAAACGATTTGGTCTAGTATTGTACATAGGCGCAGATCGCGTGTGGGAATGCAACGATGACTTTGTTGGCTGCAGAGAGACAGAGGAGCGTTAGCTTTTGCTCGAAACGCTTGCATTTTTTGATTGTAATTGTTATTGTTGTTTATATAGATAAATACGAACACACTTACAGCACTTCTATGCAGCTATTTAACAGCTTGTTGTAAGTGCTCAAGAGGGGACTTGCAGCGACTGGCACTAGGCTTTCGTGCGCCTCGCGCCGGGATGCTGTTAGCGGCAGCACGAACGGCTGGACAAGCGGCGGGGCATAGCACTTAGCCGGCTGTCGCCACTTCAGTTGCTAAGAGTTTGGTTGGCTTCTTACATACTCTTCTTTTACTAAAGGTATTTCTTTCTTTTTTTTGGTTTTGTTTAAACACGAATTACATTTGTTTTGTAGGTATTGTCCGTCTTGTAGGTACTTATTAAAGTACTTATGTTTTCAATGGTGTACAATTTTTCACAAGCGCCTTCGCGTTAAATGCTCCACTTTGATGGCTGTCAGAATCTATTAGTAATTATGGTTTTTGTCAATGGATAGAGCGTTATCTGAAATTGCTAGCACTTCTAAATTCGGCGATATTTGCTTTGCTAATACCTTATAATTTAAGGTGGTGGAATTCATATAAAATCGGTTAGAGTTGGCGGTCTGCCATGAGTTATACTCTTTAAAAACAGACTTTGTCTTTCAAAGCTCCAATAAAAGTCGAAGTTTGGAGTCACAGCACTGGTAAGTAAAAGGGCGCTAGATGTTTTTGTTAACTAGGCTTGTTTCTAAATTCGATACGACAATTAGCCCACATTCTTATATACACGAAAGTGGCCGAAAGTGTTGTCTGTCGCAACGGAACTTGAGCCTTCGCACGTAAAATATCTAACTGGCACAGGAGATTAAAGTAAATGACCATATAACACTCCAACGAGAGGCATTCTTAGTGAATGATTTGAGGATGTGTGTAGTTAATTCTCGTTCTCCTTACTTGTGCGGTATTTTGAAATCGCAGGCCTATGCCAATAAACTGAAATCGTCCGAGTACTGAGTAACCGCTGGGGACAGTTGAACAAAGTAATAAATATTCCACACATAATGGCATAAAAGAAAATCCAGATCATTTAAGCTATAAACGCTGTATATGTTTAACCACAGCTGTGTTCGTTTCGTTGAGGATTACGAAAAGCTTATAGATTAAGTTAGCGAGGGTTATATTTAATAAATCTCTAAAGTCACCGTTTGCAGTGCAATCCCTCTACTTAGTACGTTATTTGAACTTGAAAACTCGAATTTGGTCTCAACTTCAAATTCCTTATGGAAGAAATGGAGAATCTGACATCTTTCAGTAGTAGCAGTGGCATCGAGAGCCCTTTGGTTGGCATGCTAAAATGGAATATTCATAAAATTTCTTAGACAACGCCTATTCCTTTACTGGGATCTAACGCGTAGTGTTGTTTCGGGAAATTAAATAGCGGACGAGTGTGCGAGAAAACGGTCTGCTGAAGGACTTTGGGAACTCAAAATTTTCAATGGGAATTTTCGTCATTCCTCGTCAATTTTGGTTTGGAGCTGAACAATTTTCGGCATTGTGCCATTTTCAGTGACATTTTTCATTCTCAATAAGATGGCAGATAGACGAAAATTCGTTCCAAATTACTTTATAGACAATGCTTAATTATAGAGACTATCGAATAATGTCAAATTGGGAACACATATATACAGAGCTCCTTTCAAAAAATTTAATGCGACTTCAACTAAAGTAAAAAATTTCCTTTCAAGAATTTTATGCTCCAACCGTACCCATTTTTAAATCCCTTTGGAAATATCTTTATTTTCATCTCACAGGTTCGAATAATTTGCCGAAAGTTAAACCGATGCTCGTAGATTTTTATTCTGGTCCTTTTTTTGATTGGAGATATAACTGCCCAAGAGATTTTGGCCTAGTCCAACTTTCAACATGGCAGGTTAGTTGTTTCGTCTTCCCGCTAACTGGTGCCAATTAAAAACTCCAAATGAAGGCAAATACACCTATGTATATATAACTGGACTTTATAACCCAGATGAGGTATACCTCCTCCACCGCGCTAGTTGTAAGCGGTAAAGCTCGAACCATAAACTGCGCAGTCGCCCTTAGTTTGCCGCATTATGTTCATATCATTTACTGACAAAAATTTTAAATCAATTGGAACTGAGTGAATATGATTTGTACTCGTATCTGCAAGTATCTCTCCTTCTCCCAATATTTCACTTCATAGGATACTTATACATGCTTACTAATCGTTCAAATTCAGTTCCCTTTTCCCTTTCCACAACTTTTATACAATTCAAAAATCCTACCAAAATCGTAGATCATCATTGAACCGCAACATTTGTTCTCATTTGCCACAAAACGAAAACAATTTTGTGCGGCGAAGTCCCTTTCAATTGCGATTCTTTTTATTGCCCGATTTTATTTTTATGATTTCTTTCACGCAGCTAATCCCCACTTCATATTTTGCATTATTACGTTACAATGAGGCATTTATGCAAGTATTGCAACAAGGATGTATGTTGGTATGTATTTAAGCTTGCCAGCAACATATGAGCACTTCATCGTTTTTTAATATTATCCTTCATGATCCCCTCGCGTGAGTAACTACTACTACATAGTATAGACTGCGTGCAACAATCCCTTTGCCGGCCGTTTTGTTTAAAAACAATTTTTTGCACCGTTTTTCTAACGCATTCACTCACCCAGAAGACATTGAAAATTTGCGGTAACTGCCGCGCCGCCGTTTAGGCCTTTTGTTTCACTTTCAATAGCATTCAAAAATTCTACGCATAAGTGCATTTCAGTGAGTGTTGCAATATGTTGCGGCCTTCGCGTCGTTGTTTGTTTGTTATTCCTTTCGAGTTTTTTTTTTTTTTGTTGCAACAATGCTGCAACAACATATGCGGATTATGACCACAATCTGTTGCAGCTATTGCAGCTATTGTTTTTGCTTATTTAATGCGGTTTGTTATTGGTAGCTTAGTATAAAATTGACAATTTGTAGATTAATTGTGATTTTCTTCAACCCAATGTGGGTATTGCGGCATGCGACAGCTGCAGGCTTTAATTGTACTTTGATTACAGTTTAAGTATGTTTTTATTTGAGAACATTGCAAACGAGAGAATGAAGAAGACTTATTCATATTGGAAAGGATCTTTTTAATGGATCCCATTTTTGCAACAGGAACAGATATAATATTGCGAGAAATTTATCTTGCGTTCGCACTATTTGGAGCATTGATGGTAACATCAGATTCGGGCTTAGTCATTTCCAAGCTTATCTCCGGGGAGACAGGGCACCAGTCGGGCTTGATTAAGTTAAATTTAACCTGGATGTAGTATAAGTATTAGAGCCCTATTTTGTCAAAAACACCAAAGAATACATTAAACCCTTTCTTTTCGCCCCAATGCCCAAGCGCTAGCGTACACCACCACCGGCAATCCGCCATCACGCCAAACACTCAGAGAAGAGGTATTGTGAAACTTTGGAGACCATGAATAAGGCGTAAAGTCTCTAAAAGATACTAGCCAGTTCGTATTTTGTGGACAGACGGCTCCAGGATAGACTCTAATTAGGAGTCTTTGAAGATTCTGATTGAAACAACTTTCCAGGTAGCGCTTCAAACGAGTCTCTAACATTACGAATAAAGTGAACCTAGCTGGGCTATCAAGTCTTTCAATTCCTTCAAAGCAGCGGGTACCTAATTTAGCAAACATTTTCTCAAGATTCTAAGCATGTGGGTATGTACCTACGGCTTCGAGAGAGGTGAGGGTTATATTAATCCCTACTAAATAACTCACAGGTAAAGGGCTACAGGCGGATAAGTCTTCCTAGCCTTGTTCTAAAGATGTGATGAAAAACTAACAGACCTAGAGATGGTACAACGATTTGTTGCCAATGTGTTCCCGGAGGACCGGTTGGTAAGTATGTAGGTCTGCTGAATCTTCCTCTCTGAGATTTAAGATTTAGACAAAGCAGTTAGTCCTCTACTAAACTGCATGGTTCCGTTGTTTAACGGTCATAGCAATATAGATTGAAACCAAGAAGCTGAGCGATGAATAGGGTATACGGATAAAATCCAGATATCCGGTTCATATCCGTTTTCCATTGTTATCCGTATATCGCATTAATGTCCGTTACAATGGACTAACCAAACGAGTTGTTTGTGTGGCATCAATTGAACGCTCTTTGTGTCGGTGTCCAGGCCTATATTCCAGACTGCACAAATACATCGGCTTAGGCTTGTTCACCCGCATTATCTAAATATTCTGAGGTATCGACCATTCCCTGAAATATTTAGCTCAGGATCTGTTGTCAGGGAAAGAGGGTTTGCAATCAATCAAAAGCAGACAATACGGAACTGAGCTTACCACATAAATTTTAAAGGATAATTTATTTTAGTTATTTATTATCTCCTTTTAACGAGTGTCTCTTTAAAACTCAGCAATAATTGCACACGATGCCCATGCGCCATAATCAATTGCCGATACAAATTCGACTCAGTTCAAAGATCTCTTAACTTCTAACTGCGTCTACACGCACAACCAAAAAGCAAACAATTTCCTTGAGCGCCACAACTACGATGAGTATCTATGTATGTATCACATCTCTCTTGCAATCACTTGCCCTAACGCAACCCAATCTCGCTCGAGCAATGACGTTTCCGCCCGCTGACGCAACTATTACATCATGAAAGATAATCAGCCATAAATATCCTAACCGCGGCAGAAGAAAGCACAGAGAAAAACTTAATTAAAACTACGCTCGAGAATTTAGATGCAAGCTTCTATTGTACTGCATTCATATGTATGTATGTATGTGTGTATGTGGCTCAACAATCGCACAATCGCATCTTCCTGTTGTTGTGTAACAATTAAAAAAACGATACTTTTTCACCACAACTCATTCCTTCTCTGATTGCATAGAACGCCCCAATAGGCGTTGTCCAGCTCTGCGACTCTGGGTCAATGTCAGCGACTTCTATTCGTAGTGTAATCGGTTGCCGCATTGATTTGGTGGTATCTTTACCGAACGATCGCTGGGCATTTGAACTGAAATCAATGTTTGTTCTTTTGTGTTGTGCGAGTTTACAACTAATCGAATTGCAAATAAAAGGCTAACCGTAATCAGTCAGTTAGTAGTAAACAAACATGCTATGTGGCGGCGGCAGCGGCGCACATGCAACGTGCAACATTCCAGCTGGTTTGGCCAATGTGGCATTTGGTAAGTGGTCGTAAGGTGCGCAGATGGTCAATAGCGAGTGGTATGCGCCAAATAGTTAACTAAAGTGGGAGCACATATATATTTGTACATTAGGGCGGGTCAATTTGTTTTGACTATTCGCGTAGGAGGGTTCTACGTGTAATTCTAAGCAAACTTGCCGATGAAACCTTGGGTTTAAAATTAATTTGTAGTTTGCCAAATGTGAAAATAAGTGTCGAAGAAAATTTTCACTCATCACCCTATGGTGGGAGTTTTAAGAAGAAGATAAGTACAGAAATGGATTCCTCATACCTAAAAATCCGTTATAGCATGTTTGTATACAAAATTTAAGCACTTCTTTACAACAATACAGCAAAATCCTAACCTATTTCGCATATTGGCAAACTCCAAATTGATTTTAGACCCATGGCTGGGCACTGACACAAAAGGTAGCAACTACGACAATTATCCATGGATTCCCCTCCTAGTCTCACGGCCAAAGCCCGTAGGAGTCTTTATAAGGAAGTCTTTTTTGCTTAAGTGTAAGGACAGCGACGTTTGTTTCATCTAACAGAAAGGTCCGTTGATCGGGAAGGCTTCACAGGACGGCAAGTTGTTCCAGGATAAAATTGGGCACTAGGATATTGTGGTCACGAACAAACTGTAGGAGGTAGATGCGAAAGGCATCATTGGACTATTTTTACTTTCTATTTTTAGATCCAACACTCAATAGAGTTCCTAGATTCCTTGAGTTGGGCCACATCGTATTCCTTGCAGTGGCATGGCACATTTCATCTTTCAGCTCAAGAGTGGTTTCAGCTTTTTGAAGTCGAGATTTCCGCGGGTAGTTACAGCTTTAAAGCTTTCTATACCATTGACGATCAGATAGCTTTTATTCGGTTTTTCATACATATGTACAAAATGTATTCCACAAAGTGTGATTGATTTTGACATTGCTCTCATAATAAACAGCCTATAATGTCAAATTGAAATGAATTGTTAACCCATTTGAAAATGTGTTTTTTATCAAATTTGAATTAAAAAAAAAATACACACAAATTTTTCAAGCAAAGCAAATTTTCTTAATAAACGTGAAATTGTTAAGAGATAAACCGCCGAGAAGAGCAAGTAAGTACATTTAAGTTTGGTAATAAGTAAATACGTTCGACTTTGCTTAAATATTTAATGTAAGGAAACCAAGATGAAACGATGCAATAAAAGTCAGGACACGAAAATAGTGTGATGTTTTAAACCACTTAGTTGCGAATTAAGACGGCAGCGATGGGAAGAAAGCTTTGGTGTTGTACTACGTGATTCATCTCGCGTTTGTGAAAACCACTTCAAGGAAAGTGATATGCAAATCAAACACTTTCCAACGAGCTCGTTTATATCCATGCGCAGTCCCAATGCCATACGGAAAAACTGATACAAGTGAGGATTTAGTACACGATCAGGATACATTCTTTTTTGATGCCCAAACTCAAACAGACGACTCTTTAGAATGCACGTTGCGAACAGAAATATTTCGGCTTACCGAAATAATTAAACCATGCAAGCAAGTATGGAAGAGCTTAAATTAAAACCGCTTGAAGCAAGGTCTTTAATGGAAAACTAGTTCACATGAAAAAAATTTAATTTCAAAATTGTTTGAGTTAAGCTCACATATAAAATTGGTAAAAAATGTAAAATCATGCTTTTATAAGTGTCGAATAATGCTTAGGATAAAAAATTGAAATATAAAAATAAACGCGCAAAAGCATAAAACTAGGACAATTAAAAACAAGAAAATTGATAAAACCATTTTATAAACAATTTGTTTTATTTTATTGACAAAATATATGTGATGTAAGTAATGTAAGTAAAACAAAACTATAATCGAAATAAAAGCCTAGGACATCAGTGCTGATAAGATACATGCATCACTAAGGGTTAATTCGTTTGTTTATACTTTTTGACATTATAGTACCTTAAAAGAGAGCCGCACTGAGTTGTCAATCCCACCTTGTTTAATACACCTTGCATATGTACATATTAATTTTATGTATGTATGGTGAGCTTTAAAAAGCTTTACTGGTGGGATAT
This sequence comes from Rhagoletis pomonella, assembly GCF_013731165.1. NCBI lineage: Eukaryota > Metazoa > Arthropoda > Insecta > Diptera > Tephritidae > Rhagoletis > Rhagoletis pomonella. The sequence goes on from NW_023458560.1 coordinate 70,513,933, forward strand.
GTTCTGGTCGTGGCTGAGAGAGAATTATTTCAAAATCTTTATTTTTTTGAGCTTTTTACACAAAAACGTATCTCAGGCTGACCATTTTAAGACCTTTTTATTGGAAAGCTGACTAAGGAGAGATTCCACCATGAAAATGTTCATATAAGATCTACAAAAAGCTTAAAAAAGCTTCTTCCTCGGGATGTGTTCTGGTCGTGGCTGTTTTGTGGGCGCGAATGAAGACAGCTTTTTCCAGCCATCAATGACATTTTGTCTCTTTAAATGCCCAGATGCATGTGCATACACGTCTTAGCTACAACAATAACGTGATCCAAGCCACTTACCACGGTGTATCGTCTTTTGTTAAAATCTGGTGCTATAAACTGTTGTGGGATCAGGCGAAGTCGACCAGCCAAAGTCCAATACCGGATGTTTTATCGCCAAAGTTACATTTCACTTTTGGACCCTAGTACCGAAGCTCCTATTTCAGATATGCATCAGCAATAAGTAGTAAAAAAATTTAAATGTTAAAGTAGTCAATCCTTCAGGCTTAAATATCGCCAAAAATATGTAGATTATGCAGCTAAGCTTTATAACAGGTTGAAAGGTATCTCAATTAAGAAACATGTCCTTGTTTTTCTAAGCGCAGACTTAGGCGACCACAAGCGACGTCTTCAACACAATCACATTTCTAAAAGTTTCAATTACCCACAGTGCACGGCGTCGTCGCCACAGCTACCTGCAATGAACTCTGCAAATCGTCGCCTCAGAAAACGGATGACGAATGTGCAAAATCACGATTTTGGGATTTTGATGTAGATTTACTAAGTTGGACATGCTCTTTCGATTTCTGCAATCCATTTTTTTATATCTCCATTAGTTTTTGAGATATTTCGTGCGCATTTTGTCGTATGTTACATAATATTAATGATTGGGTATGCCTTTTGTTGTATGTGCTGAAAATGCGTCACATACGACAAATTCCCATACAAACGTACCTTTTTTTTAATCATAAAACGTTTGTCGTATGTGGCACATACGACAAATTCCCATACAAATGTAATCCTTTTTTAATCATAAAACATTTGTCGTATGTATCGCAAAACTTTGAACTTACGACAATTGGATGGTCCTCTACTATAACGATACAATTAAAATTGAAAATTAAACTAAGTAACTAATTTTAAAATTTTAAATTTTTAAATTTTAGCTTGCACTGAGTCTCCAATGAAATGAAAGAGATAAAAATGTACAAAAGACTGAATTTAAGTATTGTTTTTTGTTTTTATATAAAGAAAACGTATGTTCGTAACATATTTACAGCATAAGAGATGTACAGATTTTTTTTATTAAATACATGATTACGTTTTTGTTATGTTTTTTCTAATAAGTAATCATTATTTAATAAATATGTCTGTTTTTTTCATCAAATTATACCATCGTCGTTGAAATAGATACTTTACTATTGTCGTATGTTCTGTGGACAAAACAAAGTGGTGAGTAAACGCTACTTACGACAAATGTATACGGAATGAAAAGTAAATTTTCTCATTAACGTTAAGAGATATTAAATGTAAAAATATGGGAAATCAAAACTAATAATACCAACTACGTCTCCTTCAAAAGTTACAAAAATCTACCGTACAGTTTCGGATTAATTCGACCTTAAACTTCAAAGTCAATTTTCTCAAAACCGTGTTTTGTAACATTCGACATCCGTTTTCTGAGACGACGAAATGCCAAGCAATTTGCAGCAATGCAATTCGCATGCCACCGCAACTTTAAATCTGCCGCTGCCAAAGCTACAAACGCCGCGTCTGCGCAGTCTGCTGACTGCTGACTGCTGGTTGCTGCTCGCTGCCGGTTGGCGTAACTCTAATCATCGTTATGAAATTAATTTAAAATTGAAGTTTTTATGTTGCTACTAAGTCAGTGACGGCAGCAGTAGTTGTTGTTGTTTACTGGTTGTCTAACATTTATTTATTTTTTCCAAAACTATGATTTTTTGCGGCAACATTTTCTTTATTTCCTATTATATTTATTATTATATTTAGTTGCATTGCATTGCGTTATATGTTCGATTTGTGGCAATTACATACATACATATAGACACAAATTTACGTACGTAGAAATACGTTGAAGAGTCCAATTTCGTAAAGGCAGTTTTACATTATTTTTTGTTGCCATTCTGTAGAGAATACTCCAAAATAACAGAAACTTCACTTAGTTTTTATAAAATAAAAAAACACCGTTATACAGCAATAAACCAAAGTTACACTTTCAAAACGTTATTGATACGTTGTTTGCGCAACCGGTTTATTTTGTAAATTTCAAGTGCATTGTTTTTGTAAAGTTCGAATAACTAAAGGAAAATTTTAAATGGGAAAAAAAACTACATCTAAGTGAGAACCTATGTCCCAATTTAAAAGTGACTTTTTATCATTTGTTTGCAAAAAACTGACTTATTTGCATAACCTCAAAAATTTTTCTGATTTATTTCAATTTATGATTTTATGTAAGCTTTTACAATTTTGTTAACTTTCGGCAAACAAAATGGAATCGGAAATGGATAAATTAAGATGTAATGAGTTCAATTTATTTTACTTAATTTGCCGTTTTTAGCCGTTTTCATGAAAAAAGGTTTTTTGTGGGCTATCATGCTATCACAAAAGGCAAGTTGTTTGAAGTTTGGCTGATTGGATGTTCGAAAAAAGAAAAGCCTTTTTCGGTTGTCAACCATGTTGAAAAAAAAATTTGGTGCTGCTGATATTTGCGAAAGTTCCATGAAACTCTTAGAAGAAAAAAACGCGTATTTTTTGCAATTATTTATCAAATAAATATGAAAATTATGGGAAACAATTTGGAAAGGATGCTAAAATATTTATATCTGAAAACATTGCGTTTCTTGCTGATGAGGTTCTTTTCGAAATCAAAAAGCCAACTGTGTCGACCATCAGCCGGATTCTAACTTTCGCTATCGCTAAAGTGCTAAAATAGGATAGCCAACCTTTTTCCGAATTTTTAGCTATCTCCAAAAATATCTCCAACATTTTTTGGTGATAAATAATCCATTTTAATGGTGATAAATAGTGAAAATGGAAGTATGTGATACCAAAAAAAAATAGCAGCCTCAATTTGCATTACATTTCATCTCCTGTAGCGTAGCCGAGGCTATGTTACAAATACACTAGCGCCTTCGCAAAAAGGCAAATCCTTGAGAGAACTCACGGACTGAAATTTCAAATTTTTTTTACTCAAAGTGAATAGAGCTTTGAACATTCTTTTAACAAATTAGTTATATAAACATTCGTATTCTTTTCAGGAAGTTACCAGCGATTTTCGGTAAATGTGTCACAAAGCAGCATTTGTATTCTGAATATAAATAGATAATATCGGTGGAGAATTTGGAAATACTGAAACCTCAAGTGAAAATGAAGTGATTTATGAAGACAAACTGCTTTAGGAATCTCTCCTCAAGACATATCTGCGAGACATGTAGTAAATATTTTTCTTTTTTTAATTTAGGAATTTCGATAATGCCATAACTAATCGCTAGAAGAAACCATTTATGTACATGTGACCATACTTATTTTATTATATAGCTCATTTTAAAGAGGAGCGGGTTGTGTATGATAAGAAAATAACTTGTGTCAAAACCAAGCTAATTGGACAATGTTTTTGAGTAATACCTAAAACATATACTCATCATTTGAACATACAAAAAAGCAGTAAGTTCTGTTTTACGAAAGCCAAGTCTGTTTAACATTTTATTTACTGCCTTTACACTTGTTTTAACGTTTTCCATCTTTTTACATTAAAATAATGCAATATTTTAGCTGCTATTAATTTCGCACAGAAAAAGTAATCATTTGACCTAATGTGCTGGCGTGAAATTTCTTCTGTTGCAGACGGCACCCTCTACTCCGACGTAGAAGTGTTAGTAGAAAAGTAAATCCATTTATGGCCGTTTTCTCAAGTAGCCTGTAACTTTAAAGCTCACTTTATATTTAAAGGTTGCATTAAAGTTTATGATAGTGTCTAAAGTAAATCATTTTTTTGTCGGTTTTAAATTGATTTACAACCAGGAAACATACATACGTCAAAAACCGATAATAGAAATGCTTAACTTTAGACATAGCTTTATTTTTAATCCCACCTTTAAATATATAGTGAGCTTTCAAGTTAAAGGTTACTTCAGAAAACGGCCCTTAGAATCTTAAAACTAGCTGACCGTTAGCGATTTAGGGATGTACAGTGTGTATCATCCACCAGAGCTGTGTAAGTGTGAAATCATTTTCAATTTTAAATCAACAATTTTTTTCTATCCAGTTTTCATTACTTATTCTTCGCTTAGGATTGAGGTTTAAAATTTTTGAATTTTCCATTCTCTCAAAGCAGTTATGAATTCACACATCAACATATTCATAGCAAGATTGAAAAAACCAATGCCCAATCAAAAAAAGGGTTAACACTGAATGAGTATTGAAAAGGCTGCAATCTTTTATGTGCGTGCATTCTTTAACTCAGTGCCAATCATTAGTTCAAAGACACCCTGGTAAATAACTTTTTGATAAAAGGGAAGATTTTTGACAATTGCTCAATTGTAAAAATTCAAACCGGCGTTACCCAATTTAAGTTTTTTGGTAGAGGGGATTTTATATCATATGTTTGGGATTATATATAAAACAGTTGTATTAAAATTTACGTTTTAAATATAATTCATGTTTTATCTTGAAAATGTTTAAAATTTACATTAAATTAGATAACTACTTCGCATAAGCTTTACATTTAGGTTGATAAAATTTTAGTGACAATATTTTAAAAATCTTAGTGTCTTTAATAAAAAAATGGCTCATCATAAAAATTGTATCGCCGTTCGGCGTCGGCGTAAGTTTGTAGGTCCCTCCCATTTGTGTGACAGCAAAGGCGCACGCTACAAATCGGAGGAGAAGCTCGGCCAAAACGTAGCAAAAGTGTCAAGGCCAAAATATGATTATTATAAATAAATTTAGTTTCAAACAGGTCGCAACCCTCTTCAAACACCTCAAAAGTATT
>NW_023458560.1:70528969-70580023 GCF_013731165.1 Rhagoletis pomonella
TCTCTGGAAGGATAGAAAACCTCTCGAAGTATTTTAAATTTGTTATGGAGATTTATTTTATAAGTGCCGTACTGACAATAAATTTCATTAAATGGAAAAAGGAGAGTCGCCCTTATAATCTAAACCTCTCTTGAGGCATTTGCTACAGTAATGAGAAGTGGTATTTTATCAAGGCCAGGTTACTAAATTTGAGTTGGAAATATTAGAACCCGCCGTGACACCTCCAAGAAGGTTACACATTCACGCGTCATATACCTGGAACCATTTTAAGGCAAACTTAGAGAGATTGATATCTTTCGTATGCCTAGCGCGCAGACGAGATTTTATAATTTCATAGTTTTAAACGGCCTAAATACCTTAACTCGCTAAAAAAATAACGAGCAATAACAAGCATATAGTTATCCCTGCAGTGAAAAGCCAAACCAGTTAGAAAAAATACTAGTTCATTAACTAGGATGTGCCTACCAGTTCGCCAATTTCGAAGAACTTAGGCGATCAGCGACATCTGCCTTTGCATTGCCAAAGCCAAAAATTAAACGCAATTAATTGCTTTTCTTACAAATGTCGGCTGTGGCGTCACGTGAAGACTACTGGTTCTGGTTCTGAAATCGCAGGTTCGAGGCCGCTTGGAGGTGGTTAAGGATTTTTAAGTTAAATAAATGTAAGTAAAAATAATTTATTCAATTTATAAATAAATAACAAATTTGAAAATCTAATTGCATTGCAAAAAAACATTTAGGAAGAATGCTTGTGCTATAAAAACAAAGAAATTAAACAAAAATATTTTTTTTATTAAATTTAAAAATTACAATAAACAAAAAAATAAATTTATAAAAAATAAAAATAAAATAAAAAATAAAAAAATTTTCCCTGCGCCAGGATTTGAACCTGGGTTCTCAGGCTTACCACGCGAGTGCTTTGCTCTGTCGGCCATTGTGACTTCTGGAGCGTCGCGAGCAAAAAGGCACACTTATGCTTTTCACGGGGCATGAATTGGCAGACTATTTCATCAACTGGTATGATGCTACTAGTATTTCTACTAGTAGATGCTGATGCATAGCCTGACAATTGACATCTCGTAGGACATCGCAATGTTAAAAATACCAGTCGCTAACATTGAAAAAGGATAGAACGTGAACTAGTTGGGCTGAAACGCAAACTGGTAGAATTCTAGTTTACAACTAGTAGCTTTCCCTGCAGGGTATCATAAGCATTATAGTTGAGATAAGAATTTGGTCACTCAGGCCTATGTATTTAAACTTCAGATGACTCCAAGGAAACTAATAGTCACTTAAAACCATAGTTGTTGCAACGCTTGATACTTCGCGCAACATGACGGAAAGAATGAAAGCTAAGACCAGTTCAAAACTCTCCCGAAGCAAGCCCGGGGGCTGGGATTAGTATAAATATTTGCAAGAGCTATAAAATAAAGACCTAAAAAAAAGCTAGGGCAAGCTTATTACATATTTAGCTGCTGGATAGTTTCCAAGTTGTACCAAGGCTGTAAGGCTAAAAAGGATCCTCTTATATAAGGGTATCCGTACTATCGCCTAAGGACTTGTCAGAAGTAGTAGCTAAAAGTCAGCCGGAGCCCATGTGATCGGAAGTTGAAGGTACATACCAGTGAAGTGGACTTCGCGCACAAATTAGCAAGCGTAACAAATTTCCCCTGCCATTTAATATAAAGCATCAGCCTTGAGCAGGAACAGTGGACCATATTCAGAAAAGTTCAGAAGGCTTTGGAGGCTTTTTACAATATATGGTCCATATATATATGGTATTTGTTTAGACGACCTGTACGAGCTTATAAATGACTTGGCCAAAGTCAGACGCATTAAGATACACGACTTCGTTGGTACATTTGGATGATAAGGCTGCAGAGACAGGTTTCCTCGACTCGACATCAGTGGGATACGACAGCAATGTACCGCAGGAATACAATGGACGCACACTCAGTATGAAAAACTGGCGTAACTTCGTTAAGAAGATGTTAAATTTCAGTAGGTTCTGCTCTCAACCAGACCGACAAAGGATTTTAATGACAACTAAGACGAAAGCATGACTACGAATTTTAGGAATGCTGGAAATAACAGACAGGTGCACCCAAACGATTTCCGATTTGTCTACTACAAAATGTTTTCATTAGACGTACAAATTACTTTCTTGGGCGATATACGCCTATAAGCAGGGAAAATATAGTGGGGCTAACCACGTGGAACAAACCGAAATTATAAAACTTCTGGAACGACTGACTTTGATGTGGTTGGACGAATGAGCCTCATGTCAGCTCAGTGAACGTGTGGAAAACATTAGGAAATGTGGAATCCAAAGACATTTTGGACCAGCAGGTTTTTATGCTTACAAATCGGTATGATCGGTGAGATCGGTTTCCTGTGGAGAGCATAAAAATCGTATCTTATCCTTACTGTCGCTTTCGTGAAGCTATGATAACATTGCTGTCAACCATGAAGAAGTGTCGTGGGTTGATATTAGCCGCCTTCACAACTTTGTGATTTGCTGGCAGAATTTCATCGATTCGATCAATTTATCGTTCAAAATCACGCGGTGACATAAAGAACCACCCCAACTGGGGATGATCACCCAATCTAACTTAACCCGACGTAGATCTTAAGGAGGGTAAAAAGTGCGCGGGAAATTAAATTGAAGATCACTAATCTTCGAGCGTCAACACAAAGGAAAATATATTTTTAATATAAATCACAAAATATAGGATTAAGAGCATCGACATACGAGTATGCACATACTTCATACTTCAAAATGGTACACGAGTATGCACAGCGCTGGCCCGTTATGTTACATTACCAAGAATTTTACGAACAATACATTTTTTGAAAATAATGCAATGCAAAATAACATTTACTAAAGGTTCCCTAATTCTACCCGAACATTCTTTATTTTCTAGTAAATTTCCAATCAGTATAGTACTACAACCACTCACTAATTTAACGCGATGATGATAATTAGACAAAATTAATACGAAACAATACAAAAGAATATCATAAATCTAAAGAATTCGATATGAACACAACAAACTCGAGTAGCTTTGGATTTATTGAATTCTGCACGTCTTCAAGAGCAACAATGTGCTGAGAAGGGCGGTTGTGAAGCGTGTATGTGCAGCGACGATATTGCATACAAACTGACATACCATGTATGTATGTATGCAGACTTTCTTCACTTAGCGTGCAGAAATGTGCCAGCAACGTCATTCGATATTATTGCGCTAATTCGATACTTTTCTACTACAATACATATATTTATATAAAAAAAAATTTTCTCAACTAAATGCATATTATTTGCCCGCCCTGCTGCTCTGGTCCTGTCTGCTATTGCTAGCTGACGTTCTCCCTTCTACTGTCCATTTTTATTTTTACATAATTTTCCATATTTTTATCGATTGCTGGCTTATTTCTAAAAACAACGCATGACAACAACAACAACAACCATAAGTAACAATGTGTGCATGAACTTAGACAAAGAATTTTTCTTGAATGCAATTCGATATTTGTGATTTGCTTATATTGAACCCACTCGTGTGCCATCCTTTTTGCATTTTTATTCACATTAATTTTTTTTATAATTTGCTTGCGTCAAATGCGTTAAAGAATGCTCCACAGGATATATGTACATGTACATATTTATGTATATGAATAGGCTGAAGTGTATCTATGAGATACTTTTTTTAATTGGTTCACAAATAAGTGTATGTATAAAGGAATGCATGTACATATGTATGCACGTATGTAAGTATGTACATTAGACTGCATCACCAAAAAAAGTTGCGGTTTTTCCGCCGGGATTACAAAATTTATTATATTTTAAGACGTCCACCAAAATATTTCGTAAAAATATTAAGATTTAAGTGAGCTGGACCGATTTGAAAATACCTCCAAAAATGAAGTTTTTTATGAATAAAAATAGTTTCTTAAAGAACTTTTTGAAAAAAGTCCCCTCAGATGCCAAATTAGATTAAATAAATATTTAAAAATATTTTCAACGGAATCATAAGAATGAGATTTTTGATGCTGTTTTTTTTACTTTTTCAAAGACTGATTTACGAAAAACTTGAATAACTGGGCCAAAAATGTTCTGATTTAGACTTATGGGATCTCAGTAGAAAGGTATTTGTACACTGTTTTTATTTCTGGCCAAAAAACGTCATTCGTGTCCCATCTTTTTTTTTCGAGTACCAACACATCTTAATTCAACTTTGAATCGTTCCTCCTACCTTTCTCTTCCATCCTTTGAATGAGTTTATTAGCAAAGAAATAAAAAGGGTGAGAAAATACCTTTCCAATGATACCTGTCAAGTCTAAATCGGAAGAGCTTAGGTTCAGTTATTCAAGTTTTTCTTATACCAATCTTTGAAAAAAGTTAAAAAACAGCATCAAAAATCTCATCGTTACGATTCCGTTCAAAATTTTTTTAATTTTTTTTTTTAATATTTTTCTGCAAATATTTTAAGCTTAAGCCGTTTTGTCATTTGAGGGGATTTTTTCAAAAAAAATCTTTAAGAAACTATTTTTATTCATAAAAAACTCCATTTTTGGAGGTATTTTCAAATCGGTCCAGCTCACTTAAATCTTAATATTTTTCCGAAATATTTTGGTGGACGACTTAAAATAGAATAGATTTTATAATTCCAGTGGAAAAATAGTACCGATTTTTTTTTGTATGGGGAGTGATGCAGTCTAATGTACATGTTTCGACATTATTAATAAATGCTTGTTATTTTCTAGCATATGTGATTGGCTTTGTATGGTGATTCGATATCTGCGCCCCAGTACGTGCCTCAAGTTGCTGGATGAGCTATATGCAAGATGCATACATACATACATATGTAACAAGAGCTATCTATATGGGATTGAAATCAAGATTTGTTCTACCCCCTACATATTTTCTTAAGATTTTGAAAATTTTGAAATAGGAGAAATTTGATTAAAAGTTTAGTTAAGAATTTCAATTACACTCTTGGTATTGTGATTCCACTTGCGGAACAATTTCGTGCTATTTGAATTTTTTTTTTCATTTCTAATAGATTTTGACGCTGAACTCAATCTGAAAAATATGCATGGCATTTTAAAATACATCTCTTTTCCTTTCAAAAGCCGCACAGTTTGCTTTTTAAACACTGCATGCGAATTAATCGTAGCGCTTTCGACAGAAGCAGCATTTTGATATGAAACAAAATGGTTTTGAAAGCTAAAGTATATCCCTTTCACGAAAAAATATTGCCTTTGAGCGACAATGACCTTAAAAAAATTGGTCAAAAGTAGCGTTCTTCGAAAAAAAACATGCAAAATCCACCCGATTTATTCAAAATGAAAAAATAATGTATTTTTCATTATACTTACTAGTATTATAAGTTTTGAGATGAGCAACACGATTCCACTGTTCAAAATTCGAAAAAAAAATTTGAACACCTTAATTTAAAAAATGCAGTATTTATTGAATTGTACGAGGGATATAAAATTGTGTGAAGGATGCACAGCTGCATGCAAATCATAAAAAATGCAATATATAATTCGTTTTTTAATCAGTGGAATCGTATTTCTCGTCTCAAAATCTAAAACATTAGTTTAATAAAAAATACAAAAAATGTTTTTTTTTTTGGATTATTTTTGTTGGATTTTGCATGTTTTTTTTCGAAGAACACTATTTTTGACCAATTTTTTAAGGCCAAGGAATTATTGTGCCATTTTGTTTCATATCAAAATATTGCTTCCGTCGAAAGCGCTACGATTAATTCGCATGAAGTGTTAAAAAAGCGCACAGTGTGCTGCCGTCGAGTTAGTTCGAATATCTTATTTTTCAGTCGAGAAATGTACATTTGACAGTTTTACTAGTTTTTACCCGAAAAGCGGTCCAGTACTTTTTGGGTTTTCTCTCTTTTTCTGAGAGCAATTTTGCTTTTTGAGAATTTTACAGGTATTATCCAGAAAAGTTGAGGAACGGAACTTATGTTATCCTGTCCGGACGCCTGTCATTTTCGAAAGTTAACGTTTGGCTAGTTTAAGAAGCTTCTTTGGCTTCTTACTATCCACCACTGATCAGAAGTATCCGATAAGGTTTTGATTCAGCATTAACTGAGGCGCTTAAATGCACAGGAATAGACCGCAGGTTGTCACAGGAACTCCCATACTCTTCTTACAAGGAAAAATGGCCTCAGTTTTTCAACCTTAAAGTTTACTGCCCTGCGATAAATCCGGTATAACCCTAGCAGATTAGACCTCACCAAAAGCAATCCTCAATCCTTGATTACCGCTTAGCTTCCAGAGTAAATATTTACTCTTCTAATATTCTTCTAAGATTAAATAAACATTTTTTTAAACTTGTCAATATGTGTGCGCTTATAATTATGACAGGCGGCAAGGCTTTTATGCATTGGGTGTACAAAAATTGCATGAATAATAACTGTATTCTTGCAGTATAAATAAATACATACCTACTATGTAATTAGGGTGGTCCTTAAATGTAGGAAACAGATTTTTAAATCAGATTTTCTAAGCCTCAACCCCTACGAAAAGATATCACATATACATTTTTGCCCCAACTGGAGTCGGTTAAGGCGTGTCGCAGGGGTAAAACTTGAGATTACCATATGAAGACTCAAAAAATTAAAATTAATTTTTAGTTTTATCTACATAATACCCAAAATCGATACTACTACAGTCGAAGATATAACATCACCGATTGGAGTCGGTTAAGGCGTGTCGCCCAGGGGTCAAACTTCAGATTACCATATGAAGACGTATTAACCGAGTATCGATTTTGGGCATTGTATTAAGAAAAATTAATTCTTTGAGTCCTTAGAGGCATCTGGCTTTTGACCCCTTTTGCGACAGGTCTTAACCGACTCCAATCGGGACTATTATTTGTACGTGGTATCCTCGTCTATATTAGTATTGATTTTAGGTATTATGTATATGAAAAAAAAAGTTTTGAATTTTTTGAGTCTATATTTTGGCCCCTATGCGACACTCCTTAACCGTTTCCATTCGGGTCCGAAATTTTTATGTGATATCTGTGACCGTGTTATTACCGATTGAGGGGTGAGACTGAAAAGAATCGTTCATTTGATTTTTTTAAGGACCACCCCAATGCACATATGTACGAATGTGTATATTGAATCAATATTCATATGTATCTCTCTGCTGGTGGCTGCAACTGTCACAAGTAATTACAATATTCCACCGTTATTATTAAAAACAAAATTTACGCCAGCTTTTTAATTTTTTTCCCTGGCATGAAGTAAAAACGCTGCTCGTTATTAAAATACCGAGTGACCACACATTATGCTTGGGATTTATGTTATGATACTGCTGTGATTTTTTTCTTAACTGTAGGCATTGATACTCTCCAAGGCTAAGTATGTATATGAATGCACATGCATGATGGCACATTGCAGTTATAAATGTGATTCGAAATTTTTGTACTACTTGCAAGTGACAGTATCGAAAATCCTTTGCGTTAAAGAGGTAATAACAGCTGTTACGTTAAATTGAAGGAAAAAATCAAATATGCATTTAGCAAGTCGAGCGATATTAAATTAGTCTTTTACAGTTAACATCATGTTGGCCATCAATTGTGGGAGTTTGTGACAGTTGGTGTTGACATTAATATGCTTGGGAAAGAGTGCAACCTATGTATATGTATCAAGTTATAGATTGGCAGAGCGGATGGAGTAAGTGTGAGAGGGAGACGTGAGGAGTAGTTGGAAAATAATTGCCGAATTAACCGAAATATGAAATTTGTCAAATGCCCCCAAAATATTGATTTACCGTTAAATAAAACCGGTTTTTCGTACTTTTGCGCCCTTATAAGCCTGTAACTTAGTTGATTATGAACCGAGTTTCAGTTTATTGCCGGATTTAGAAAGAAGAATCTTGGGGTTTCGGAGATTCTCGGGACTTATCGATATAATAATCGATATTTTTTCCAGTTTTGTTATCGTAAATTTTATCGATTTTGTTATCAATATTTTTTTATCAAATTTGTCATCGATTTTGTTATCGACATTTTGTTGGATGTTACTATCGATTTTGTTGCCGATAGAGTATAAACAAACAAAATCAAGATAAAGGAAAACAGAATAACATAAATGTAATTAGAACGAAGAGTGGTAGGGATCTAGAAAGAAAAAAGACAACAAATTATTGATTATGAAACCAAATAGATATGTAACGTAAGTTTCACTTCTCCTTACTTTTTTTTATTATCACCAATATTCTCTTTTAAACTCTATTATTTAAAAAAAAATTCTTCAACAAGCACTTAAATTTTAAAACAAAATATTGTTTTTTTTTTGTTATTGAAAAACAAGTAAACAATGTTCCCGAACTGAAACCAGAAAATGCAAAATTTATAGTGCTGCCACTTTAGTTTTATTTCGTAATTATTTAGTTTAGCTCATTATTTCTCATATGTAAAATTATTGCGTATGACTTTATTTCACTTTACCCATGGAAATAAAGTCATATAACCTTATTTCTACATGTGCAGTGAAATAAAGCCATATGGCGTTATTTCCTATGAATTTAGCGCACGGCGCCGTTGCCTATACCATATCGAAGTGCGCCATCGCTAAGTACTCTTCGGCTTATACAGAAGGTAGGGGTTGATCCAGATCAACTCGTTTATTCGGAATGATCTCGGGAATTAAGTGCAGTTCGTCCGGATTAAGTCCTAGAGTTAGTTCCCAAAACTGATTCGGATCAATGGAATTTTTGATGACTTGTCAACGGCCAAAAGGAAACAAAACAAACATGAGAGTAAACAATACAAGCGGTTTTGGTATCCGCGACAGCCGAGTGTGGTCAGAACTGTGTACTGCAACTCAGTAGCACCCAGCTATTCTTAAATATAATTTATTTATTTAAAAAATTTTTGAATTATTAATATTTTTTAATTATTTCACATTAATTTCATTTTTCGACTTTAATTTTAATGAAAAAAGACACAACAAGTGCCCTAAAGAAAAATAAAGGTAGATAACTACAAATCAAAAAATGGTGCACAAAAATTTTGCTGGCCGTTGGTCTCGATCTCATGACCTCGTGAACATATATCTTCAAACCACATGTGTGTATGATAGTTAGGGTTTTCTATTATTCGCCTTTTTGTAACTGGTTTTAGAGTTATTCGAAAAATGTCAATTAAAAAAAAAACGGTCCTCATTTTTCAAATTAAGAAAATACCTTATTAACCGGTTTTATTTTACATATTTTCTATACCATATGACTGATAACAATACGTATAACGTATAAAATAAGTATCTTGAATTTAGCAAGTTAAAATAAGTTCGAAGCATTTTGGATTGCAAGTAAAGTAAAAGCAAGTTTTTGAAAAATTTCCACTTAATGGAGTTTACCGATCTTAAGCTACCTTTGTCGGAAAAAGCTCGAGCATGTACAATCGACTGTCTGACCTAGGAAAATACAGAATCCGCTAAAACAGACCGACTATACAAAGATAGTCTATTACAAAGAGGCCATTCATAGATAATTAAAAAATGCGATTTTTTTTGACACTTTCACCTTGTTTATCTCAAAATCTCGAGCTGATGGAAATGTTATATACACTTACGGATTCGTAATCATCCCAAAAACGTCTATCGCAAACAGCTTTAACATTTGACGCACCAAAATCAGTGTTGCCCTGTGTAATCAATTAACTCCTTTTTCAACTCTCTAACCCCTCGAAATCCAACATCGGAAGCCAACGCGACCTATCGCAGACAAACAGCTCGAATTGCTTCATGACGCTTGTAGCAGGTTAAGTTGTTCAGTCCAACTTGAATAAGATGCCCGACGACAATAACCTCCTCTTTATATGCCCACTCATATTAGCTCATCTAACATCCCTCTCCTTACGGATCAAACCCGTTCGTTCGGGCCTCTTCCTGAACCGTTAGTCGATTCACTAATTTAAACAGAGTTTAGTAAGCTTCCACAACAACAAAAATCAGCGAAATATGTACTACATTCGTTCGCTTTTCAATTTATTTTTGAAGTCATTTTCTGCAGTGAAAAATGTTCCGGTATTCAGATATCAAATTTATAAAAATGTTCTGTTTAGTTCCATTTTAAATAAAATAAGTATCTAGAATTTTTAGATTCTGGTATATGCATACATGTATAAGTAAACTAGGTGAAAACTCGGTCTATTCGATTGTAAAAATCGGTTTAAACCCCGAAAAAGCAGTTTTGCAAAAATTAGAAAGTTTTTTACTTTCTTTACGATCAAGACCGAGTCCGTTTTGCCTTGTCTACTTTGCAACCCGTTGAAGATTCCACTAGCTCACTGACTGCGCAATAAAAAGCTGCCGACGATAACAATTTCCTGGACATCCTATCTAAGTAAGTATGTAAGTATATGTAAGTCGGAATAATTTAGAGAGTGGTAGACTTCTCTGCTTCATTCGCCAAAGCCCTTGACAAAGTGGTAAATCAGTGAGCAAAATTCTGAGAAGTAACTTTCGCGGCTATAAGAAAAACGATAATTAAAATATATAAAATTACTGCATATCCACCGCATATCATCTTTGTAGAAATATGTGTGGTATGTACATATGTGTGTATAACTCGTGCTTTCAATTGTAGAACGCTTTCAAGAAATTTTCTAGATTTGCATGTCGTAACCGCCAATAACTGGCCGTCTCCACAGGATAAAATTTATTGCTTCCCAGCTGTAATTTTGGTCGCTAGATATAAGTTATATCAGTGGCAATATTTGTGTGGGCTTTTTATATCTTGATATAAGCATTTGTAAGATAGCTTTGAAAATGTATTTTTGCCGGATTTAATCGCTTTAAAAATTTAGAAAATTGGCTATTTTACATCCAACTACATAATTACAAATATTTTAACAGGAAACAGCTCAATTTTTGCTTTTATATTAAAATAATAATGATGTTGCAGCCACGAATTTTTCGTGCAAATGAAAGTGTAGCTGTCAAACTACCAAATTGCCGGCAATAGATGGCAAGATATAAGCTCTGATATATATTGCTCTTGAAGAGCAATGAGCGGTCTCCATTGGCTATTTATATTCTAACATATGCATCAAGATATAAACTTTATCCTGTGGAGACGGGCAATAAAAGAAATTCCAACAATATAATCGTAAACTGAATTCCCCCACCAAAACAATATCATCGTTTCAACAGTTGGTAGACGACACTCCATGCCACGCAAATACAATGATCAAACCAAAGCATGTAGGCAACACTAAGGTTTACATCCGCATCGGGATAACGGGAAGATGCGAGGGCGATATGAATGCAATTGAGGCGGTGAAGGGGATCGCTGAAGTAGTACGGCATCAAGAAAGGAAACAAATCAGCTACTTTGACGCTACAGAAACCGCAACTTGTGCACGTTTCCTTCGAAGGATTGTAATGAATACTAGGACTGAACACACGCCCGCATATCACACGTGTACATAGTATATTTAGGTATGCATATATCAATAACAATGGCGTGTAAAAAAAGAAACAAGAAAATGAAAGATTTAAATTAAAAACAAGGAAATTGTAATTTGGTTACTTGGCAACGTTGGAAGTCTAAGAAAACGCCGAGGTAACTAGAGTAAAGCAACAGTTTTTGGGAACGTACGTATGTATATGCATATGTAAGTATTAGCGCTGCGACTGTCCGTATTTTCAGATATTCGTTCGAATATTCGTGCATACGGATAAACTACGTAAAATTCTTCTCAAAATTAGTGATTCTATTGAGTTACAAAATAAATAATAGAACACTTCATTAATACGCAAACCATTTTTATTTGATTCTTATTTTTAGATTCGAAAATCCATATATCCGCTTAATAACCGTTCACTTTCTTATACGGATATACGAACTTTTTATCAGGTATTCGATATTCGGATTATTCGGGTATTAAAAAAATCCGGATAGTACTTTCAGCCCTTTCAGCCTTGCAACAAAAGTTGTGGCAAGCTAGTTGTAAAAGTATATCCTCGCACACAAACAATGATGTTGAAGCAAACGACCAGTGCAGAATTCTTGAAATTAAATTTTAATAAATTTGCGTTATACTGTACTACATACATATATATGATATGGCATTTTTAAGCACCCTGTATGCTTTATTTTATTAATTTCTTACCTCATATGCGGGTGTATTAATTTTTTTTTAAAGCTGTATGCAAGGCTGTTGAGAAACAGTTAGGATATTCTTACGAGGAAGCATTTATGCATTCACATATGTATGTACATATACCAAAAAGCCAGTCATTACAAAGGAAACAAGTAAGAAAGTCTAAGTTCGGGCGGGGCCGAACATTAAATACCCGGCGCAAGTATTACATATATGCCTTTTCACATTTCCGAAAGCTACCGCTACATGGTAAGCCGGGGTGTATCAATTTTGAATAAATTAGCGTCCTTAAATTTCGAAATATTGACGTTTCGAGCATTTCTAAAATTTACCGTTATATGAAAAGCCGTCATTTTAGTCCGATTTCAATAATTTTGAACGTTTTGCTTTTATGTGGCAAGCACAATAACCATACCGAGTTTGGTACAAATTGGTAGAACGGTTACCGAGATACATATATGTGATCATAAGTGGGCGGTGCCACGCCCATTTTCCAAAATTTTATGATAAGCGTATTTCCTGATAAAGAATTGTTGCAAGCATCAATTTTGAATAAATTAGCTTCAATATTTACGGATTTATCGAAGATTTCGTATTTCTCCAAATTACCGTTATATTGGATGTCGGCGTAGTTATTGTCCGATTTTTTAAATTTTCGGCCATTTAGTATGTTGTATCAAGGCCATGAACTGTCCCAAGTTTGGAAGAAATTGGTGCAGCGGTTACCAAGATATACACATGTAACCATAAGTGGGCGTGGCTTCGCCCATTTTCCAAAAATTTGTAATATTCTGATTTTTCGTCTAAAAATTATTGCAAATATCAATTTTGAGTGAATTATCTTCAGTAGTTACTAAAATATCGCAGTTTTCGTATTTCTGAAAATTACCGTTATATGGGAGGTAGGCGTGGTTATTGTCCGATTTTGCCCATTTTCAATACCATCCGTCCTACGCCCGAAAGAAGTACACGTACCAAGTTTCGTTAAGATATCTTAATTTTTACTCGAGTTATCGTGTACACGGACGGACGGACAGACGGACAGACGGACGGACAGACAGACATGGCGTAATCGATTTCTTTTTTCATTCTGATCATTTATGTATACATTTGTCTATATCTATCTCGATTCGTTTTGGCTGTTACAAACAACCGTTATGTGAACAAAATTAATATACCCTTGTGCACAAGTGCGCTCGGGTATAAAAAACAAAATATTTAAATGCCTTGTAGGGGGTTTCGGAAGTTCGATAAATAAATTTATTTTTGGTGCAAGTATGTATGTGAATAGCTTTACGCACATATGTACATACATATGTACATAGGTTAGGTTAGATTGATGTGGCAGTCGGTTCAGATTACCAACTCACTTAGACCTTTTTGAAGGTCCATTGTGGTAGCACTGCAGAACACGGGAACCTCGGTGACTAATCTTCAGAGAACTATTTCGAAGCTCTTGTTAAGCTTAGGATTGGCTTTATTCCTACGCATGACAGTTCCGTAAGAGAGGTAAAGAAGGGCCTACCTAAAAAGCCTGCTCTCCTCCTGGCCAGAGCTGGGCAGCTACAGAAGAAGTGCTCCACTGTTTCTTCCTTTTCCTTATCCCTGCAACTTCTACAATATTCGTAGGAGAATATTCCTAGTCTCGAAGAATGCCTGCCAAATAGCCAATGACCAGTAACACAAGACATGCCCCTTGAGATATCCTCTCTTGAGAGGCTGAGCAGCTCTTTCTCTTATCTATTTGTGGCCAAAGTAGCCTGGTTGTTCTACAAGTGCTCTCCTCTAGCCATGACCTGTTGGCCTCTTGGATCATGCTATTTCCAAGCTCTAATTTGCAGGTTGCCATGGGTATCCCAATAGTGCCTCTGTTTGCACATAGGGGGAGATTGGTATCTTTCCTTGCTAGCTCATCGGCCCTGCAATTTCTTTCAATACCTATGTGTCCCGGAACCCATATGAGGCTGACCTTAAACACGGCGCTAATATCGTTTAGAGCTGCGTGACATTCCTGCGCAACCTTCGATCTCAGCATTACCATGTTCATTGATTTAAAGGCCGCCTGGCTGTCCGATAAGATATTAATCGTAGTCCTCATTACGATCTGCGTACTAAGGTACACAGCCACCTCCTTTATAGCTAAAATTTCTGCCTGATAAACACTGCAGTGGTCCGGGATTCGGACGGATAATTTCAGTCCTAGTTCCTTGCAGAAAACTCCGCAGCCAACCCTATTTCCTAGCTTGGATCCATCCGTATAAAAATTCAGTTCCCACCTTCTCCAAAGTCTTGGTGTTTGCCATTCTCTTCTTGACGGGAGACGGGACGTCTTAAAGAGCCTGTCGAAGGTTGGTTTAGGGGCGGAGTAGTCCACTTCCTGTTCGTGACTACCCAGTGTGTAAAGTATAGAGCGTGACCGAACCACCGATCCTTCCGTAGCACCATGCTTCTTAGTCTGAGCGCTGAATCGGCGGCCCCGGATTTTCACACCAGGTTTATTGCGGGCAGATAACCAAACTGGCGGAGATATGTGTCTTTCCATCTGTCTTTTTCCATACCAACTGCATGAATTGATAAAACTTTGATTGCGTTTTCCCAAAAAATTTAAAATTTCAAATACTTCGTTACATTATAATAATTATTAACGTGCGAGATAGATATTTGGCTAGTTTTCCTGCCATAAAATTATTTTGTGAATTTTTCTCACACATTTAACTTTGTTCCATAGTAAAATTCATATTCACCAACATATGTACATACATATCTAAGTACATATTTGACTCGTTCATGTTAAAAATCAATTAATTTAAATCATTTCCAATGGTTGCATCAGTTAACTTGTACGAGTACGGATTAGTACACAAAATCCATGCACACATACCTACCCGAATGAAAAGAGTTTTTCTACTAAAAATTACTCTAAAAATCTAATGAATAAAGTATGCGCACACATACTTACTTGAAACTTCTTATGAACATTGAAAAGGATAATTGTAGTAGTGCCGACAGTTTTGGTGGGCCCTCCCTGCAAACGAGCTGTAGCGTGGGGCAGTTAGTTTATGACGGCGCCATGACTTGGCAAAAATGTTCAGTTGCTTAAGCGCCGAGATTTTACACAAATACATCTATATATATATATATGAATTTTATTAACACATACCATAAAATATACATATATGCTACTTTTCAAAGCAATTCCTCTGGCTTCTTTAAAAGTACAGCAAAGTTTATGTACATACTTGTAAGTACACTTCTTTTTATCAATCAAATTTCAATCAATTCAAACGCATTTTGCCCGCATCAAACACAAAGGCTTAACCGACAAAATCGACAGACGAACAAACCAAGTGACTGACAAACTGACTGACAGCTACATTTTATTAGTGGTGCAATGTTGAAAGCTAACAGCCAGCTTGTAATACTCGCACTTAAGTGAGTTAGTCAGCGCGTGAGCGAGTGGATGATGATGATCGAATAGCAGGACCGACTGACTGCTATTCGCTAGCTGCCTGCTTGCTCAGTCAGTCAGTCAGTTGGTCGGGCGGCCGGTAGTCAAATTGCCTCATCATGCCGCTGTCAGCACAGTATAGACAGTAACCAACCTTTTTGGGTTGTTGTTGTAGTAGTCGTTGTTGTTGTAGTTATATTCAATCCTGAGGAAGGCACGGGGTTGTGTGCTGCTATTTAATGGCCTTCCTCAGACTTTTTCTTAGATTTCAGGGTTGTGTGCTGTATTATTATTAGATAAATAAATTTAAGTATTTGTCAAATCGTGATTTTATTAAAAGAATTATAAATGGCGTTGAAAAACTAAACAAATGCTCGTGCGAAAGCTCTATTTTTGTGTATTGTTAAAATTTGTACATGGCGTATTGATGGTAATACAAGCAATTTATTCTTTTGTGGACTGAGAATTTAGACAACGTGCGAGCTGCCAGTTTCTGTTATCAATATAATTAACACAAGCTTTTCCGAGTGGTTGCCTTTCAATAAAAAGAATAAACAAATATTCGCAAATAAATTGGATTTATTTTATAACTGACAACTAACGTACGCTTTTTGTTCTTTTCTCCATTTTAATTTTGACTCCTTATTACCGCAAACAACTTTATGTGTATACATATTTACAAGCTGTCAAAATTTTGCGTAGTCCCACGAGCTAGGTAAAAACTATGGCATTCGTATTCACAACGAGAAATCTCAAAATTTTTGTTTAGTCTTTCCAAATTTTCTCTTTTTAATCAGTTGGCAAAGGCCCTCAGTGGCAGCGCTCCGAGCGTTGAGATAGTAATTTCATGTCAATTAGTAGAAAAGTTCCATGTTGAAAAAACTTTTTATTATGGCGAGAAAATTTTACATTTCTGCTGTGCCAATTCGTAACTTTTTACTGTTGGAAATTTTTGACAGTTGCTCTGGTTCAAAAGAAGTTGAGCAATTAAAATCAGAAATTCTACAAAAAAGACTTGTCTTTACTGACATTTATTCTTCTAGAACTAAAAGCCATGAATTTATTAGACGCCTTAGTAATAAAATCAAACCATCAGGCCGGGTTGAAAATTTTCATTCACCTCATAGTTAACAAAAATTTACAATCCGTAGTACTTTTCTATCAATTCGCAAATGCGTTTAATTTAAATCGTTTAGAAAATGCGTCATTTATGTATACCATTTTATGTGGAATTATTCAATAAATTTCGTTTTACACTATACTTTTTGAAACTATTTGGAGTTAATTATTTTTTGTTTCTTAAAAGCAACCCTGCGTGCTTGGAAGGCGTGTGTACCAATAATTTCATCCCTAGCATATTCATCCCCGAGGAAGGCAGTCGCCAAATTCACCGAAGGTTGTTTACTGGTTATATTGTGGCTGTCAGGCGTAATGGCGCTATGTGACTCCTGCCGACGGCTGCCAACAATTTTGGTCGCGGCGGTGCCTTTTTATGCTACAGTTCGGCATGCATCCTTTCAACCGCCGCGCACAGTCCCTTTTAAACACTGCTGCATCACGTGCTATACGCTTATAAAAGTATTATGCTCCGTTTTTTATTTCTTCGCTCAAAGTTTACATTATTTCTTATTCAATTTGCACACAATACAAGGCAATAATATAATATTACTTACAATAGCTGTTGCTGATGTGTGTGCCGCTCCTTTCACTCTTTCCTTAATTCACTACGAACATCCTTTTACTCGGGCGCCCGACCCCTTTTCGCTAGCCGCGTGTTTTTTCCAGTAGTCATGCTCCCAGTGATCCATCTTAATTTTTTCGACATTCGTTCGTTACATTTTCTCGTCTCGAAATCGGCGTTTCTATTGAATGCGAAGATTTTTGCATTTTAATTTGTCGAATCTTGGGTTTGTTGAACAAAAGGATATAAAAGGAGGGGGAAAAAAATGAAATGAAATAAAACACATTTGGCGAATTGGTTGCGTGAATTGTGCGGTACAGCACTGCGCTGATCGATGACATTTTTATTGAGTTGAGTGAAAAAAGTCGATAAGAATGTGAAACAGGGGCGTCATAAAAAAGCGTAGAGGGCCCGAAAACAGATTCGTTATGCAATATCGCACGTTTAATAATAGAGAGATGTAACTCGAAATTTACGTTTTTGGAGATTTCATAATGCAATTAATAAGCTTGATAAGTAGAATATGTTCAGTCTAAAAGATAAGCAAACTTCCCAAATATGGCGAAGATATGTTTCCTTCCATCTGTCTTTTTCCATACCAACTGTATGAAATGATAAAACTTTTATTGCGTTTCCCACAAAATTGAAATTTTGAAATACTTCGTTGTATTACACCGTGCGACAGTAAATTTTACAAACGCGCGAAGCCATGGGCCAAATGTAGTTTTTATTTTTAAGAAAAAATAAAATTAAATAAAAGGGCATTTTCAATACCTATTCGTCCTTGTGAACTAAAATATTTGAATTTTTTTAAATTCCGAAAAATCTTCCCTTTCATTTGGTACCCAAATTGTCATTCTACACTGCACTGCATATTTTAAATAATTTTTGGTATTGATAATATTGCGATATGTACCTATGCATATGGATATGGTTTAACTAACTAAAATGGAAGTAGGTATAGGTTTTTTGTCTAAAGGAATAGGAATTGGCTAACAAAAAATTTTTTGAACCAAAATTTGCTGGCTGCTATTGTGGTATTTTATATAAACGCTCACTTTATTATTCAGTTGAATTTTGGTGGAACATCTACCTTTTTGAAGGTAACTGGTATTGCTTAACATGCACGTCTAAAAGTCGGTCAAAACCCTATCTATAGTCTATAGATAAAATGGAAAATAATTCTTTCTGACAAATGTTACTTTGGAATCGACGAAAAGCGAGCTCTACAATTGTCTTATTCAAGTCAAGCAAATATGGAAAGCCCTTTTATCCAGAGACATGTTTTACTTAAGATTTGTACCTTTTTCGAGAGGAAATACGAACAGTTCAATAATAACTGGAACGTTGCGGAGGCCCCCTGGAGAGAGTTTTCCGATTAACCTTGAATAGTAAGGATCGAGAAGTTGGGAAGGGAACAAGTCTCGCCTAATTAATTTCTGTGCCAGGATATAATTTAAATAGAGCACATGGATGATTCTTCTACCTCGTAGTCAATGCATTAGAAATCACTGCTCTAAACAAAGCATTACCCCTCCCTCTAAGGACATTTCGGAGTCGATTCTGGAACAAGAAAAGATAAACAACATGGCTGCCAGGTTCGGAGCCCCGCATAGCGATTTCTGTAGAAGTTATAGCGATGAGGAGGAGTTAGAATCCAGAGTGGGGAAAAACTCAATTGCCCGCCTTGAAAAGTCTACATCGCTGTCGAATTAATCGTTTCTCCTCAGTGAAAAAAAACTCTTCCGCAGATCGAATATGCTTAGTTCTAACAAAAAATTGTAATCGGAACAGAATCGTCGACCTACGCACGATAAGCGAATTAATCCCCTCATATCTGAATCGGAATCTTTGACTTACCCATCTCCTTTTTGGACTATATTTTTTTTTTAGAGTAAATTCTTAATCATTGCGCTGGGTATGCAGTTACAGTTGCATGGCTATACTCAATCCCGACTCTTGCGTCCTCGTTCGCGCACTCTGGGCAACGTGAGCAACCCATGTGCGAGATGCGGTAACCAATCCGAGTGAAGCCTTGGGTTGGCAGAAAGAGAGGGAGCTTTGGTGGGGCCACTCTGACTTATTCGGATTAAGGGCTCACTGAAATCTGCAGCGTCTGTTCACCAGTAGGTGCGGCTGCAAGCGGGTGTCTGCTTGGAGCAAGCGGCTCGCTATATAAACGTGTATTTGGTTGCGAAACCAGCCCCGTTCCAGCAATGGGTTGTGCGCTGGGCTTGGGACCCGCCACGTAAAAACCACTTCCAGTGAAGAAGCAAGGCAAAGCCTCGGATGAGACCCCCCCTTATGATGACGACCACGGCAAACGTTTAAAGGACTACGATTTGAGGGCATGCACCTGGAATGTCCGGACCCTTAATGGGGAAGGTGCCTCTGCCCGGCTGGTTGATGTCCTCGTAAGGACAAAAGCTGACACCACCGCCATCCAAGAAATGCGTTGGACGGGGCAAGGCAAACAATGTATAGGGCCTTGCGACGTCTACTACAGCTGTCATGTAAAGGAGCGCAGATTCGGAGTTGGATTTGTGGTGGGAGAGAGACTCCGTCGCCGAGTACTGTCGTTCACCCCGGTGGACGAGCGTCTAGCCACAATCCGCATCAAAGCGAGATTCTTCAACATCTCGCTCATCTGCGCCCATGCCCCGACGGGAGAGAAGGATGAGGCATCCAAGGATCTCTTCTATGAGCGCTTGGAGCGCACGTACGAGCGCTGCCCCCGTCGTGATATCAAAATCGTGCTTGGCGACTTCAATGCCAGGGTGGGAAAAGAAGGGATCTTTGGAACCACCGTCGGAAAATTCAGCCTCCACGACGAAACGTCCGACAACGGATTGAGGCTGATCGACTTCGCCGGGGCCCGAAACATGGTAGTATGCAGTACTAGGTTCAAGCATAAAAAGATCCATCAAGCTACCTGGCTGTCTCCGGATCGAAAAACGAGAAACCAAATCGATCATGTTGTGATAGGCGGAAGGCACGCTTCCAGTGTTTTAGACGTACGCACACTCCGAGGCCCAAACATCGACTCGGACCACTATCTTGTTGCAGCCCAGATACGCACCCGCCTCTGTGCAGCAAAAAATGTGCGCCCAAATAAGAAAGGAAAGCTTAACGTCGAAAAGCTGCAATCACAACAGACAGCCAGCGCTTTCCGTACTCGACTCTCACACCTGCTCTCAGAGAGCACTCTTCAACAAACCGACATATGCGAGCAGTGGAACCACATTTCCCGCTCATTAAGTACCGCCGCCGAAGAAGTAGGCGGATTTCAGCGAGCACGAAAGAACAACTGGTACGATGAGGAGTGTCAGGAAGCTGCAGAGAAAAAAGATGTCGTCTACAGGGCCACGCTCCGATCGGGCGCAACACGCGCTATGTGGGACCGCTATAGGGATCTGAAGAGGGAAGCGAGACGTATTTACCGCAACAAGAAGAGAGAGGCCGAAATACGTGAGTGCGAAGAGCTTGAAATGCTGGCCGACAGGAGGAATGCCCGAAAATTTTACCAGAGAGTTAGGCGACTTACGGAAGGATTAAAGACCGGGGCGCACTCCTGTAAGAACAATAATGGCGACCTAGTAACTGATGTCCAGAGCGTACTTAAATTATGGAGGGAACACTTTTCCGCCCTACTAAATGGTAGCAGCACGGAAAGTTGTGGAGAAGAAGAACCCGAGCCCGCAGTCGATGATGACGGAGTCGACATTCCACCGCCTGACTATGACGAGGTACGTATACCAATAACGCGGCTGAAAAACAACAAAGCCGCTGGAGCTGACAGCCTGCCATCTGAGCTATTCAAGTACGGCGGCGAGGAGTTGATAAGGTGCATGCATCAACTCTTGTGCAGAATATGGTCAGATGAACGCATGCCCGACGACTGGAATTTAAGTGTGCTCTACCCAATCCACAAGAGCGGTGACCCCGCCATTCGCGCCAACTACCGCGGGATCAGCCTTCTAAGCATAGGTTACAAGGTCTTATCGAGCGTATTGTGTGAAAGACTGAAGCCCACCGTCAATGAACTGATTGGGCCTTATCAGTGTGGCTTTAGACCTGGCAAATCCACCATAGACCAGGTGTTCACAATACGCCAAATCTTGGAAAAGACCCGCGAGAAAAGGATCGACACTCACCACCTATTTGTCGACTTTAAAACCGCTTTTGACAGCACTAAAAGGAGTTGCCTATACGCCGCTATGTCTGAATTTGGCATCCCTTCAAAACTCATACGGCTGTGTAAAATGACGTTGAGCAATACCACCAGCTCCGTCAGAATTGGAAGAGACCTCTTCGAGCCGTTCGCCACAAAACGGGGTTTCAGCCAGGGCGACTCCCTGTCATGTGACTTCTTTAATCTGATGTTGGAGAAGATAATAAGAGCTGCAGAACTGAATCGCTCAGGAACAATTTACTACAAGAGCGTGCAATTGCTGGCTTATGCCGATGACATCGACATCATCGGTAACAAAACCGCGAAGTCTGTTCTGCCTTTTCCAAGTTGGATATGGAAGCAAAGCGCATGGGTCTGGTGGTAAACGAGGACAAGACGAAGTATCTCCTGTCATCAAACAAACAGTCAGCACATTCGCGCCATGGCACCCACGTCACTGTTGACAGTTACAATTTCAAGAAAGTAGAGAATTTCGTTTACTTGGGAACCAGCATTAACACCGATAATAATGTCAGCATTGAAATCCAACGTAGAATCACTCTTGCCAACAAGTGCTACTTTGGACTGAGTAGGCAATTCAAGAGTAAAGTCCTCTCTCGACGTACGAAAACCGCGCTCTATAAGTCACTCATCATGCCCGTGCTGGTATATGGCACAGAAGCATGGACAATGACAACATCCGATGAGGCGTTTGAGAGAAAAATTTTGCGGAAGATTTTCGGGCCTTTACGCGTTGGCGACGGCGACGGCGAGTACCGCAGACGATGGAACGATGAGCTGTATGAGCTTTACAACGATATGGACATAGTGCAGCGAATTAAAATACAGCTGGTGGTAGCAGAGGAAGAGGGAGGCCCCCACTGCGATGGAAAGATCAGTTGGAGAAGGACTTGGCTTCACTTGACGTTTCCAATTGGCGTCAGTTGGCACAGAGGAGAAACGACTGGCGTGCTTTGCTGAACTCGGCCAAAATCGCTTAGGCGGTTACAGCGCCAAAAAAGAAGAAGAAGAAGAAATTCTTAATCTTGTAACGGCTACTAGCATAGACTAAACAGGGATCACTTTTAGCCTGATAAAACGCTGATTACAATACCGGCCTCTTCTACCACTCCGCTCGCATAGTTAAATATCTAACTAATCAAGTTCTCAGCACTTTTGCTTGCCGAATCACAGACACTCGCCGTTTGTGCTCGACTTGACATATTCAAACAAATGTGCCCAGTAAGGGAATCAATCAGAGTACGCCATGGGCCATCAACGAATTTTGACACACATCAACATACAAGCAAAAATTCGAACTTTGGCGTTAAAAGCAAACCAAAAACTAAATCACAACCCTTTTTTAACAAAACAAAACAAAAAAAGTACTGTATCATAGTACAAACATACATATACATAGACATCTTCTGGACGGGGTTTAAAGAAAATTCCAAAAATAGGTGATACGTCATCATGATTTGGCAATTTGCCACTAATTCATGTGTACGTGTGTGCGATTGTTTGCCTGTATTTGAATGAATATTTTATGCCCCTTCCACGGTACTACATACATTTATATTCTGCATAAATTTTTTAAACTGCCGAATCGAAAACATGAATGTATGTATGCACATAGCTGCATTGAAAACAGCTGAGATTACAGCGTGATTTGCTAAAATGGCAACAAACTAGTAATTTTTAGCAAAAAAAAAACCGACTTCAACTCCCATATAAAAAAAATATATATATATATATATCTCATGAACCACTGATCGGATCTCAACCAGATGGGACCACATCTGAGACACTACCTTTCCGATGCAAAAAGAATTATCGAAATCGGTTGACGTGGTCCAAAGTTATGCGGTAACATACATAAAAAAAAAAAAAAAAAAAAAAAATATTTCGACGAACTGATAACCTCCTCCTTTTTTGGAAGTCGGTTAAAAAAGAGGAAAGAATCTGAGCGTCATTTGACACAATGTTGCCACAAACGATGTTGCATGCATGTTTTGCTGTTTTGTAAAAATTGTTTGAAGATTCAAAAAGACAAAAAATAAATAAAGTAAATATATATATAGATATACATAAAGAAATAAAAAACGAAATAGGGAAAATATACACGATTGAGAGAAATAGAGATTGCGCCAATCGCGGTACCGCTAATCCGCTCTTTGTGATTTTACAGAATGAGCTGTGTGCGTGACGTCATCTTGGTGCAATTGTTGAATGTGAGCATACGAAAAAACCAAATAACAATTTTAATATTTGTGCGTTAATATTTCTGCGTGGTTTTAAACAATTATTGAGACATTAAAAAGCAAAATGAGGTGCGCAGTGGCAAAGTGTAATAGTGAAAACAAAAGGAAAGCGTGCTATATAAGTTTTTTTTTCGTTTCCTACGGACGCAAACCTGGCGAAAAAGTGGAAGCAGTTCTGTCGGGGAGGACATGCATTAAACACCAAATCGAGCTTTGTGCTATGTGTGTGAGCTATGAGCTTCTACATGGAACTATGTTGGCCTTTCCTTGGTGAATTGTAGTAGGTATATTTCCATGGTGAATGTAGACAGTTGCTGGCTTAGTTTGCTGGCAATGGCATACATACAAAAGCAGTTTCTACAGTAAATAGATACATGAACTTCACTACCTACTTATTTTTGTTAGTACCTGATTCTTTTAGCGCTGGTATTAGGTAATGCACCAGTGGATAAGGTCGCCAGGCGCTAATTCAAGCGGCATCTTACCGCGCTGTTACGTACCTAATACAAAACAGTGCCCAAATTATTTTACATTTAAAAGTTCAGCTTAAATTATGTTTTACTAACATAGAATATTTGCTTCCAAAAAAGCCACACTCATGCATCCTCTCGGAAATGGTACAAAAGTCATCAAATAAAAGCTGTGGAGTCAACAGCTGTGGAGTTTATGGTGGTTGGCTACCGTCCACAAATATTAATATGCACTCTGCATGGCTTTTTAAAATGGCAAGTCGAAAAATTCACTTTGCTGCACACCTTCCTTTTGGGCTACATGAAATTGCAAACACTGTTAATACATCAATTTTTTCATGTGCTAAAAATCGTACTTATCTAAAGGGCTACATGTCCAAAATTATTGCTACGTGTTCCTAATTAATCAATCTTTGTATATTTATTGATCCCTGCAAAATTGGGCCATGTAATATTAAAATTAACACATTTTTCTGCATTGTTTACATATTTTTATATTCGTTTTGGCATTTCTCTCTCGCTATTGCACCAAGATGACGTTACGCAAAAATTACGCTCAAAAATCCTCTCTCATTGGCGCAATCTTGTATTCTATCATTCTTGGAAAATATATGTATATGTATGTATGAATATATGTTCTTTATGCAACATACATGGTATCTTCTCCCACCACATAAAGCGCCTCAAATCTTTAACCCCCTTCAACCGCCTCACTCAGCTTCTTCACGGCGACAATTGCGTGCGTAGCGCAGATACTTCATTTGTAAATGGCATAAACACGCTGCTCTTGTTCTTTATGTATTTTGTTATTGTTGCCAGGTTGCCTGCCTGCCTGCCGCTCGCTGTTGTAATTTGTATTCATCTGCCAAAGTGTTGCTGTGTGCAAATCTGATTCGATTCTCATGTTCACTCTGTTGTTGTAATTGATAAAATGCCAAATTGTTATTGATGTGCACGCGCCTGTTTGAGAGTGTCTGCTCTTTGAGAATGGAGAATGCAGCGCCCCGATTTAGATGAAGACTTAGGGTACGTACACACTGGAAGCGGCGCCGAGCCGATCAAAGTCGTTCCGAGCGAAGCTATGGACATACGTACTTTCAAGTTTTCTCTATATATATAAAATAGTACCCTGAAATGCTGGCTTAATAGTGCTGCCTTTTTTTTTAATTGCAAGAGAAAAGCTCCGCTCCGCCTCGTTCAGTTTGAACAGCCGTAGTTTCGTTCTGTTTTATCTATTTTTCAGCTACATAACCCGGCTGCGAATGAAAATTTAAAATTATTGAATGAAAATGTATTTTTCAGTGAAATGAAATTTTGGGGCATTTTTTCTGGCGACTCAGTGCCAACAGCTCCACTTCGCCTCGTTCACTATGAACACCTGTAGCTTCGCTCCGCTCCGCTTTGCTCGCCTCCGCTACCTGTTTGCACGTACCCATACATTTAGTCGAAACTTTTTTTACAACACGAAAAAAGAAAAATTTAAAATAATAAATACAAAAACAACAATACTACTTGCGACTAAATAAAATTAAATTATCAGTCAAATGCGTTTTGGTATTAATTTGTTTTGATGTTGTACGCGTGCGCACACGCACCTCACGCACCTCAGCTCAACTGGAGCGGCTCCACTAAGCGCGAGAGCGTGAAGACAGTACGAATGCCCATATAGAAGTATGTAAAGAAGTCAGCATCTACATTAGGATGGTCCAAAAAATAGAAATCGGAATTTCAATGCTCTCACACCACAATCCTAGGTTCTATAACAAAAATAAAACCAAACCCCCAAGAATTTCAATGGGCGGCCCATAAAAAACGTTAGTATTAAAAAAGTGTGAAATAAACAATTGGGTATTATTAGTGGAAGTCTCCTAAGGAGAATCAGAGATCTCCTATCGAAAAAAACTGATTATCAAGAATTCTGTACCATTTCCACGAAAAATTGATTTTTTTCATATAAAACAGGGGTATATGTTTTCGGGTACAGAACAAAGCTATGGGGTGAGAGCAATAAAATTTGTCCTTTGCATTTTTGGACCACACTAATCTATACACATCTGTACACATATATCCACAAATGTACATAGAATTGCCGCATTGCATTGCTATGCTTGGCTGCCGTCACAGTTCTTTGCCGCTGAAATGTTGTTGCTAAAATCGATGCCCAGCTGTGAAACACTGTGCTGACATATCGTTGAAATATTGGCACGCAATGGAATTCGATTTTGCTGTAGGCAAGTCGTACAAATCACGTTTGTTTGTCAATCGGTTAACATGCAATGTGAGAAATCTTCAGTGCACGGTAGAGAAATAAATAGTCAAATTATTTAGAGTATAGTATGTACTTTTGTGTTTTATGGAAGTTAAATACTATAACTGAATATGGAAACTAAGCTTTTTCGGTTGGCGTCAAAATTAGGGACACATTAGCTTCGTTCGGATAATAAGGACATTCTCAAGAAAAGATAACAACAGGCTAGGTTAAGTTAGATTGAAGCGTCTGCCAGTAGCCCCACTAACACACCTAGGCCCTTAAGATTTGGTGGGGCCTTTGTGACAGTACGCGGGTGGTTCTAACGACCACCATCGTGTAGAGTCTGAGAAACTCAAGAGTTGCCGTATTACTGTTTCCGCTCTTTCGGTTAAACATTCGAAGAATTGTGAGACCAAGAACTTTCGCCTTCTTTTGCAAAGTGCAGGACATTCGCATAGCAGATGCCGTACGGTTTCTGGCTCTTCTTCGTCTCTGCAGCTTAGCTGGCAAGCCGGCAACTCCAGCAGCTTTGTTGTTATTCAGCCGCGTATTTGCTGTTCGTACCATCGACTGAGGGCTCAGGTTCTTCGTCTCCACAACTTTCAGTGCTTCTGCCATTCGTTAGGGTGTAAAAGTGTTTCCTCCATAATTTAGGTACGTTTGGGCATCTGTCACTAGATCTCCCGGGTCTTGAAACCTTCCGTATGTCACCTAACTCTCCGCTAAAATTTTCGGGCGTTTTTCTTCTTAGTACGGCAAATACATATGAGTCGCTTCCCTCTTCAACTCCCTATATCTGTCTCACCTTACTGACATTGTACCCGATGGTAGCGAGGCCCCGTATGCGGCATATTTTTTCCTGAAGCTTTGTGGCATTCCTCATCGTACGAGTTTTTCTTTCCGCAGGCTACGATTGCAATTTTTCGACGTTAAGTTTTCCTTGCGTTGTTGGACGTCCATTTTTTGCTTAGTAGAGCGGGTACGTATCTTGGCTGCAGCAAGAAAGTGGTCCGGGTTGATTTTTGGCCCTCGTCTGCACGTACATCGAAAACACTGGAAGCGTGAGTTCGGTCTATCCCAACATCAACAGACAATTAAGTACCTTGATGCATTTTCATATGCTTGATCAGCCTCAGTCCGTAATCGAAGGTTTCTTCATGGAGGCTGAATTTCCAACGGTGGGCCCATAAAGCACTTCCTTTTTGGCGTGATTGGATGCCTCGTCCTTCTATTCCATAGGGGAGTGGGTGCAAATCAGCGAGATTTTAAGGAACTTCGCTATGAAGCGCATTGTGGCTAGATGCTTATCCACAGAGCCTCTCTCCCGCCACATATACAATACCCAATTTACCCTCCTTTATATAGCAGTCTACCTTGTCCCGGTCAACGCATTTCTCGGATGGTGGTGATGTCAGCTTTTGTCCTTACGAGGACATCAGCCAGCCGGACAGAGACACCTGCCTCATTAAGGGTTCGTACATTCCAGGTGCATGCTCTCAAATCGTAGTCCCTTAAAAGTTTACCGTGTACGTAAAAAAATGGGGCTCATCCGAGACCATGCTGGAAGTGGTTTTTATGTGGCGGGTGCCAAATCTAGCGCAACTTATTGCTACTATACTAATATTATAAATGCGAAAGTTTGTGAATGAGAAAGTCAGTGAGTGAGTATGTTTGTTGCTCATTCACGCTATAACGGCTGGAGATATTTCTATAAAATTTGGCGTAGTGATAAGTTATAACCTAGATTAATATATAGGATGCTCTATAAAGAGAGCCTTTTGTTTCTGTCTTTTTCAAACTTAAAATCAAACGAAAGGAGTTCAAAAACGATTTCTTTCAAAAATTATTTTGAAGAGGGTTTCCAGCTGCTCAAAAAGGTAAAATCAATTTAAATAACAAGTTAATTTAAATATTATAATATATGTGCCAAGTGAAAGGGGTTTGAGTAAGCTTTATTTCAAAAATGATTTAAGGTGGATTGTAAGCAGGGCTGCCAGGTGTCCTGTTTTTGAAAAAAACGGACACTTTTTGTTTGGCGAGGAAATGAAATGGGGGAGGGGGAAGAGCGGGTAGAGGGTTGTGTTTAACAGTCCGTTTTTTTATTGTCACCCGGACGAACAGACTAAAATTCGGACTGTCCGGTCAAAAACCGCAACCCTGGTTGAAGGTCAATTTAACATTTTATTAACGGTGGCCAGCAAGAGATGCTTAAGAAAGACTTATTCGAAAATATTTTTGACGAAGTTTGCCACCTGTGTAAAAATTCAAAAACAATTATTTACATAACAAGTTAAACGAAAGTTAATATAAGTAAAGTGAGGGTTTGGAAAGATTTGTTTCAAAAATTTTTCTGAAGAGAGTTGCCACCTGTTTAGAAATTTAATCAAAAAGTTATATAAAAATTGTAATATGGATGTTAAATGAAAAAGGTTTAACAAAGGTTTAAGAACGCTTTATTTCTACGTATAGTAATTTACAATCATTTAATTCTTTCAATTGAATTAAATAAATATTTCAATATGGGTGTCTCACAAGAAAGCTTTAGTTCTAAAACACTGTTGAAAATAGAGTTTTAAGTGAGCGTTATTTATAAATTATTTTTGAGGAGGGGTGCCACTAGTATGAAAGTCCCAGTTCAACTAAATGAGAGGTTGAGTGAATCATGCGAGTGTCAAGCGAAATGATTTAAAGACAGTTTTTCTTCAAAATATTTCGCTATTTGTTTTAAAGCCAAATGTAACTTAGTTGGTTGAAATATTATATTGAATTACATGCCTTACATATTTAAAGCAAAGTATTTTAAGAGTATTTTTTGCATATAATTAATCAGCTCTTTCTTGCTAAATAAAATATTACAATTTGACATTGATATAAAACTGAAATTAATAAAGTCTTACATAAAATATTATATACGAAAAATAAGTTGTTATCCACACTGAATCGGCTGATTAAGTTTATATTAATGGTAACATTGACCATTTCCTGAGATATATTTGGTGTTCCACTGCGTGAATTGAGCACAGCTTTGTTGAGGAAATGTTGAGGAATTTCACACATATACCACGGCAAAAAAATTTACACGAATTTTGACATCTTTTTCACTTGAAATAAGAACAGAGTACTATGGTATAGTGGTATATGTAGTAGGCACTTTATTTGCTGACCAGCCAGCCAAGCCAGACATTGCAGATTTCGATTGTCGATTTTCGTGTCCTTATTGATTTTCTTCAACATCACTTATCAGCGCAGTTGCATGCAGCTTTCGTTCGCAGAGACTATGATGGCACACATTGCGGGGGACTAATTGGCAAAATTGTTAACTTTTCGTCATAAGGTCATGCAGAGTAACATAAAAGGCAACAAAAACAACAATAGCAAAAAACAACAACATTAAGCTTTGTAAGTAAACAATCACATAAAAGACAGAGGAAACTCAAAGAGGCCCTGAGTACTGTTACAAGTCAAAAATACAAGAACGCAGCGCAGTTAACCTCAAGTTGTACTCATAAATTGCCCAGTAAAGTCGCGACTCTGCTCAAAATTTGAGAATCATATTAACGTTTCTGTTAATCGCACCATTTGACTTGGCAGTGATGAGGTCGAAGGCGGCGGGAATTTATGCGCCGCCAAGTCATAAAACAAACAAACAACAATCAATCGCTACAAAACGTTGAGATGCCGTCGAAATCGATGGCAATGTTGGCAACTATATATGTATATGTATATGTATGTAAATAGATCTAAATAAAAAGGAGCGATCGTAAATATGGCAGTGGAGAGCAAAACATGCAACATGCTTTATGAGAACATGCAACCTGCATCGTTTCCTTGTGGCAAACAGGCGACCGACTTTTGTTTTGCCTACATACAAATCTGTTTGCTCACTTTTATGTGCATATGTATGTATGTATGCTTTAATGCAGCAGTTCACATGCTGTGTCGTCAACGCGCTTTGATCGCACCATCGGCCTTGTTGATGCATCCGCAATTATTGCTACAACAAACAAAGCAAAATGAAGATAAGCAAAAACGAATTAACAGCAACAATCGTAAATGCAACATTACTCATTAACGCTGTTGTGTTTACATTTGTTAAGTACCGGCCGAGGCTTTTAATTAACTCACTGATTTCGATTTGTGTCAGCTGTGAGTTCGATTTTGAATGTTTCAACTCCTGACTACACATTCATTGTGAACTTCTTCTACTTCAAAATCAGCGAATTCGATTGTTTAACATCGCACTTATCGTTAAATTTGTACCTTCCTACATTCATACATACATTTGCACAAATGCACATTAGGGTTCAAAACTCTCCTTAAAAAAAATCGGTATTGTTTTTACTTCCAAAAAGTAAAATTTATTGTATTTATAGACTTCCTCCAAAATGTTTCACAAAAATATTGAGATTTAGGTGAGCAGGACCTTTTAAAAAATACCCCCAAGTATGGAGTTTTTTATATATAAAATTTGTTTTCAAGCTATTTTTTTTCTAAAAGAACCCTTTAGATGATAGAAGCATTTAAGCTTGAAGGGTCTTCATAGAAATATTAAAAAATTAAAAAAAAAAATATTAAAAGATGTTGGAAAATGGAAGTATTTTCAAATTGGTCTAGCTCACGTAAATCTTAATTTTTTCCCAACATTTTTTGGCCAAGTCTTAAAATATAATATATTTTATAATTCTGGTGGAAGAAAACGCAATTCTTTTTGGTGATCCATCCTAATGTAAATATAGAACTATAAACTATGCTTTCTTTTCTTCATATCATTCTTTTGGAAGTAGCTGAACCTACTTGCACTACTATGTATGTATGTATGAATGTATGTATGTATGTACATCGGCTCACTTTAGTTAATCAATCAGTGAGCCGCTGAAAAGGTGCTTCGATTTTTAAGCACATGGCGCCGGCTGGGCAGTTCACATTCGCAGTATATTGGTCGGGAACAGCTGGTGTTTTCGACCATTAAATGCTGATCATAAGAATACAAGCGAGTTTAAAGCTTCGAATGAATGAACGTTTCAGTAAAGTATAGTTTACTCTTTTTGTAAGAGGATAAAAATATCGGAGTTATCAGGCACGGTGTTTAAAAGCTTAAACAGACAGCGGCGTCGATCCGGACTAACTCGAACTTAATCCGGATCAACTGCAGTTAATTCCCGAGTTGATCCGGATCAACGCTGTCGTCTGTTTATGCTTTAAGATACTTAAAAAACCACTCCATCTGGATACCGGAACTAGCACTAAACGGACAGCTCTGCATATCTCGGAAACAGAATAGGTTTTTCTACCTTTGATCCATATCAAGGTTCCCACACCTTAGCGCTGTGGCATGCGGCTAATCGACAAGTTGAATGGGAAGGATTTTTTTCGATGAACTACCATTTTCCGTGAACACTATACTTGGCTACTTCTGCTGAAAGATAGGTTCTTATCTTATCTTTTGTTATATATGTATATGTTATCTCTTTTTAGGTTAAATTGTGAGACAAAACTGTGGATACTACATATAAACAAGTTTTTAGATTAGACAACAATGAGCGTGATCATAAAGGAAACCTAATTTCATTCCACAAACTGTATTTATGAAATTCACACTTAATAGGCATCAGCAATAAGGCCACGACGAGTGAGCTTTTGAGAAGAAAAATTTGTAAAGTCATTGTAAATTCCAAACATATACAGAGCACTCCAACTGCTTTTTGGATTGGGCCATAACCATAAAATTTCAACTCTCACTTTTTCGAAATTACGCTAATTTTTAACCAAGTGCGGTATTTCTATTTTCCACCAATCGGTGTTGACCAGAATGTTGTTTTCACCGGAGCATTATCATCGTTCCTTTTGCGAAATATCCGTTCTTAATTTTGTTCGACATTGCCCCTGTTTCTGCGCCAAAGAACAAGACGGGCATGATGAACGATTTGTAGAGTGGACTATTTGTTCATAGATAGAGGGCTCTACTTTTCAATTGTCTACCAGCCAACAGAACCATTTCTGGGCAAGAGTTATCCTTCACTTCTTCTGCAGGCTGACGATATTGTCAGGGTTAATGCTGTATGTAGATAAGCAAAGTGCTTCACTATTGCAGATTTTCTACCGTCCACCGTCCGGACGTGTATCCCAATACAGGAGCACTCTTTGTGTCTTGCCCTTGTCTTGTTTTCGTTCACCGCCACACCGCTACACCGCAACCCTAGCTAATTTTGCGTGCTTTCTAGGCTGGCACGTCAGAAATATCTTTATTTCGCTGTATCTAGTGCCACTGCGATTCAGACGGGCAGCTTGCATTGCGCTTTCCAACATGCGATGAAAGACCTCGCACGAAAATGAATGGCGTTATTTGATATCGAACGGCTCCTTCACAATTCGACGGAGCTATAAGTCTTGCAGAGGTACCAAATTAAGACATAATGTCGTATAGGCATCTACCTTTCGTGCTATCAAAAGCGGCATTAAAATGTGATGTGTGTCGATTTGCTTATCTAAATTTTCCCACGACTTAAAGCATTGTAAAAATCGCGACAGTGCCAGACTTAGCAAGTCCAAAGACGTACTGATATGGGCCAGTCAGTTGGTTCTTAAGAGTTGCAGTCTTTCTTACAGTATCATCGATAGGACCTAATAAGCAATGCTAACGTAATTTACAGGTTGATTCCTCCCTGCGTGCGGATATGGCAAAAGTACTTATTCTCCTCATTTGGCTGAGTAAACTCTGTTTCCATCCTACGGACATGTATTTAAGAGACCAAATTCCGCGTTACAGCTGATATTTATGTATACCAGCTCTCTGCTGCGCGCTTTAAACAGCTGAGCAGGTATACCGCCGGCTCCAGGGACTACATTGTTCGTAAACCTAAAATTTTCTTGTAGTGAAGGGATGCTAGATTTCTCACTATGCATTGGTATGTGCAGCCATGGTCAGTCGATGTTGGCTACACAGATGAAACGTTAGTACGTGAAGAAGGCACGAAGCGTGACAAATTGGATCTTAGTACTTGGAATAGGGAACACCTAAATAGCTTTATGTATCCTTTGATACTGTTATCTTGTAGTTCTAGCTGCCGTGATGTGGCGAAATCGATTAGCCTCTTTCCGTTATCAAGGTTAATATTTTGAAGGATATATTTTCCGTCTGTGGGACCAAATAGAGCATATTTGGAGTTAAAGTTGCTAGTCACAATTTTAACATTGAGGCGAAACAGCGCCCATATGCTTTATTCCAGGCGCACAAAATAAGCGAATGTGAACAATTTTTTTCACGATTGGGTACCGTTTAAATAGAGCGAGGGCAATTTTTTCACTATTTCTTTTTTATTTCAGTATTGGCTACGCACTTGGCATCATTGTATATAGTCGCAAATGATTTTAAATTAGATTCGACGAGATACAAGGCGAATTCATACAAGGTGGTGTTACCGTAGCAACGGATTTCACGGCGAATTGTGCTGATTGTCAAAATAACGTCTTTGTTGTACCTTTTTTTATTATTATCTGCGTATAATTTGTTACTGCAGTTTTTTTTTATTTTTATACTGCCGCCAAGGCGAATTTATATAAGGTGGTGTTACTAGCTTAGCTGATTTTGTGTATGTGTTTCGCCGCACGGCTTCTGATATCAAATTGAAAAATTTTGTTTGAATTTCCACACAAACTCTTACAGATTTTGACAGTTTATGCCGCCAAAGCAAAAACAAAATACATGTAAATTTTTGTTTTTGTACTCTTGCTATCACCTTAT
The DNA here is from genome assembly GCF_013731165.1 of Rhagoletis pomonella. Lineage (NCBI taxonomy): Eukaryota > Metazoa > Arthropoda > Insecta > Diptera > Tephritidae > Rhagoletis > Rhagoletis pomonella. The sequence continues at coordinate 70,563,134 of NW_023458560.1, forward strand.
ATTAATTCGCCTTGACTGCCGCTATCACCTTGTGTGAATTCGCCTTGACTAGATATATCGCAATGAATCAACGCAGTACAGCAGTAGAGTACTAACTTTCCCTCGTACTGATGTCAATACACATTAAACATTGTAAGGAATCCAATAAAAATTATCAGCCCAATATTTTTAAATAACAAACGCGCGAATTGAAAAAGAATACAAATCCCGATGGAAATTTTTTGTAATTATAATGGTGAAAGTAAACTAAAGTGACCACAAAAATTCTTCAACCTCTCGAGACAATAAACATTTTGAAATTTTTCTAAAAAATTATAAATGTAATAAATCAAGTAAAATATCCAAGCTGTTGAAATAAACAAGTTATTAAATGGACGTGCGCCTGCATCTTCGGGTCTAATTTAATATTTAATAGGAGCTAAGAGATGTGAAGTCCACATTATATGGATTATCACAGGCAAATTAGCAGCACCAGTTTGTTGCTTGTGGTGGTTACGCGAATGACAGATGACGGATGGATGGCGTTAGGTATGCAGAAAGCAAATATGATGAGCCGAGAAGGGTAATAAAATTTTGGGGCATAGCGCCACGTTTAGTAAGCTATAAAACGGTTAAAATGCAATAATAAACAAAGCGGCACGGAAACACACACAAAACTTCACGCAACACTACTTGCCGCTAGAAACACAGCTATTTAAAAATTTGGTGAAATAGTAAAGGCAAGCACTGCCTCGTCCCAACGCAGGACCTCACAGTGAGCGCTCGAGTTTTAATTCTGCCGCCGGCTGTTGTTGGTGGCGGCAACACATTTTCCAACTTGCGGTCAAACCGGCGAGGAAACACACACACACACATACACACACGGCATGGGTGTTGTAGGGCATGCGGCAGTTTTCAAAATGCAAACACTTTCACTTTTAACGCGCGTTGCAACAACATCTTCAACAACAACAACAGCTGCAACAACAAACACTAAAATAAGTGCAGCAACAATAACAAAGTGCCCAAATGTATCAAAGCTGCTGCTGGCGATAAGCGACGCGACAAAAGCAAACAAATGTGGCTGTGCCCCCACAAATGCATGCGGATGAATGGCAATGCAACACACCTCCGCTCCCCGCGCTCGCTAACTTTCGCTTTGCGGCTTCGCTAGCTCATCCTCATCCTCGTTGTATTGATTTGTTGCTTTTATGAATGTTTTTGTGACCTAACGCGCCTTTTAATTAAATCACCAACAAATAAAAATTCACTTTTATTGCAATGCGCATTGCAACAAAAACATCACGTACTACAATAACAACAACAGCGGCATGCAGCACTAGCAAAGGCAACAACATTCAGTTAATAGCTGCGCGAAGTCATAACTCAATGAAATTAAAGCGTTGCAGCTCATTCGTTGCTACATACATACATACATACATATTTATCATCAACAAGAAAATCAATTTGACTTCGCCGACAAGCGTTTGCGTAGCAATGCAGCTAGGGTCATCGGAATATCTAAACATTCGATAGTAAATATGTTTTCTTTTAACAGAAATGAGCGACTGGTAGATGAACCATACTGAGAAGGCTACAGGTAAACTCGGCAGAACTGTCTCAGCTGAGATGAGCGCAACTCTTCCTGTGGTGCTAATTTTGCGGCCACCTGACCCAGAAAAATACATTTTGAGGTCTGAACTAGAGATGGGCACGGGACTAAATATTTAATCCCGATCCCGCCCATCCCGAAATTCAATTTTTAAGTCCCGAACCCTCCCATCCCGACGTTTTTCAGAATTGTACCGCGGGTCCCATGGGTCCCGATATAGATCTCTAAAGCAGGCTACAAACGGACAACAAATTGAAACGACGGTTGAGATTTCAACGTGTGTGGCGTGGTTCACAAACCGATCGAAGGTTGATAAAAATGTTCATGTCTTTCGAATTAATTTCAAATAATAATGAAAGATCTGGCATCATCCGATTTTGTTTTGCTTTGCTGTTCGTTTTCGTCTCAATGAAACATTAGGAGTGCATATTTCAAACATCGTTTTTAATTATGATTTTATGAGTTTGCGGGGGTTGCGGTTTTATCATGAGTGTCGGGAAAGGATTTGGGTCCCGTCCCGCCCGTCATAGTTTTACAGATCTTCCCGATACCGCCCATCCCGAACAATTTTAAATCAGTACCGAGGGTCCCGCGGGCCCCGCTATCCCGCGCCCATCTCTAGTCTGAACTCAAGTAGATTTACTGTATGAACATCCGTCCTAGTTTTCGCGTTATAATAGCTGAAAATGTTCAATAATCTACACAGTTTGGCAAGTCCTCCGGCCACAAGATCGATGAACATTATTCGTGGAGACATTAATACTTTGATAACGAATCGTTCATAATTGGTCTGACGGACGTCAGAGCACATTCCGTGTAATTGTACGGTGTGGACCAGATGAGTATATTTCAATTCATTTAAAGCTGAACCATTTATAATTAGGCACTCTTCTACCAAGGTTTGCTTAGCATTTATGAAGAAGCTGTGGGTATGTATTATGCACTTAATTCAACCTGCTTACCACAAGATCGGTTAATCAGGTTAACGCAAAAACACTATGCGGTGGTGCATGCTCTATAATAGAACTGTTTCTATAGAGTATGGCAGCGCTTCCATCCAGAGAAAGTGAGCAGAGATACCCCACAAGGTAGAGCTCTCTCACCACGTTAATGGACGTTGGGATAGGGAAACTATCCATTAAGTAGCCGTGGTATAAACATGCTATAATCCCCCCTTCTCTTATATGAGGAGCGTTGTCGTCAACGATCTGCTAGAGACTTTGGGGAAAATCAGCTGTTGGGTCGTTACCTGTGCTGGCAACGTAGTACTAATAGAGAAAGTCCTTAGGCGGCCTGAATAAACTCATCCAGGGATATTAGGGATCTATCAGGAAAAGTGGGTTGCCAGCTGCGGCTTATGTGTACGCCCAAACAAGTCGTTGGTTGTTCTTTTCACAAGCTGATATACTAAAATCCCAGTCTTTTAACCTCCCTCACTGGGCGACGTTCCCTTAACGCTGTCTGGTAGACAGAGTTGGAGCATGACAGTAAGGTTTCTTGGGAAGCGAACAGCGAGAAAAGGATCAAGAAGGCACCGATAGGCTTATACTGTCGCAGAAGGGCCCTTGGCAAGCACTGGGACTTCGCCACGAGAGTGATTTACTGGTCCTTCAACACCATAATTAAACAAATTTTATTATTTACAAAAAAATGCTGATCACCCTAACCTCACATTCATATAATGCATTGTACATATTATATTAACAGCGCGGCGCATGGTTGAATTGTGCGCGGCCTTAACGTTTGTGCCACCCAGCGTGGGCGCATATACACAAGCTTTAATTATTATTGTTGCTATTAAAAATGTTTAGACACAAATAAACACATCGAATGACTTCAATGAATTGTTTGAAATGTGTGCATACTTACATGTATTTATGTATAGATTTTAATATAAACTTATTTGGATTTTGAGTTGATTGATTTTGCGGCACTTAGAGAATGACTTAACAATTGAAAGTATTAAGGATTGTATAGCACATTCCAGCAAGGGCAAAAAATCTGAGAGAGTTGAAACGACAGCGAATCCCGAGGTTAAGCTCCCTTTTATCACCTATGGCCATGTGCAAGAATTTCCGTTTCTAAATATGGGTCAAGCTAACAAAATTTCCTTTGGAGCTGCCCATCTACAGAAGGAAGGCTGGACAACTAAAACGATGAACTGCGGAAATGGCGGTTTACAGTATGTATGTAGCTTAATGGAGAACTCCTGGGAAATAATCTTGAAGGCGGCAATGCATCTACGTATTTGTTTTTAGTTGTTGGGTGTTTTCTAATCTTACAATTGTGTCGCAACAAAAATCTACACTTTTTTCTTAATAAGCACCGTATCGAAGAAAAAATCGTGTGAAAGACTTAGGCCGAGCTGCTGATCCGATGGGCGGTGCGCGCTTTGGTGCTTCGCTCGAACTGGACTATCATCAAGATCTGTGTGGAATTTAAAGGCGCGATATTGTCTGGGACAACTATTTCCTCCGCTTATGTACACTGTTTTGGGGTGGAAGTTGGATTAAGCCCGTCATTATCGAGTCAATGGTCAATCAGATCCTGCCCTGCATCTGTTTCATGTATTTATACTGCAATCGAATTGGTGGCGGTTGTGTGTTTAGCCCTTCGAAACGGTCTGCTCTTTGGCTGTCTTTTGGGAATGCAAAGTATGTCATTAGCAATCGCACTTGTTATAAGTACGTACATAAGTATGTACTGGCGTCACTGCAAGATATTCAATTAAATTTCGTGCCGCATTCGTGCCAGGCATAGCGAACATGAAACATGTTGTAAACAAGATGTAGCAGACACAGTTCAAAGGCAGATGAGCCCAAAATCAGCGCCACGCCACGTTGGGAAAGCCAAAGCCAAAGTGCACAAGGGCAGCAAGCATCAACATCAGCTTCGGCACCGCCATGGACTGCAGCAGGATGGATAAGCGCAGATCGATCGAAACGGTATTGTCTCCGTGCTTTCCGTGGAATTCACAGATTGGAGTAGGCAAAGCAAGTTGATGGCGCGTGGCTGGCGGAGAGTGTGGACAACTAACTCTTTTGGATGCTTCGTAGGGCATAAAATGAGCTGTTTGGGGATCATCGACTTGTATGAGCAAGGATTTTTGTTGTGGGCTTTCTTTTGTGCACTGCTGACGCCAGGCAGTAAAAAATCAGATAGTCAACTTTGTCGTCACGTGTGTGTACCCGTATGTGCGCCGGTGCATGTTCCTTCAGATTTTTGTTTTGAATTTTTTCCTTTTCATGCCGGCGTTGTTGTCGCTTGTATCGCGCGCATCTAATTAAGCGCGCGCTTGCTTGCTCGCCATCGCCGCCACTGTCGCCAGCCGATCGCTTACTTGTTTACTAGTACCTCTCGCCAACATATTTGAGCTGCAGACGCTTGAAAGGATTCCCTCTGCTCGCAATCGTTAGGCTTTGCATGCGTTGCCTTGGTATTTTGCTTATTGGCTTCTCGATCAGCGCGATTTCATCTGCATGACTCACTTGTCACTTGCAATGCGGTAGTTGATTCTTACAGTTTGCGCTGGTGGCTATTAGTGCTGGCTCTCCTTTTGTTCTTCTCCCCGGCAATGAAATGACAAATATGTGCGTTCTTCGATCGCCTCACTTAAATAAGATGCAACATTTTCCACATCATTACTGTGCGAGGGGGCGATTTCGCCGATTGGCCGATGAAGTGTGGCTGATTACGCGCCAAAGTTGCATTGTTTGCAGCGAAAATCGTGTTCGATGGACAATTTTGCTTCTTTGGAAGACAAAATAGCAGATAAGTTAAGCTAATGGGATTTTATTTTGAATTGATTGCATTGATGTGGCTTAGTTGGTACAGCGATTTTTTTGCGGCTGTTTTGTTTTTAGTTTAAGTGGATTGAGAAAAAATAAAAAGAAGGAAAAAATCAAAACGAAAATCGTTTGTACCAAGGGGCTCCTCTGCGATAGTTCGTTTTTAGTATTGTACTTGACTAATCACTCCATAAGTGAAGGCTTTGACGGTGCGAGTAATTTAGCATCTTCACTCTACATTCATGAGAGATGTGTGAGAGGGTGTGAATGGTGGTCTTTGGCCACTTGAGTAAGAACGGGAGGGACCTAGCCACTCTTACAGGGCAATTCTGGCAACTTTCTTTGACCTCACCACAGCCTTCGTAAGACAATTGTCAATTCTGGCAACTATCTTGAAAGCTCCTTACTGCCTTTCGAAGGACTAAATGACAGATTTGCTAGCGGGAACCTTAGCTATATGCTGTTCGCCGTTTGGCAATCAGTTTTTTGCTTTTTTGTGTAATATGTATTTACTTATGGAATTTTTCTTTCGAAGCTGACAATAAGTTTTCAAATCTTACAAAAGTACTTAAAAAATAAAAAAATTTAAATACTAACTAAAAATTAAAAGAAAATTAAATTTAAGAAGTAAATTGAATTAAAGACAGAAGGACTAAATAAAAAAGCTTTTAAGAATTAGATTAAAAAAAATTCTTTTCAAACAATAAAATCTAAAAATTAAAAAAAAATATATATAGTAAAAGAATAAAAACATTAATTTAAAAAAGAAAAAAGAATATGAAAATAAGAAGAAAGATAATTAAATTAAAGAAGGAAGAAGTGGAATCAAAAATTAAATATTTTTTTTAACAATAAAATCTAAAAATTTTATAAAAAAATAAAATAAAATTTAAATAAAAAAAAATAAAAAAATCCGGTGGTCGAGACTCGAACTCCCTATTAATCAGCCTTGTAACGCGCGATGGGGATGCTCATACCCAAAGAAGTGACCCTGTTTTCAACAAACTCTTTGTATATCGACCACATGGGTGTCGAAACTACTCCTTCCTCGTATTCAGCGATGGTATACAGTTAAGAGGCTTTCCGGATATATTCTTACGGAGCCTGGTTCACCTCCGGTAGTAATGATGGACTCGCCCTGCCGTTATCGACGGTGTTCCCCCCTTTCCCTGTTTTTCTCTATGGACATCGGCAATCCTAAAATTTTTGAAGGAAAGTCGAGCCCCCTATCAAATGGTTTCAAGAATAGGCCAACCAAATTCTCTGCACTACTTTAAAGCACAGGTTAGGTAAGAGACGGAGCCTCTGACGGAATTAGTATCGAATAGATAAAGAACTATGGAAAAAATTTCTAGTGAATCTAATCGGATAAAACCGACCACTAAAGCACCTGAAGCCTCAAAATTATTGCAGGGCTGATTGCTAAATTTACTGGATGACTGGCACTCGGCCCTCATAGGCTTGGGCTGGGTCTATAAGGAGACCAACTAGCATCAAGCCAGGCCCGTATCGGTATCTTGCGCCAACGGGCGTAAAGGGCACCACAGCCGCCACGACAACCTAAAAAACGACCAGTTTCTTCATTGGGGCCTGAAGAAGCAGGCGCTGACTAGACGCTATTATCGTATACGAAAGTTAAGAATCCGAAGCAAAGGACGTGGGTCATTACGACATTAAACATTTTCGATATTGTCCTATCGCTAAAATAAAATAAAAATCCTGTTCTGAATAACTGACTCTCTTTTAACCCTAAAATAATTGTCTTAATGATAAAAGTGCCACACAAAACAAACAAAACTAGGGACTGCATTATCAGAATGCAAAACCTCTCCGCTTGGCGCAGTCGTGAGCTTTGCATCGCAGCGCGCGCAGCAAAAGGTATCGCGCTGATCCTACGCTGAGGTTGGCGTGAACAGCACATCAAACACACATTGCAAATGAAACGGACAAAGATGCAAAATCAAAGGCTAGCGCTCAGCGAAAACAATAACTTAATTTAGTTGTATGCAAGAAACAGCGGCGCTAGCGAGGGCAGCGAAAGAGACTGTACGTAAATCTGTACAACATAAAAAAAGGCTTAGGGGTATAAGTAGTAGCTTTGTAAGCGCGTACGAGTGCATTACCTGGTGGCATGTCAACGCGCTTTCGATTGGCATGCAAACTGGTACCAGCGCGCTGAGAGTGCACCCACAATGCAAATGAAACAAAAAAAAAAAAAAACGAGCCGAAGAAACACACAAAAGGCGCAATAGCGGTTGGCGTGTTGGCGTGTAAAGAGAGGGGAGTGCTGCCGCTGAGATTTTTTAAAGCAGCCAATTTTTTAAAGCAGCAATTTGTTTTGTGGCATTAAAAAATCGTACACTGCTTCACAGCGCAGACAGTGGGCGCCAACAATTCAAAGCAAGCAATTAAAGCTTTAGTTGGTAGTAGCCTGCTGGCTGTTGGGCAATCGCGTTAAAAACGACTACCTTATGTGGTCAGTAGCGCCTTTAATTACATTATTGCTTGATTTTGTTTAGAACTTCTTTGTGTTTAAGTTCTGCTTATCCCTTGCAGTTGTACTTGGTATACTTCGATTAGTTTTGTCGATGGAAATTAATTTCTGTGCATTTAAGGTTAGTAGCACTGCACATTTAATTACAGGAGTATAGCAATTACAATTATAAGGTAAATAATAAATTAAATTTAAAACTTAACTGTAAGGTCTTATCGAGGTAATTAAGTAAAAAGAAAAATGCCACCGTCAATGAACTTATTTGGGTGTAGTTTTCTGCTAAGGGGGGTTGAAAGATACCTCGCAGCCCCACCTAATGACCTACGGATCAATCGGAAAGACTGTGATATCTCAAGACACTTTTGGCCGAGACCCAATAAGCGACGTAGTGAAGAGCTATTGGCACTAACCAAATCGATTAACCTCCTTTTAGCACTCATAGAGGGTATTCACAATGGCCAAATCTGCCCCCGAGTAGAAGTATGCGTCATTCGTGCTCCTCCTCCTAACCGAACCAAACTTATTTTGCTTTATCAGAGCGGATTAATATCTGGCAAATCCACATCATATGACGCCTTGGAAGGCAAGAAAAGAAGCTACCAATGCACCGCGGTGTCTGATTTTGGCCTGTCCACGAAATTTGTCTTGACTTATGCCGTTGAAATAGGTCTAAACAACCGTTTCTTTGCTTTGCCTTTTCCAAGTTGGATGTGTAAACAAAGCGAACGGGTCTGGAGCAGTGTTGCATCAGAAAAATTCATAATATTAACAAGTAATTTTTAGCAAAAAAAAACCGACTTCAACTCCCATATAAAAAATATATATATATATATATATCTCATGATCCACTGATTGGATCTCAACCAAATTGGTATGGGACCACCTCTGAATTCGAAATTGGTTGACGTGGTCCAAAGTTATGCGGTAACATACATAAAAAAAAAAAAATATTCCGACGAACTGATAACCTCCTCCTTTTTTAAAGTCGGTTAAAAAAAAATAAAAAATACCGAACGTATTGAATGTGTAGAATTATAAATAGATACATATATATGTATTCTTATTTGAAGAGACTAAGGCGGTCATGTAAGATTATCATAAAGTTAAGATCCCACATCAAGCTGTTCTGGCAATCAGTTATCATTTATATTGCTACAGGACATTATCAGACGTTTAATTTTACGTAGAGGCGATGCTAGTGGGCCAACAATATACGTATGTATATCAACAGGCTGTCGAAAATATCTCAAAAAGTTCAACACGATCACGAATATAGAGGGCTACAGAAGCCTTCCCATAGCTCAGCTTCTTATCTAAAATAACGCCTAGGTAATTGGGTTTTGTAGCAAGAATTAACCAGGCGCCGCTATGCTCCGGTAGAGTAACCGAAGACATTTATACCATCTCGTAAAGAGGACGAGCTCCACCTTGCTTGAGCTTACGCTTACGCCACAGAGAGTGACCGACCACCTGGATACATCCCGAAGCGTTCGTTGCATCAGTTCAATTAGCGTCTGCAAAAAAAATCCTCCCTGAAGGCGATTGCAATTTCATCAGCGTAAGCAACGACTTTTCCACCTCCTCAATCCGTTCCACACAAACGCGTTTTGAAGGTTAATTTCCACAGAAGTGGAGAAAGAACACCTCGCTGGGGCGAGCCCCTCGTCGCATGCCCGACATATCGCACGCTTGCAGTCTCGCCATAACTACTCTGCAGCAGTAGCTAACCGATAAACTCCATCAGTGAGTACTCGCGGCGTCAGTTGAACGCGCCTCGAATATCCAATAAAAATACGAGCCAGAAGTTCTTAACGCTGAGGGACTTCTCGATATAAGCGACCAAGCTATGAAGTTCGGTTTCCGTAGATTTACCTTTTTGGTACGCGAGTACCACACAATAGGCGTCTGACGACGGTGACAGAAAGGAAGCTGCTAACAATCCTTTCAAATGTCTTAATAGCAAAGGAGGAATAGCTGATGGGCCTAAGGTAAGTAAATATACAAATTTTACTCGGACGATAAATTAATAATAATATGGATAGATCCGAAGGTGCAGTTTTATCTTTCATTTAGTGAGATAAGATAAACGTTGTCAACATGGCTCAGGTAATTCCTAGTCTGAGGTATCCTACTTGGAAAGCATGCGGCGCAAAATTTTTACAGATTTCCACCGTTACACCATCGGATTTCCAAACCGCATTTTATGTGCTTACACACTTATCTATTTTCATTTCGGGAAAATTAATTTATGTTTTAATTTGCTATTCGCCAAAGCCGAGAGCTTACAGCTCCTTTCCTTTTGCTAAATGACTGAAAAGTTTATTTTTATGTGTTTGTTTGAACTTAAATGTTTGCCATTTGGTGCCAACAGGTTGCTTTAATCGCCTGTTCTCCGACTTTTGTGATAGTTTCAAGGCGAATTCCAGATATTGCAAGAAAAGCTCAGCCAAATACGTGGGACAGAATGTGTATTGTAAATAAATGAAAACTACAACAAAATTTACCTCCAGTAAGCGTTCTGGATTTAATTTTTAAATAAGTAAATTCTAAATTCATAAGCAATTGATGCAACTTTCTTTCCTAGTAAATTTGTTTGCTTCTCGAAGCATTGATCCATCCTTTGCAAGGCCCAGTAATCAGCGGTTGTGCTGCCGAGTTGGGCGAACGTTCCAAAAGCAGCTATTCAATCGCTTGTTTTGTATGGAAAAAGGTTTCACATGCAAATAAATTTTAACAATTCAGAATTTTTGTGAGAAAAAATTAAAAATATTTGACATTTTCGAGACCAAATAATTTGAAAATAAATCAAATCAGCTGCTCTACTGATACTACCTGTTCAATGTACCTTGCATGTATCTAAATAACGCTGTGCCTACTATTGATTACTCAAATCAAAAACTGCATCTACATATGTATTTTCTTTATATTTCCTCCCCCAATTCACTTAAAGCAGCCGGTATTTAACAGCTCTCAGCATGGGGAACTTATCGCCGGTACACTGGCCACGGAAGTCATCCAAGGTGAGATCGAACAACGCCACCCCACCCAAATTCTTTGCCTTCACATAACCCGCCTTGCTAGCGGCCGTATCGGGATACTCATAACTCACCCATACGCCGTTAGCGCCATCCTCATCAGCGGTGTGGAAAGCATAAGTGCCATAACGTTTGGTGGGATCGCTGATGCGACGTAGTGGAGCCTCAGCACCTTTGGCATTGATATTCGAAGGGTTTGGCAGACGTTGGCAAACTTCGAGCCAATTGAGGAGACCTGGTGTCTTCGACACTGGACCAGCAGGTGCTGCGCCCTCTGTTGCAGGCACCACAGGCAAGCCAGCGGTACCGGACTCTTTAGACATTTTCCAAGCGCGTCCATAGGTAGCAACACCAACGTTAATCTTGTTGCCGGGTACGCGTTGCAGTATCCAATTCTCGACTTGGAAGTTAATATTGTAGTGTGGCAGACGATTTTGATCGTACAACTCGTAGAGAGGTGCGGTGGAATCAGCTTCCTCCGGATTGCGTTCAGGTGTGAGGAAATCGAAGGTGGCCAAATTGATGAGGTCCAAGATGTCGGCGATCGCTGGTGCGTCGAAGTACCCTGAAGAGGTGTATGCAAATACATAGCTAGTGAGTGAAAGACGGGTAGTAATGGAAGCAAGCGAAGATGTAGGTTTGTGATTGTCGCTCCGTGTAATAAATTTGCTTTACCGTTTTAGGGATCGAGCGATCGAGCCATAAAACTTTAGTTTACCGTTTATTCCTGCATCTTCGATTTTCTTGCTTCCGAAAACAACCTATTCTTAATGCTTACAACTCGAGTTGACATTTGGCAGCACCGTCAATGACAGCAACATATTATCCGCACGCAGCGTATTCTTCAGATCCTTAATTAAGTCTGTCAACTCTTCCTTGTGATCATATGCCTTCTCGTCTACGATGAAGTCGCCTGTAAAGAACTTCTTAAAACTCTTCCACGCCGAACCGACGTCCGAATGCACCTTTCTCGGCTTGTTGCGCGGCAGCTGGAAAGCCAAATCCAAGCCATCAAAGTTGTAGCTACGCAAGAAGTCGCGCGCCGAGTCTATGAAGGCTGTTTGCTTTTGACGGCCCGCCTCCAGCAGGTTTATATACTTCTCATGTTCACCAGAGTCGCGATCGCCACCAACACTCAGCAGGAATTTCACGTATGGGAACTTATCTTTGAGCGCTGTGATGGTGGTAAAGTGACGCCGCTGTATATCCAGATTTTCATTGAGGCTCATCAGCTGGAAGGTGTCCGGCTTGATGCCCACATAGCCGTAGATGACGTGTGTGCAAAACTGTAAAGCAATTTCCAAATCAGCGGTGCTAAAGTGAGCTGCACCTGTGGGAGAGATGTTAGTGGAGGAAAAAATTTGTGAGATTCAAAATGTAACGGCGGCATTGGAATTGTAAAAGCACACTAAATTGCGTTCCAATATGGACGCGGACGCGCAGCACGAATACGCTAGAAAAGCTAATAGGACAAGCATAAGTTTCATTTCGGACGTCTAATCAGCTTGCAGAACGAAATAGAAATAATATTTCCAAGCTGAAAATCAAGCTCGCGCGTATAAAACAGCTTTCTCACAAAATTATCAGCGTACGCCTTAAAGGTTCAGCGAGATCACTGGAAATACGCTCATTATCGCGGCGATAACACAGAAATATTGGCTAAACTTTTTTTTATGTAAAAAATTTATTGTTTATTTGGAAAAATAATGGAATATAGCAAAACAAAAATCGACAAAGTTTCGTGAAAAAAGCAACGAGGATGGTTACAAACGGAACTTGGCTGCGCGCAAAATAGGATACTTATCCCCAGTACACAGCCCACGGAAGTCGTCGTAGCTCAGGTCGAACAACGCCAAGCCGCCTAAGTTCTTCGAGTGCACATAAGCAGCTTTATTGGCAGCCGTGTCGGGATCTTCGTAGCTCACCCACAAGCCGTGTTCGCCATTGCCATCGGCTGGTCGGAATGCGTAGGTGCCATAACGCTTGGTTGGGTCGCTTACGCGGCGCAGTGGTGCGTCGGCGCCCTTCAGATAGGCATTGGCCGGATTCGGCAGTTTAGCGCACACCTCAGGCCAGGATAGTAAACCTGGTTTTTGGCTCTGCATGCCAGCAGGCGCTGGGCCATCTGTGTCCTGCACTACCGGTGTGCCGGTCATGCCTGAATCGGCGGTTAGCTTCCAAGCGCGACCATAGGCGGCAATACCGACGTTGATTTTGCTGGCCGGACACTGCTGCGCAAGCCAATAATCAACCTGGAAATTGACGTTGTAGTGTGGCAAGCGGTTCTGATCGTAGAGCTCGTAGAGTGGCGCAGTGTAGTCGGCCTCTTGCGGATTGCGTTCGGGTGTCAGGAAATCGAAGGTTGCCAGCGTGACAAAGTCCAAATTGCCAACCAATGCTGGCACGTCAAAATACCCTGTGCAAGGAGTGTGAGTAAGTTTTACATACTTATTTACAAGATTTTCAAGTGCACTTACAGGACGAGTTGACATTCGGCAGCACGGTTAGCGTCAGCATCATATTGTCCGGACGCAAAGCATTTTTCATATCACGTACAAACGCCGTGAACTCTTCCTTGTGCTGCTCGGCCTTCTCGTCCACTATGAAATCGCCCGTGAAGAGCTTCTTGAATTTCTTCCACACCATGCCGACGTCAGAGTGTACTTTACGCGGTTTGTTGCGCGGAAATTGGAAGGATAAATCCAAGCCGTCGAAGCCATAGGAACGCACCAGCGAGTAGGCTGAGTTGATGAATGAAGTTTGCTTAACCTTCTCGCCCTCCAACAGCTCAAGATACTTGTTGGGATGCTCGGGATCGATATCTTGATCGCCACCAACACTCAGCAATACTTTGAGATGTGGATATTTACGCTTCAGTGCTGTGACCTCGGAATACTGATGCTTGCTTATGTCCAAGTCTTCGTGCAGACTCTGCACCTGATAGGTGTTTGGGTTGATATCGGCATAGCCGTAAATCAAGTGAGAGCAGAATTGTAGAGCGATCTCGAGGTCGGGTGTGAGCAGTTTGCCAAGACCTGCATATACGTAATTTTTTTTTTTCCAAATGTGAAGATCAAATAAAATTTATTGTTTACTTTATTGCAATGCAATCATACATATGCTACTAGGTGCTATAGATACTACGTGCGTAAATGAAAATAGTATATGCATGCGTGACAAAAATACCAAACAACAATACCCAAGTGTTAACATGGATGGATGGGGGACAAAACGGACGGAATGGAAAACAAAACAAAATGACAATCACAATAACAAAAGTTAGTTTATTTCAACTATGTGCATACGTAATTTACATATGTAAATTACATACACCGGAAAAATGAAAATAAGCACAACCCAAAGCCCCTGAAAAATTGCAATAGAACGCGTAGTGCGGCGGTGCTTTTTATTTGGAAATCTTTTATTTTTTATTTTTTGTTGCTCATTTTCATCTGGCCTGTGAAGCACCGCTTATTGTCTGATCACAACAATAGCAGTATATGAATGTAGATGAAGCTTACGTCATTAACAGGTTCCAGCTTCTGGCTAGCTACATATGTGATTCACACTGCAACTTGTCACTTGTCATACGAATGCTAATAAATTCAGCAGTGGAATACTAATGCACGTATGTATTTATGTATCTATTTTTCAGAGTGTTGCGAGAGGTGTTGGCGGTCAATTGAGTGGTTAGCGGTCAAGTGATATTGTGTGAACTGCGTATGTATCTACGTTGTATAGTGCATAGTATTAAGTCGGGTTACTTTTTTTTAATTTTAACAATTTTCTTCCATAATTAAATAATGTTTGTGCACTTTCAAGAAAATTATTATGTTTGTTTAATAATTTTTCATTTAAAAGATTTAAAAAAAAAAAAAAAATTTTATTTAAAAAAATGTACCATTTGCACACAAATTCACATATTCACAAATTTAAATTTCTTCAAATTATTATTTCCTAACAAAAATGTTCTTTTTAATAAAAACAAAGTAATTTACAGCAGTGATGGAGAAGTGGCTTTTTTATTTTAATCTCGCCATACATATGGTAACGATACACCATTTTAGGTACATTCAGAAAGTATCCCAATGAAATTTAAACACTACATATGAATAAACAAACGCTTTTTAAGTTTAGCTAGAACCGAAAAAAATTTTCAACAATTACCATTCTCTTTTGCAATATTTTCCCGATATTCAGACCCATTTCAAATATGTATATCTTTATTAGTTTAGTCAGTGCTATTTGACTATATCGATACTCGTCGTTTACGGAATCAGGGTCACACATCCTATTCCCAAACCTTTTCCATTTTGTATAGATATATCATTCATACCGTGACATAAAAAAACGAGAATGATTGTGGGAAATGGTCTTCAATGTTTCGAAGCTAAAAGTGGCTACGGCGAAATGTTTCGTGAATTGATTGCTTATTTCCAAGAGTTCCCTCATCTTTAGCACTTCCACCACCAGCTCGATTTGTTTTTTTTACGCCTCTAAGCTACAAAAGGCCGTGATCTATAAGGTTAAGGCCGAGATCTGTAAGGTTAAGACCAACGATATCAAATACATCTGAGCATCCTCAGCAGATGACAGCATACTCAGGAGTAGCGTCACCATTTTCAGGAACAACATACATATCACCTTACAAGCAAAAAAAAGTTCGCCCTACACCAACCAACGCCAGCGCCCTGAGTCCAGTTTTAAAAGAAGATTTTTTATAGCTCAAGCTAGCGGTCGCCTTTTTAGATTTTTCGGTGACACCTTTGTATGTACTTGCAGCAATAAAACAGTTGTTTTAAAATAGTTCTACGTTACGGTGATAACTTAACCCTAGAACGGTGGCATAGCTACACACCTTAGTTTGGGGACTTGGGCACACAGTGCCCGGTAATGTATTTCTTATAGAAATTTGAGCTTTCTAAGAACGCTCCATATAAAATACCGTTACCTTCTTATTATGAGAGATATACACCTGGACTTTTGTCAAACTTCTCAAACCCCCGAAATTCAAAATCCTCCTCGTACCTACTATAAAAGGGCTTTGAGTAAGTGTGAAAATATATATACTTTTATTAATTTTTAAGGTACATTTATCTGCTGTTACGTCAAATGAATTGTTCCGGCATTCTGAAAATTTCATTTTGTTAAGATCGATTAATAAAATAAAAAATTATGCATCCTAATGTTTATGTTTCTGTATACATATTTATATTTGAGCACGCGTACTGTGGAATTTCAATTAATTGTGAATTTTTGTATTCATTATTTCGTTTATTTTGAATTGAATTAAATGATCATAGTTTCACTCAAATGTGCTACATATGTATATCATACATATGTAGGTATGTAAATTTTAAGTCAAGAGCCCATAAATAGATAAAGCTACCAGCTACAAAAAATATGTACATATATCAATTCCTCTTCATGCATATTTTAGTCGGGTTCAATGTAACAGCTTTGTGATACTTTTGGCTTTCTAATCCGCAGTTTATTGTTCTACACCGCAATCTTCTGATAAGCCAGTGACCCATCTTTGTGTGCAGCTGATACGCAGCTTCCGAGACATGTGATAATTTTTAAAGCTACACTTGTTTACAAAGTATGTTCATATGTAAGTACTTAATCCTAAGTTACGTGACGCGTTATCTTTTAAGTTATTTATTGCAAAAACAAAAACAATAATCTCAATGTAGGGTAAATTGCTAGTAAAAGTATTGAATACTTGCTTGTGTAATTAAAAGCGAATATAACTGAGAAAAATAAAGTCAATTACTTTAGATTAATTACTTCCTTAGAAAAACTACAATTAAATAAATATATGTGTATCTATATATGTATGTACATACATATGTATATATCTGTATACATATACATGTACAGTGCCGAACAGAAGTATTGGCACAGAGAATTTTTCGCAATATATGCAAAGTTATTTATTCTAATTTATCTTCGATAATTTTTTATAAAAATATTGTTCAT
>NW_023458560.1:70590023-70594018 GCF_013731165.1 Rhagoletis pomonella
ATCGCTTTTTCTTGAAAGTTCTTCTCAATAATTGCGTGGTTTCGAGCGCTCAGGACGACGCTTGAAAGTAAGTAGCAACTTTGTGAAGCTGAAATGGTTGTAAATGAGCTAGGAACCCAAATATATATGTGAGGTAAAAAAAACATGTTATTAGTAGTAAGCGGAAATAAATGTTCCACTTAGGCGATTAGTCGCCGTGAAATGGTTTGTGTCGACTTTAGAGAAAGAACAATAATGAGGAGAGATGGGGTAACAATAATGCGTTGGCGAAACTTTTCTACACAAATATCAGCTTTCATATATGCATCCGCGCGCTATCAGTGCTCATGTTTAGCGTCTAAATCAAAATACAGGGTGATTCAATACGACCGTAGATTTTTATTTACAAACAAAAACACAACCAAATTTAAAAAAATTTTTTTTTTTTTTAATTATTCTAGTCTTGTATGGCATTTATGTACGAAAATTACTGCTAAATGCCTATACGACTTCTCAGGAAAGACAGGGTGCTCGTATCAAAATTTTATTTTGACTTTTTGTCACAGTGCAATTGCGTCAAGTCGCACGATCTTGGCGGCCATTTGATCTCTTTGTTTGTGGGATAATGCGTCCTGGGAACTTCGTTCGGAAGTTTACTTTATACGTCAACGTTTAGGAACTTATGTACTTTTTTTTAATATTTTTTTTTTTTACCCGTAGATTCGAATGTTTTAAAAAGAAAATGATTATTTTTTACTATATTTAATTTTTAAAAAGTTATCTAATTTTTTTATTTTGGGTTTTATTGTTTTAAAAACAAAAATAAATTTTTTAATAATTTAATTTTTTGATAACTCGTTAGTAGATCTTTCAATTAGTCTTTTAAAAGACAGAGAATAGCTTCCAAGCTAGCTTCCAGAATCGACAATTGTCGAATGAAAAAACTTTTTCTTTCGAGAAACTGTGCCGAGTTGAAAAATAGTTGGCAGAATTGCCCAGTAAAGTTACTTCGGTGGATGGTACACATCCACATTGTACCTAAGGGGTGATAGCTAGGATTCCGAGAACCACAGTGTGACAATCGCTCGCTAGGTTTAAGCATCTAGAATGTTCGTGTTTCATGAAAGCAATGCACACATGTCCGACAACCGCGCTAGAGTTAACTTTTAAGCCGAAACCCTTTTATACAACTATAGAGCAGAGAGTTAACTTTTAAGCCGAGCAGAGAGTTAACTTTTAAGCCGAAACCCTTTTATACAACTATAGAGCAGATAGCCCCAAATAAATAGCAATGTACTTTGCTCGAGGAGAATTTCGCTACGGAAAACTCTTGTTATCTAGGAACGTTGAGAAACTACGTTCTCAGCCTAAAGATGATATAAAATAGGATTCGTATAATCCAGAGAACATCCAAAATCGAGCTGTGTAGAAAAACTAATTGAAAAAAAATTTAAATTTAAAGAGGAGCCTTCATTCTGCTACTCTCACAAAGTGGCAAATATGTATGTATGGATCCAAAACAAAGTTGCTTATGGGGGAAATCCCGAACATTTATCAGGCAGAAGTCTACGCCAAACCAATGTGTGGTAAGATTAACTTACGAGGAAAATACACAGTTATTACTCAGAGAGGGAATAGATAATCTCAACTCTCTTCTTGAGCACAACGATATCCAACGGATAAACTAACTAGAGAATCAGTAGACACTACTCGAACTGGGCCCAATACGATTACAAACAGCTCAAGAAATAGAGGAACAAATTGAGAGAACGATACTGGCGATTCAGTCCAAAACTTCACCAGGCTAAAGCTGGGGTTGTTGTTTAGTCATCTCTGTCGCTTTTTCTAAAGAAACACCACTAAATCGCATTATTCATTGAAGGCGATGCCAAGACAGAAAACCTGAGCCGAGTTTAGGCTGAATGTAGCGGAAGGTTGAGCACATCCACTACCTACCTTAGGTTTAGAAGAGCTTTATAGGTCGCTGGGCATACCTCTTTTATTTTTTATCCTAAAGACAAAAAATATGCAACCGCAAACTGTCAGAATCTCAGCCAAATACTAAAAGCAGGGTTAATAAGAAAATAATCAGATAATCATTCTTACAATGCAAATAATATCGCGTTACAGAAATAACAGTATGAAAATACCCCAAAGCACTTATATACACACATATACGTATGTATGTATGTATATAAAATATATGAAAAGGGAGCAAATACATTGACTAACAAAAGTGCTGATGTTGACAAACTATTAATCCATATAACAAATGCAACAATAGCAAAAATTGTCAAAGAAAACAACAATAAAAAGCATGCCAATATGCGGAAAAATATCTTTAATAGAAAGTAGAGAGCAAGAAAGCAAGAAAGCAAGAAAAAATCTTAAAAACACTAATCTGATGCCTTTCAACACAAAAAATTAAACAAGGATTTGATATGAATCAGGACATGCGAATAGTTTCATATATGAATCTACCATCCTGCATAAATGTGCATGTACATGTGTGCGATGCTGAGTGCTGCGTGTAGATCGCAGATACAACAGTCGCCTCTGACACGGTGATTACATGATTACACGCTTCGACGCCACCGACAAAGCAACCGAGTACCGGGTGGATATACATATGTACATACATATGTACATATCTACTCACAGCATCGGTGTTTAATCCGCCTGGTATGCAGGGCGGGGCGGGCGGCTGAGTATGTGCTGGAGACAAAGCGAGGTTCATTGTTTGCTGAAGGACCTCATATGACATACATATATGTATGTATTTTTGCAGTTTTGTTGCTGTTGACTGTGATTATGGGCATTTTGCTATATATAATTGGTCGTGTCACATTCTTCAGCTTTCTTTCTTGCTTTCCACTCATACCTTTGCACATTCTCATTCGTTCCTTGTGATTTTCTGTTGCCTAACCTAAATTTTGGTACTGATTTTGTATGCGGTTGCCCTGTGTATTGTTATTCCTATTGTGATTTTTCGATAGTGGGAAAAATTATTGTCAACAAGCCTTAGTGGAATTAGTACTTTCTTTTCTTAAGCATAATCCCCATAAGTAATGTGGGATACATTGGGTCACAAAAAAAGTACAAATTTGCTGCTCTCTGTTTGTGCTTGAATACGGAAAAAAAATGAAATGAATTATTGCAAAATAATAGCCTGACTACAAGTATTGCACAGTGCATTACAGCATTTCATGTGATGCTATTATTTTTTACGTTTTTTTTTTAATTCGGTGATGGGCCGATTTAATGCCTCACTAGATTTTTGAGTTACACTCACTTGAGTGCAGAGATTTATGTTCTTGATGAAAGGTGTATAAGACGTGTGTAACAACAAGGCGAAGGGAGTAAAAAAAAGCGTGTGCAACATAAAATCGCATTCCATCTGTCGCAAATCTATACCATCCTCACAACAAACTCACCCAAGCAAGCAATGAATGGCCGCCATGGAAAAATCATCAAACGAAACTGATGTAAGTTTTAAAACGAAATATCTTTCCCCCTTCACTAACCTAAGATTTTGGATAAACTGACGCACAAGACGGTCAGAGACGCCACGAGAGGGATCATGCATTTTTATACCCGAGCCCAATCTTTTATTCAGAGAATAGTGATCTAAGGGTAGCGATCCTAGACGGCAATCAAAGTTTCGAAGAATACCAGACTTTGGGTAATACTTTATGCAGCGCGGTTAGCGGTTAGCGCTTAAATAAGGGCGATTCTGCCGAAATGAAATCTACAGCATATCTAAGTAATCCACTAAGTAATCCGTTGTTTCCAATCTGTCAAGGTGCTTTTAAAACTCCCCTTGCTACCATGGAATGTAACCATTGAGTGGTTTTTCTGTGAGAAAGTCTCAACAATACCTTTTACAATAAGTAGATCAAATTCGCTTGGTTTTGGCATAGGCTTGTAACAAAATCTGGCGGTACCTAGAAGCCGATTATGGTATTTGGAATAAATAGTGGCTTATTAAGCAAGTCTCTCCCAAAAGCTTGTTCTCC
>NW_023458560.1:70594118-70602502 GCF_013731165.1 Rhagoletis pomonella
TCTAAACTTTGTGCAAAACTCAGGAAAATTCATTAAATTTGCACACTTATTTGCAACTTTTTATTCAGATTTTTTAGAAAAATTCTAAGTATGCAGTTTTATAGCCCATTCATTTTAGTGCAAGTTTGAAATCGCTAGAAAATCGCATTGATTTTTGGTAATTTTTTTCACGCAAGTTCTTCCATACAAAGTAATTCGACAATGATTTTTTGTATGGAGAAAATGAGCAACACCATCCACTAAAAAAATTGCCAAAAATCAACGCGATTTTATAGCAACTTTAAACTTGCACTTTGTTATACTAAATTTGAATGGGCTATAAAACTGCGTACCTTGAATTTTTTTTTAAATCTGAATAAAAAGTTGCAAATTAGTGTGAAAATTTAAAGAATTTTCCTGAGTTTTGCACAAAGTTTAGAGATATTATTATTACGTTTTCTGGTGTAAAATGAACTATATTTTTATTAAAAATTATCGAAAATAAATTACAGTAAAAAACTTTGCATATATGGCGAAAAATTCACTGTGTCAATACTTTTGTTCGTCACTGTATATATATGTATGTAAATACATGAGTCCTAGAGGCTGTAAGTAAACGATTCAGAAACCTGATAATTTAGAATAAACAAATAAACAGCAATATACCAACAATTTGTGAGATAAGCAAGTCGGTGAGCTCAGTCTTAATCATGACGCTATTTAACGACTGTCGTTTATTCAGACTTCGAAAATTGCAAATCAGTTGTCCGGAATCAGTTTCGATTTTTAACTGCTCAAGACAAGTTCGCTAAAATTCTTACTAAATTGTGTGTTTAAAAAAAAATAAGTATTTTTATTTAAAATTAATCTATCAAAATGCGTTCCCTCTGCACGCTTCTACTACTATTCGCAGCCGCCAGCTGTATCTGCTGCTGAAAAGAATTTGGTTTGCTTTTACGACTCAGCCAGTTATCTGCGTCAAGGTAAGTTACAGTATTTTTTTTTTTTATTCTATACTAAACTTTTGTATATCTTTTCTACCTCCACTCTATTTGCAGGCTTCGCCAAACTACTGCCCTCTGACCTTGAGCTTGGCCTTAACTTCTGCTCGCATCTGATCTACGGCTATGCTGGCCTTAAGCCGCAGACGTTCGAGGTCTTCAGTCTCAATGTCGATCTTGATATGTTTCATTATCACGAAATTGTGCTGCTAAAGGCGAAATACCCGAAGATGAAGGTATTTCTAAGTGTTGGTGGCGATCGTGATGTGGATGAGGCAAATCCCCTTAAATATATTGGCCTATTGGAAAGTGGACGCGCAGATCAACAGAATTTCATTGATAGCGCAATTGCGCTGCTGAAACGCAATGGCTTTGATGGTCTCGATTTGGCATTCCAATTGCCACGCAATAAGCCAAGGAAGGTGCATGGCTCTGTGGGTTCGGTTTGGAAGCAATTCAAGAAGATATTCACCGGTGACTACGTTGTGGATCCGCTAGCTAGTGAGCATAAGGAACAGTATACGGAATTCACACAAAATTTGCGCACAGCTTTGCAGCGCTCGAATCTTTCGCTTTCGATGACTGTATTGCCGAATGTTAATTCAACATGTGAGTATTTTAGAGGATATAAGTAATCAATAAATATTATTATGGAGGACATAGGCAGTTATATGTATAGGTCAGAGAGGAGATCTTAGTGAGTACTTAGAGACCTTTAGTCGACTTGTAATCAGGGCTTTTGATGCGTACAATGATCCCACAGATCCAAGCAAATCTAAGAAAGCTGATAATTTGTAGCAGTTCAGGATTTTCGCAGACCGGAAAAGTTGGAATTGCAAAGCTCCACAGCTCGGCCTTAGATATATGATACCAGTGTACCGCTTACTTATATCGGAGGTTTCTGTTTCAAAAAGCGATGGTAGCAAAGCGTACCTACCAGGCCTTCCTTCTGGTTGAAGATCCTTTAGATACTGATTTACCTGCAAGTATGTATATAAGAAATATAATTATTTAGCAGAGATTATGTCGCTCTCAGCATGCCTACCTGAAGAAAAATCCCGGGCTTATCTCGGCGTCGAGAACAACTTCGTTTGGCTTATAGCCCGGAGGATCCGCAACAGAACTGTTGGTAGTTGCAGTGACGCTGTCATGCGCCTGTTGACAATAAGTACTTCGCAAAGGATGCTACTCGCCTATGCTCGCTATGGGAAAAGCTTCTGGACCAAGGAATTGGTCGGCATACTTTTTACCGCCAAGGTCCTTGTCTACACACATCCCTCTATGAAGTGTCAGAGCATTTAAGACAGATGTGTCTCTTATAGAGAAAATAATCAATAGCTAGACCAGTGTAATACCGATTACGAGGGCAACTGTCTATTGTGGTATCCATGTATGATCGAAACTGGCCGAGGAATAACCGTCATCACTCTCAATCTTCCTCGGATTACTTCCAATTTAGACTTATTTGGGTTCGAGGGTATAGTGACATTGCAGGAAGCTGCGTGGTTGATTAATTGGTTGGGCAAGGCACACTTGAGGTTATCTCTCACGCTCAGCGAAATTCCCCCAAATTGCAAAGTTCTTCTAGGCGGTAATCCATTAGGTACAACCTAATATCATTTGCGACCCATTTTGTCTCAGCTATTAGGAGGATGATAAGGTTCAAATACCTCAGCAGCTCCCTGTCAGCTTTCTGGCCTTTGCAAGATTTATAATTTATCCTTCAAAGTAATCACGATGACATCTTTGGTGCCATTACTGAGAGCTCCAGCAGTTGATAAGGAAGACATTCCATTCTTCTGTTAAGAAACAGGCTCTCAGACATTATTTATGATTTTTTTTATAGAAACTGCTTGATGGCAGTATCTTAAATGTAGGATTACTTTGTTTTTCACTTCCTGCTCTAATTCCTAGCTTTATTATTATTAAACGGATCAAACTTCTGTTATTTTAAGTTTAATTTCACACACACTTTTCTCCTTACAGGGTACTTTGATATGCCAAAAATCAAAAATAATTTCGAATTCATCAATCTACTCGCCTTCGACTTTCTCACACCGGAACGCAATCCCGAAGAGGCGGACTACACGGCACCCATCTATCCGCCTGTCGAACACAATCGCCTGCCACACTACAACATAGAATTTCAAGTGGACTATTGGCTACAGAATCTATGTCCAGCACAGAAGTTGAACCTTGGCATTGCAACTTATGGACGAGCTTGGAAAATGACACCCAACTCGGGCTTCTCCGGCGCGCCCGTTGTTCCTAAAACAGATGGCCCTGCGCCAGCTGGCCTACAATCGCAAATTCCTGGACTGCTCAGTTGGCCAGAGATTTGCGCCAAAATGCCGAATAAAGTGAATGCTGAATATCGTGGTGAGAATGCACCCCTACGCAAGGTCACCGATTTGCAGCAGCGTTATGGTAATTATGCTCTGCGACCGGCGGACGATAATGGCGAGCATGGCATGTGGGTGAGCTACGATGATCCGGATTTTGCTGCGATAAAAGCGAGCTATGTGCGCACCAAGGGGTTGGGCGATGTGGCGCTCTACGATTTGAGTTATGATGATTTTCGTGGACTTTGCACCGGTTCGAAGTTCCCCATTTTGCGCGCAATCAAGCACTTCTTATAAGATTAGTCTATAGATATATAGTTATGTATATTTTATTTATTATGGTAAATACTTAATTGTACGGTTTTACTTAGTTGTGTTAGAAAATTAAATAAAATGCCATATTCATAAATTACGCGATATTTTATTGATTGAGTTCTATTCTAATCGAACGCAAGTAGTCACCTTAGAGTATAACCATCTCGGTTTGACCCTGAAACGTGTGATGTTTGAGCGATTACTCAACGCTTGCTTCATATTTGGACTCACTGCTTGACTTGTTATTTTTTCTTATTTGTTTACTAAATCGATTAATTTGTATTTTAAGTACTGCAGCAAATCGTGCAAAGCAGCTATAATCAGAAAATATGAACTCAAATTTAAAAATAACAAAAATCTTTTGTTGTCCATTTATTGCTCTGTCGCCTCTCGCCTCTCGGCACTCGCAATCACTGGCACTCGAAATAAGTTCGAGAACATTAATTTACGAGTACAAACACGCATTTGTATGCTAATATTTTTTGACGTGCTCCGATTTCCGAGCCCTTACTCACCCACAATCAACTTAATTCTAATTCCTCCCCCGAAACTTCGCTCATACAAATGCTGCTCTTTAAAAAAAAAAGCACCGGCTGCTTATCACTTTTCTCGCACTCCAAACGCACTCAAAGCTCCGGCGATCAGCGGTTCGATCTCGGTAGCATTCATTTCATTTGCGGCTCAGTGACATTTATAGCTCAACGATTTTAGTTTTAATTTTACTTTTGTTTTGTGCAGTTCGTTTTTTATCAAGTTAACGCATAAATTACACATCGGTGGCATTATTTACAACTTGTTAATCCAGTATTTATTGTAAGATGAAGCTATTCGCCTTACTTTCACTGGCACTGGGTCTGCTGGTTGCCCAATCGAGCGCCGCTAATCTCGTCTGCTACTATGACTCGGCCAGCTATATACGCGAGGGCGAGGAAGCAAGCCTATGTTGGCAATCGCAAATATTTATTTTCTAGATAAATCTCATTTACGACATTTGTTTGTTTGTTCGTTTAATTGTCTGTTTGTGCGCGTGTGGCCATGGAAAGTAAAAGCACTTATTTGTTGTAGTTTTGTGGAATTTCTTGGTTAAACTCAGATGGGGTGCATAACAGATTACTAAAGATAAGATTCATAATATATTATACGTTATAAAACTTATAATAAACCTTGTTGTTCGTTAACGTATGATTTAGCAAAGTATTTTTTCTTCCGCAAACGACCCTAATATGTATTTAAATTTTGGTTGTAGGAAATCGTAACAACTGATACATAATTTAAGATTTTAGCTTGTAAAAAGCCAAGTTCGTCACTTGTCAGCTGTATCTTGATGATCCTTAGCCTGAGATCACACTGAATTTATATAACCAAACGAAAAGCAACAATGTCCTTCCAAAATTTCTTAAAATTTGTTTACTAGTGTTGTTAGGTAAATTTTTTCTATGCATCTTTTAAATAATCGACATTTGGGTCACATCGATCACTATTTTCGGTAGTCCACACTGTAGTAGACATCGCATCAGTGACTTAAAAAAAAAATAAATTTGTTTTTAAGTTTCTATTTCACCTAGGCTGCACAAAAATGTTTCTCATGCCATTAGAAAGACTCGTCATCATAAATGCTATTGAGTTGAGTTAGATTAGCTTAGCTGAGATCCTACTGGATGCCTCATGTAAACTACAACTGGTCGCTTGTGCCATCGAGAGTGAGAACAGAAGTGGTCCAACGATACCTCATGACGTTGCCTTCGTTGATTTTTGTGATCCACTCTGCAGCAGTCCTACTTTGCGGCTTAAGATGGTGGGAGACTGTGTCCCGCAAGCACTAAGAGCAGTAAGTAGAGCATAGAATAATAGCGGTTACTTTTCTACACACAATTTTGCCTTTTCATTGCTCTCTCATTAGCATTTGTGCTTAGAGGGCGCTGAGAAGGTAGCATTTTTCGGCAGAAAAAATAACGCCATTAGTCTATGCTTTAGAAAATTATTCCAGTAAAATTCGATTTCTTGACAGTTTATAGTATTTTACATGATAAAAACATTACAAGGTAAATTCATTCTCTCAATTCGTCGGCCATGATTTTGTTCTGACGTTTGCCAACATTTTAAAATCATATAAAATTGAAAATAAAAAAAATTAAATTGTTCACAATTGTTGTTGTTTGAGATTGAAAATGAGAATGTGTGTGTGAGTTTGAGTTTTGATTTTAAAATTATATTGTTGGCAAACGTCAGACTGCCTCTCAATGGTTTTACCTTGTTATGTTTTTATCATGTCTAACTTCGTACTGAGATTGCCTATAGGCGCGATCCTCATAAGCTGATGATAGCCTTTCATAAATTTTTAATAGCGCACCAGTCTTGTCTCTATTTGATAAGTCACCTTTCTGTTACTATAAATTTCATACATTTTGCTTCTGCACTGCCATCACACAATTTACTGTCTTAATGGCAGCCTGAATGCCAATGAATATGTTCACACGAGAGATAGGGATGGTTATTCGGGCACCGTAAACTTCAAGTTCTGTACAGACATTACATCCAATAAAGTAGACGGTAAGCCGGAGGCCATATATTACCGAATGTTTGCCTACATGCGAATAGGGAGTTATAAGCTTTTTCAAACTTATAGAGTATTATACTCAACAGGGATAGAAAAACCTCTTTAGTTGAAGTAATAGACGAGCTCCACTCAGACTTGATTGTCTGACACTTCAAAGTATTTGCGATCCAGCCTTATATGCCAAAATAGACGCCAATGGAATGAAGACATCACGAAATGCATAGCATTTCCTCTACGCTACCCTACGATGGGAAGAACTATTTCTGTGGACTTTCCCTTCGTATTATATGACTTATAGACATTAGGCCTAATATGAGGCCATGAGGTCCAGAGGAGCTTATCTATAAATTATTATTTGTTTTTTAATATGAGAAAGGATCTATAAAAAATAAATGCGGTCATTTGCTAAAAAGTTCATGCACCTATGCTACATATTTTAGTAAAAAAAAACTAAAAGGGCGTGCCACGGGCTATTCACGTTTCGATTCTAGTAATTTATTATAAGGTGCACCTCAATTTTTTTTAATGTCGGCTACTCTGGCCCTCATGGCCTCATATATGCATCAAGTAACCTTTTTATTGCTTTAAAATAAACGTTGTTGGGTAAATTAGTCAAATATCTTTGGAATTGAAGTGACTGCCTCTCCCAGTAAATAGTAGCAGTTTTAGAAAGTTCTTATAAGCTATTAAATACATAAAAAATACTTTCCTTCTGCAAGTGTGCTGAGTGTATTGATCCCAAAACTGATTTGAACAGACTTAGATGTTGTTATTAAATAGGTCTTTGGCATCTTCGTCCGTCGGAAAGTTCACAATGTGGGTTTATGCTCTAGAGTTTTCCTGCAGCTTTTGATCCATTCGCCATTCTCTCTCCGGACTAGTGAAGGTATTCTTGGAGATTTATTTAATATCTTCTAAAAGCTAGACGCTTCTGAAGTCTTTTAAATAATGCCGCTAAAGTTCTGGGAGGAACTTTTTTATACCGAGATGACACATCTCTGCATTATCCCAACGTTCTTCACAGTCTGCCTGTTTCGCCAGCTTAAAGAAAAATTTGTAAGACCTTCCCGTCTCATAGATTTTCCAGCTCCTCGAATATTAATAAT
Organism: Rhagoletis pomonella; assembly: GCF_013731165.1. Classification (NCBI taxonomy): domain Eukaryota; kingdom Metazoa; phylum Arthropoda; class Insecta; order Diptera; family Tephritidae; genus Rhagoletis; species Rhagoletis pomonella. The sequence continues at coordinate 70,601,419 of NW_023458560.1, forward strand.
GAAAAAAATTCTAACGGCTATTATATGTAGGTATTCGATTCTAATAAGTTCTGGATCTGGCCAGTACCACTGTACACTGTGTTCATAAATGGCATCTACATATGTAAACTTAATGGGATAGAGGAGCTCATTATATTGATATAAAATGTCATCCTCGTGGATTTATATGAATAAGTTTCAATAATATGTGAAATATATCAGACTTAAAGTCGAAAACTTTGAACATTTTGAGAAAAAAAAAAGTGAAATATACCAAATGTGAAGTCGAAAACAGGTCGACAATTTGGAATTTTTAAATAAAATTTGTTTCAAGCCCTACATTTTTTTTAAATTTTCGTGGATGATTGTATTTTGTACGTAGAACAAAATAAACCGGTTCACGATATAAAATTGAGATGTAGGACAACCCTAATACATATCTACGCATGGAATAAATAATTCAATGTGGTTTCGTAGCATATAATTGATGCAGGTTTTCCTGCATACTATTTTTTTATGCGGACGTTTCACTTTCTATACATACAGTGACGAACAAAAGTATTGGCACAGTGAATTTTACGCCATATATGCAAAGGTTTTTATTCTAATTTATTTTCGATAATTTTTTATAAAAATATAGTTCATTCTACGCCAGAAAACGCAATAATAAAAACTCTAAACTTTGTGCAAAACTCAGGAGAATTCATTAAATTTACACTTTAATTTACAACTTTTTATTCAGATTTTCTAGAAAAATCCTAGGTATGCAGTTTTATAGCAGATTCAGATCTAGTACAACAAAGTGCAAGTTTAAAGTTGCTAGAAAATCGCGTTGATTTTTGGCAATTTTTTTAGTGGAAGGTGTTGCTCATTTTCTCCATACAAAAAATAATTGTCAAATTACTTTGTATGGAAGAACTTGCGTGAAAAGAATTACCAAAAATCAATGCGATTTTCTAGCTACTTCAAACTTGCACTTCGTTACACTAAATTTGAATGGGCTATAAAACTGCATACTTCGAATTTTTCTAAAAAATTTGAATAAAAAGTTGCAAATTAGTGTGCAAATTTAATGAATTTTCCTGAGTTTTGCACAAAGTTTAGA
>NW_023458560.1:70602602-70611899 GCF_013731165.1 Rhagoletis pomonella
GGAAGAGAAAGAATAATCGGTAATTTTTGCTTTTTTAAAGAGATTTACAATTGAGGTGTTCACAATTCGTTCCAAAATGTTGTCGTGTACATACAAAATTGCAAAACGACGCTACACAGTGGTGTCCGAGAGGAAAAGAGTAAATTTCTTATAGGTCTTCAAAGAGAGAAAACTCCCAGGGAGTTTCTGTTCATAATCGGCCTGATGATTTTGTCCATCACTGGTCAATATGATTATTTATTTATTCCATGTTTTTTTTTTTGCTCTTATACACGATAACTAGAGTCATTTGGCAATCTATTGCATCTGTTTATTTAGAATGCAACTAATTTGGTGAGTCAATGCATTTTGTGACTACGTATTCAAGCTGACGCCACCGCTTGAGCACTTTTGAGGTAACCTTCTAGGAAAATGCGATGGAGTGAAACTTATCCCAATTTTACCTAAGCATGCTTTACTGGAATGAGTCGCATCCACCCCGAGATTACATAAAAATTAAGAACTCACATTTAAAATGAACGAAAAGAAACCGATCATTTGCTTTTAGCTTTTGAAGTATGTATACATATGCTTGCCGAAGGAAAGAGCGCATAGTTTTAATTGCAAGTTCATTAGAAGTGCAATAGTTTAGTAAATTTTCCTAGAGTCTATATTTTCATACAAAACTAGTATTAGTAAATACACAGTTTGGAAAAAATTTTATTTTGCTAGCGCATTCATCTGATGCTGTCGCTGAGCTGCCGATGATGGGCTACAGTGCATAGATTTTAATTATCCAATGATGACAGTAATAAATACATATACATTTTACTCTGTTGTCAGCACTTACTACTTATTCGCTTTAACAACTGATTCAGTGTGTAATATAATTTTCCTTTCAGGTAACTGCGACCATACATAAGAGTGTACTTACATACAAGTGGCTGCATACCTTTTAAATGAACTTAGCTAACAAGTGCATTTTTAAATAATTGATATTGTTTTGATTTATTATTACGAATATGACTCAGGATAACGATTATGTTTTCTTGGGTGCACAATGAGCCATACTTAGCAAAGAAATATCAGCAAGCTTAGAAAATTTATTGCTTAATTTAGGGATGGCAAAGTCGACTTCGACTTTTGACCAAAATCGACATTTTACTCCTCAAAGTCGAGTTTTAGTCATCGACTTTCAGTTTATGGAAGTCGACTGAAGTCAACTTTTCACTTGCGACTCTCGACTTTTTTTTAATTATTTGCAGTGGCGTCTTTTAAATTAAAAGTGATCTTCTAACAAGGGCGTGGAGTGCTAGTTGGTCATATTTCAAAAAAAAAATTGCCAATAAAACTGAAGTGAAATGTGAAAAGAAGGGTAGAGATATGAATTTTAATGACAGTACAACAACATTGTCAAATCATTTAAGAGCAGCGCATATAATTATTATACGAAAACAAGTTCCTCGAATTTGTTAATCGTTTGTCTCCACAATCTTCAGTTAAAAATGAGGTAAGATATACATAGGTATTTATTTTAACAATTTCATGCAAGAAAGTTTTTCTCCATGAATTTATGTAAGTTTATATAGTAAGAGTATAGTAAAGATGCATACATATCTCACATATGTATGTAGTTGCTGAAATGCAAAAAAGCCACAACTAACTAAAATTTTTTATTGCATAAAACGATAACACTGTGCGACAATTTTATGACAATTCAAGCCAGCCCAGACTTTGCTAATATTTTCTGAAAGTATACATATCCAGTAATGAAACAGTCGATAGATTTGAAGCACTTGATTTTTATTGATTCAAAAGCAACCGTTATTTTATGTACATACACAGTTATTTTATATATATACATTCCATCGGATAATTTGTTCCTGTTTTTGCATTAAACACCAGTTACAATTGAAACGATTTTTTCTTGCTCAGCGCTTGAATTGGTTATCGTGAGCAAAATTTCAAAATTGTCCTAACAATTTTTAATACTTATACATAATTTTACTCCCCGTTAGAACTTCGGAACAATTAATTACGTATACGAATATTCTTGAATTTCGATCAATTATGCATCGATAATTGTGTTAATTGAAAATCCCTTTTGTATTTGAAATGTTCCTCTTTCCCCTTTTAATAATTTTTGTTGCAATATATTTCTCAAATAGGCAAATTACCCATAATCTGGTATCACTGTACCGAATGACCGATTAAATGTCCAGCGATGGAAATTCTGTTTATTCATAGAAATGCGTAACTGCGGAAACCTCGTAAATAAACCGATTTTCCATACAAAATTAAGTAAGTTTACGGGGTTTCCACGGTTACGAGGCATTTACGCGTTTAGATGAATTGCCCTATTAAATTATATGCTGTATGTATTTATTTGCTTACACTTCTCATAGATGTTCTTCTGTAACAGCAAACATATTTTATTGCAAGAATTTCAGCCGTTTTTGGTTTTGAGAGAGTTAACTCGCATTTCGAGGTTAACTTTTGTACTGAAAGTTGACAGTTAACTACCGAATCTGAGTTAACCCTTATAACCTTAATTACAAGTCTTACAAATTAATTCCGATTTTTGGCAACATTTCACGCAAAATCGATAAAAATAAGGTGACATTCTTGAAGGCCATACAAGTGCCAATTTCTATTTTCGTTCAATTGAACAGCGAAATGGTTTTTTAGATTTCCCTTAGATGCTCATGTACATACATATGTATGTATGTACTATACCTGAATAAATTTAGTTAATACTAAGTGTTAATTCTATCTATAGAAAATAAATACAGGGATTTAGTTCGTTTGCAGCAAGAACGTTTAAGCTCAGTACATATGTACATTCATATGTATGCATATAATCACTTTAACAAAATAATTTACGCCCTCGCGATTTTCCTATGACTAAGTTTCATTCTTTGTATGACCAAAGTTTCTATTCAATAGAATAAGAAATTAAGACTTTACAAAGATTTTAATAAAAATTTACTTATTACAACCACGCTAAATAATTACCAACAATTACTTCCGAACCAGTTAAATTTAATATCGACTGCTGAGTGGATGATCGACCTACATATCTGGGCAGCCAGTTCGAAAACGCCTAATCTCAAAACAACTTTTCAAGAACGCCTTATTTCAGAACTTTATTGAAAAACACCCTATCACAGAGTCCACAAGTCTCCTTTGGCATTTTTCATTCATTTACAAAATGAGCAATGAAAACAAAAAAAAATATTTAATGCTTCCGCATTAAAGTTAACCAGTAATAATTATAGCATGAATGCGTAATTACAAGTTCAACTGGTCATACAAATTTTAAGTAGAATAAAGCGTTTATTATAATTTAAAATATGCAAAAAAAAATTTGCTAAAAGCGCATAAGTTCAAATAAGAAATTATACGCTGAGAAATAAAATTGGGTTGTAAGTGAATTGCGTACTTGCTCCTGACGAAAGTAAAAAATAATATACAAATGTACATACATTAGGGTGCATCACTCTCCATACAAAAAAATTGTAGACTTAAACTCATTTACGAAAAATTCTACTTTTGGAGGTATTTTAAATTTGGTACAGCTCACGTAGATCGAAATATTTTGGCGGGACTCTCAAATATAATAAAAATTTTATAACTCCGGTGGAAATATCGCAACTTTATTTGGTGATGCAGCCTAATGTATGTACACGGTATGTACTTTTCAACGCAATTTTCAGTTTTTAATTGCTAGATTTTAATTTTCAAACCGAACAAACAGATTAATCCCTTTGAAGCACAAAGCATTTGACTTCAGCTTAGCAGTTACAAGTTTCATACAAATCTTAGTGGGTTCACAGAGGTGTGGTTTTTTATGAGAAGTTTTTTAATGGTAGAACTCCCTTCGGAGATTTGAAATTACCTACCGAGATCCGTTCACTTAAAAATAAATGTTTGATGTTGCTCGCAGCAGGACTCTAACCCAATGGTATAAGGCGTAGTTAGAGATACTATGCCAACTCGATAGGGAGTTATTAAAGTTTTAAATTGACACACTTAGCGTCATTAAAAAAATTCAAAACTTTAAGCAACAAGCGAACTTATTTAAGCTTTTGATCGCCATAAAAATTCTTAATTTTTTATGTATGAATTAAGTTCAAACATATTACACGGAATAAAACATAAAAGTGGTAATAAAAATATTTTTCAAAATTTTCATCGCGTAATTTATGCTGTATGAAAAAAAATTAATTAATCACCTTTCCCATCAAGTTCGAAACACTTTCGGAAGTGTGTACATACGCAATAAATTTACTGTGTCTTCCAAAAGTATACTGTTAAGTGTAGCTATCACTATCCAAACTCAAGAGTCTAGTCTCCAGACAAAACATCAAAAAGAAAAGTAAAGCTGTTCACACAGTACAACAGCGTGAATGAAATTTGATTATGCACTTTTCTGTTTTATAGCTTTAATTGGATTAGCTAGCTACCTATAAGAATGATTGTATATTTTTTGTTTAGGCTTTTATTGTCACGCCGCGGCGTCTTTTCCAGTAGTTGAAATGGATTCCTTAGCGCTGAGAGAGAAAAGTGTCAGATTTCTTTTGAAAACATACAGGAATGTGCATATGCTTAGATTAGATCTTTATTTCAGCAGTACATGTGTACAAATGTATTATTTATTTCTGGAAATTGGTTCGTTGTATTGATTGTATTTTCATAATTGGGTGTTTACATACATGTAAAACCACGAGTGACTTGTGTGTACATATGTAGTAAGGGCGTTTTCTTTTACATTTAGAAGATTGTGTGATATTTTTAGTCAGAAATTTTGTAGTAACTTTTTGTATATCTCCTTTAGTTTCCGAGATATTGACTAAAATTGTATCAGTAATTTATTACAAATTAAGTTAATAATGCAGATTAAGTACAAATTATCGTTAATTTAGTAAAAAAAAAATGTATCACATTTTGTCGTCAAACAAAGGTGGCTGCAAAATTTTGGATTACACTAGGCGATAATAGTTGCATGTAAAATGGCCAAATGTAAACACCGTATTAGCTCTAGTTTTCGAGTTATTCTTGTTTGAAAATTCCACCAAAACACCTATAAATATATGCATATAAAAATGATATGTTTGTTTGTACGAAGCTTCAAAATTGCATAACGGCTGAATCGATTTGAATATATATTTTTTTTTTGATTGTTCGGTATAAAACCAGGATCATGTAAAATAAAAAACTTGGAGGGTTGCCTCTTGTTTGAAAAATTTCGAAATTTATAAGATAAATGAATTATTACATAGAAGTTTAAGAAGGCTTAAAGCCTGATTATGGCAACTTAACTTAACTTAACAGAACTTAGAAGTTAGAGAATCAAAATGAAACAGATTTCGACGTGGCATTAAGTTGCGTTAAGCTTCGGCTGTTCTATTATAAGCAACATCCATTGTAACAAAATTTTTAAGAGAGAGCCGTAAGTCACGTTAAGTTGCCATAGTCAGACCATAACAGTCGGTAATAATTTTGACTTGGGTTGCCACCTGTTTGAAAATCTTAAGCTCAATAAAATAGTTAAAATAAATGAAATATTACAATATAGGTATCGAATTAAAGACCTTTGAAAAACAGTACGGTCCTGCAAAAAACAGAACGGATGGTCACCGTACATATGTATGTATGTATATGTACATTTGTTAACCTCTGCTAATACATACATAATGCCAAAAATCACGATTAGTGGACCCTCGCTACAAATTTGTGCATTTACCTTGAGCATAGCTAAATGAATATTGATAATTTGTGCGAAATCGCTAACACACATCCATACAAAGTGTGAAAAGTCGCTTGTTATCAGGCGATTGCTAGTCCTTATCACCCATGAGCTTGCAAATGTATGCATGCATGTATGCATGTGTGTACATATTCTAATAATTTTAAAATGCAATAAGCGTATACATGTGTATGTAGAGGATTTTAAGTACATGCATATTCGAGTACATAACAAATAAAGCACAACAATAAAACAAACCACAATATTATCAACATTTTAATCAATTGCGAGCGTAATAAATAATTTGTTTGGCAAAATCGCCAAAGCTTTCATAAAAAAACACACATACCTACCGTATAAAAAATATTTTCCACCGCTATAAATACATACATACCTATTAGATGTGTTGCATTAAACACTTGCAATCATTTTGTTTTTATTAGTTTTGAATGCAATTTTACTCTTTAATTAATGCAAATAATGAGACGTAATTGCTTAAAAATCGTGCTTCAGACACACAGCTCGAAATAAAGGCTTACTTATGTAAATACTCGCACTTAAATAATCACGACATTCATATGCAGTAGGTATGTATGTATGTATGGTTGTTAACTGGTTTTGACTTTAAGGTGCATCTGTCCGATTTATCAAAATGGTTATCTAAGGTTTTTTCCCATATACACTCATAAAGAATTAAGTAAATTAAAGCATATTGCCTATCAATCAAATTTCTAAAGCTCGCTCCGTGAAACACAAATCTTCCAGCCAGTACAATCATTCGTACAATTGGCAAATGCATTTTGTTGCTAATTTAGATTGGTTATGCGACATTTTTTGTTGATATTACGGGTATAAATATTTATTGGAACACAGAAGCCAGTTTGTACGCGTGTGCAGATGTGTGTTTAATGTGGTTTTCGGATTAGTGTTAACTTGATGTGCGTTTTTTGTGTCTCACTGTTCTTTGCCTTTATGCACAATGCGCCAATCGTTAAATAACTATCCAGTCGGAAAAGTAGTAATGCATTACATGCGTGATAAATAATATAATAGGGGTGTTCACTATCCGGTGAATATTGTCTAGCATGGCGCATAGATAGCATAAACAGCATGATTGGCTAATGTTGTTGTTGTTTGAACACATGAAATAATAAAAAAAATTATCCAATCGTCCTATTTATGCTATCTATGCACCATATGCACCGGATCGTGAATACCCCAAATGTATTTCTTATGAGTTCCCGATAATATTACTGCTAATGTAATCAGCATTATAATGTATTCAAAAAGTTCCAAAAATTTCATATTGAAACACATTCATTTCTCGATACTAGGTAATGCAAAATTTAATGCCTCACTTTTCTTAGTTTAACATGTTTTACTGAGTATTTTTTCGATTACTATACCCCCACTGGGTACATATGTATGTATGTATATCGATTACAATTATTGTATTGAATTACATGCATTTGGTTATGGAAAATTAATTACAAACACATGTTGTACGAATTGCAATTGATATGGATTAAAAGATATTCTACAAAAATATACAAACATGCATCTTCATTTCATATACTTAATATGTACCGATTTTTGTTTCCAAGTCTATGTATATACATATGTATGTAAATAATAGCAAATGCCCGTCTAACTTTGCGACGCCTGATAAGAACCAATGCAAAAATAACGTTGATAAGCAAAAAAAGTTTGTAAAGAAAATATTAGTTTAGGTTGAAACGACCGAAGAGCAAAACGAACGCGCCTCACACATATACATACTGTATGGTAATACCATTTCCGGGCCCGGTACTAAATATAATCGGGCCCTCTACCCCCAACAACTTTTTTTTATATTTTTGAAAGAATTTCCAATACTCAAATTTATCGACATAGCAAAATATTATAACTTTTCTCTACCAATTTAATTTTCGGAAAACTCCGAGCCTTTTAAAAATTCCGTGATTTCACTAGGTGACAGACTTTATGTTTTGCCAAGACCTGTTTACAATGCCAGGAGGAGGTTATTGAGTAATGCTCATAAATAAATACATGCATACATAACTTCGGAGGAAATCTCATTTGTGACTCGTTTAAGATCAGCGGCTACAATGCCGTCATCTCCTGCTAGTGAAGAGCACAACACTAGTCTTGGTGGGACTAGTAAAAAGCCCATTCCTACTACACAAAGCGCCAAAGCGGATCAGTACCTGCTTCAGCATTCTAACCGAAACTCACAGAGTACTCGTATTTGTGATCGAATTAAAAAATCTTTTAAGATGATAACCTTATTAATCTTATACATAAATATGTATGTAGAAAAAATTAGATAGCTATACAGGGCAATTCTGGTTAAGATAGTAGCAAGTCTTCTGCAAGACAATTGAAATACAGTAGGCAAGATAGTTTGAAATATTTTGTTTATTCTGGCACGAAAATATCACAAAAAACACACTTGTCAACTTTCATAGTGAAAACCTCTTTTGACACGAAAGCATTTGACCATGTTCCAAATGGAGATGTACATTAGTGCGGATCGGTCCCCATACAAAAAAAAAGTTTTTCCAGTCCACCCCTAGGATTAAAGATATTTTGAAGGCGATCCCAAAAAAATTTTATTTTTTTTTTGCCACGCCCCCCCGATGGGCTATTTACTTTTTTTGGCACTACGTCGCCATTTTCACCGTTGTTCATGGCTTGGAAGCCGCCATAATTCTTACCTTAATCATTTTTTACTCCGAGTTCAAATTCTAGTAGTGACTGTCGGTATCTCGTTTCACATCATACCTAAATTCCAATTTTTTTTAGTCTGTCGAAAAGGCCTTTAAATTCTGTGAAACTTTTTCTAAAAAATGATTAAGGTAATAATTGTGGCGGCTTCCAAGCCATGAACAACGGTGTACGGCTCATTAAAATCGGACTTAAAATGGCGACGTAGTGTCAAAAAAAGTAAATAGCCCATCGGGGGGGGGCGTGGCAAAAAAAAAAAAATTTTTTTGCGATCGCCTTCAAAATATCTTTAATCCTAGGGGTGGACTGGAAAAACTTTTTTGCCGATCCACCCTAATGTACATACAGTATCGGTCATATCTGTAGCACGCCATTTCAAAGTGATATTGTGTGCCACTTATGTTTATTTATTTATTTTTAATTAAAATATAGTTCATTCTCAGACAAACCCCATATAAACCCAAGTTTAACAATTTGTAGAAAACTACAAAAAAGTGCAACAATTAATCGTTAATTGGAATTGCGAAGCATTAACTCGTGAATTTCGAAGAAAATGCAATTTTCACAAAGATAATAATTTATAAATTTAGGAATTTATGACGAGCGCTGCAGTTCGAAAAAAAAATGTTTGTATAAACAACAAGTAAGAAAGTCTAAGTTCGGGCGGAGCCGAACATTAAATACCCGGCGCAAGTATTAAATATATGTTTTTTCACCTTTCCGAAACCTTCCGCTAGATGGTAAGCCGGGGTGTATCAATTTTGAGTAAATTAGCGTCCTTCAATTTCGAAATATTGAAGTTTCAAGCATTTCTGAAATTTACCGTTATATGAGAAGCGGCC
>NW_023458560.1:70611999-70614049 GCF_013731165.1 Rhagoletis pomonella
CAATATCTGGTTTTACATCAGATAGAGCCGTTCGTAACAGTTTTGTTGAATGTTGGTTAGTCAATAGGTACGTTCGTTTAAAATCTCCAGTAATAAAATCATAGTTTAATAAACTAAATTTCCCTATTATAATTGCCATTCATACTGTCATCAGGTATGTAACTTGAGAATAGAATTCGCTGCATCTTTAAGGCGCATCAATATTACATAGTTACATCCCGAGCTAATAAAAGGAAGGTAATAAAAAATGTCCAACAGCGAGATTCCGGCGAAATGTCATCTCTCAAGAGACAAATATATGAAATAGTACGCGAACAGAAAATTGGCAGAAACTTGCAAGTTAGACAAAGAGCTGATAGAAATTTTGTTTGCATTCGAAAGTATAAAATTGAAAATGTTAGAAAACAAATCCCGTAGTCTTATCCTGACACATTTCACTGACTAAACGAATAATTACTTGCTTCTTACAAGTTTAATTAGTCGCATTTTACTATTTTCACTTCCAAAATATCAAATTCAATTTAGGGATTTGCGTTGTTTTTGATCAGCTGTTTTCTTGTTGGCAAATTGCTGTTGGCATAAATTTTTTCCAGCAGAAACTAGCAGCTTTGCCTCAAAATGAAATGTCATTTTGTTCTCTCAATTTCCCTTACTTTGCAAGTTTTTTGCGTAAGCGAACAGAAAAAGCTTATAGTTTTTATAACTTTCAATAATTATCAGGTACGCGAAAGCAACTAATTGTGAACGGTATTTTGACTTTACGAATTTCATTATAGAGTACCTACAAAGACTCACAGTTATACGTTGTACCAAAAATTGAAAATATACGCCACGCAGCTGTTTGTATCGGTGAATATTTTCAATCTGATACTTGTTGCCGGAATTCAAGCAATGGCAAAGCATTATTTTGCATTTCCAGGGCCTTATCTTTTAATTCCAAAAACTCCAACTCTTCGCTTTTCTTAAAAAGGAGTATTTCGGATATTATACATTCATCCTCAATTATGTTACATAAGAAAGGGTTTATGAAGTATGCAAATGTACATATAATTAATTTCAAATCGGCAAATATTTTTTTTAAAATCTGCTTTTAAATCATGTGCGATATTTTTTTCTAAGCCTTGGAAAATGATAAAATATTCTTTTTTTGAGATCATGAATAAAAAGACGTAGTTTAGCCTTAAAACTTAAAATAATTTGCGACAAATCAAAAACATTTTTATTTCCTTCTTGGAGAGACAATTCAAAGTTTTGCAATGTTCTATCATATCGGTAAATAACATAAAGTCAGAAAGCTCATTTTCATTATCCAATTGCGGGTAATGTTCCGATCTCAATTTGCGTATGTATATATAAAAAGAATTAAATAAAAAAACAACACAATGGAAAAGAATGTCCAGCAAAGAAATATGTATTTTAAAAAGTAAAAAGAGCCAAAATGTTTTAAGCGAAGAGAAAGTAAAAAGAGCCGCACTTTGCTAAGCAAAGAGCCGGATTTGGCTCAAAGAGCCGCGTTTGGCCACCGTTGGTATAAAGTGTGGTTGGAACGATGGACAAATAAGGGAAGCGAAAAGCAATTCCCAAAATCACCAGCAGAAGTTCTTGGTAAATGCGACGAATATGCTTTTCCATTGATTAACAAACTTCTCCGCATTCTGGTCACGCTTCCAGCTAGTAACGCTACTTCCGAAAGAAGTTTTTCAACCCTTCGCCGGTTAAAAACATGGGCCCGTAGTCATAGTCAAAATAAGGTCGACTTTAAAGTTAGTTGCAGCTTTTTGACATAATTTTCAATGGGATATCTGTCAAAAAAGCTGCAACTAACTTTAAAGTCGACTTTATTTTGACTATGACTACGGGCCATGGTTGCGTAGTACCATGAATGAAGAAAGACTGATAGGTCTAATAGCAAGAATGATAGAATACAACATTAACGAAAGACACAAGATCACGCCTTAAGGAAAGAAAGAAAAAAAGTTATTTTCTAGCTGTCGAAATCTCGACGCCATCTTTGTTGTAAGAAGTAAACAACGAAGAGAACAAAAAAAAA
>NW_023458560.1:70614149-70618577 GCF_013731165.1 Rhagoletis pomonella
TTTTTTTCAAAATCTGCTTTTAAATCATGTGCGATATTTTTTTCTAAGCCTTGGAAAATGATAAAAAATTCTTTTTTTGAGATCATGAATTAAAAGACGTAGTTTAGTTTCAAAGTTAAAATAATTTGCGACAAATCAAAAACATTTTTATTTCCTTCTTGTAGAGACAAATTCAAGTTTTGCAATGTTCCATCATATCGGTAAAGAACATTAAGTCAGAAAGCTCATTTTCATTATCCAATTGCGGGTATTGTTCCGATCTCAATTTGCGTATGTATATATAAAAAGAATAAAATAAAACAAGTAAGAAAGTCTAAGTTCGGGCGGAGCCGAACATTAAATACCCGGCGCAAGTATTAAATATACGTTTTCCACCTTTCCGAAAGCTACCGCTACATGATAAGCGGGGGTGTATAAATTTTAAGTAAATTAGCGTCCTTAAATTTCGAAATATTGAAATTTCGACAAATTTCGGACATTTCTGAAATCACCGCGGCCGTAATTTTAGTCCGATTTAAATAATTTTCAACGTTTTGCTTCTATGTGGCAAGCACAATAACCGTACCGAGTTTGGTACAAATTGGTAGAACGGTTACCGAGATACATATATGTGATCATAAGTGGGCGGCGCCACGCCCATTTTCCAAAATATTATCATAAACGTATTTCCTGGTAAAGAATTGTTCCAAACATCAATTTTGAACAAATTTGCTTTAATATTTACTGATTTATCGAAGATTTCGTATTTGGGTATGTGGGCGTGGTTATTGTCCGATTTTAAAAATTTTCGGCCATTTGGTATCCTGTACCAGGACCAACAACTGTGCCAAGTTTGGAAGAAATTGGTGCAGCGGTTACCAAGATATACAAATGTAACCATAAGTAGGCGTGGCTACGCCCATTTGCCAAAATTTTTTAATATTCTTATTTTTCGTCTAAAACTCATTGTGAGTATCAATTTTGAGTGAATTATCTTCAGTAGTGACTAAAATATCGCAGTTTTAGCATTTCTGAAATTTACCGTTATATGGGAGGTAGGCGTGGTTATTGTCCGATTTCGCCCATTTTCAATACCATCCGTCCTACGCCCAGAAAAAGTCCACGTACCAAGTTTCGTTATGATATCTCAATTTTTACTCGAGTAATCGTGTGCACAGACGGACGGACAGACAGTCACCGCTTAATCGATTTCTCTTTTCATTCTGATCATTTATGTATACCTTTGTCTATATCTATCTCTATTCGTTTTGCCTGTTACAAACAACCGTTATGTGAACAAAGTTATAATACCCTTGTGCACAAGTGCGCTCGGGTATAAAAACAACACAATGGAAAAGAATGTCCAGCAAAGAAATATGTATTTTAAAAAGTAAAAAGAGCCAAAATGTTTTAAGCGAAGAGAAAGTAAAAAGAGCCGCACTTTGCTAAGCAAAGAGCCGGAATTGGCTCAAAGAGCCGCGTTTGCCCAGCGTTGGTATAAAGCAGTGTCCGCCAAAAAGATAATAGCCCGAACACAATGAAAACGACGAGCTACGGACTACAGATGTCAAATTATTTTAACACGTACTCTTATGTAGATAATTATTTTGGCGACGACCGGGCTACGCGACGGCTGTGGTTGTGGCCAGATTAGATCTATTTCTATTTTTCCGGCGACAGATAAGGTTCTTCCTCTTCTTTTATGTCAAACTCATACAAATTCATGATGTCGCTGCCGCGTTCAAAGAAATCATGTCGCCATCGACAAAGCGCTTAGATAATAAAGATGACAAATTGGAAGCTGTGGTCGGTAGCTCGTCGTTTTCAATGTGTTCAGAACTTAAGTCTTAAAATGAGAATGTATTAGTTATGAAATAAAAAATGAGAATGTGTTGGTGGTAATGCACGGAAATGCGTCATCAACCTGCTTCGCCTATTGTTTGCATGCAACTAAATAAAATTTGTTGCTCTTCTACTCTTTCTGTTGACGTTCGGATTGTGTACGTGTAAAAAGCCGATTGTGTACATGTGAAAGGCCGAATATAGTTCGTTTCCCAGGAAAGTGTTTGGCGGACACTGGTATAAAGCCACGATTGAGAGAATACAAAGGTTGCGCCGATCTCGGACCGCTATTCCTCTCTTAACGAATTTGACAGAATCGTTGTTTGCATGACGTCACACTTGTGCAACTTGGTTACGTTTTCCTTGCAACATTTTTTCTTCTTCTTCCATTCTTGCTCACGTTTTGGCATTTCTCTCTCGCAATTGCACCAGTGTGACGTCACACAAAAGTTATTCTCAAAAATCCTCTCTGATCGGCGCAATCTTGTATTCTATCATTCTTGGTATAAAGCAGTGGCAAGAATGATAGAATACAAGATTGCGCCGATCAGAGAGGATTTTTGAGAATGACTTTTGTGTGACGTCACACTGTACACTATAAGATATTGGTCCTTCTAGGTTTTTTTAGCTTACCACTTGTATCACTTTAGTAAAAAAAAGAACACACGGAATTTTACTTTGAAATTATAAATTAGGTTTATCTGGACATCTGTGGGCGCCTGTTGGAGATAGTTTCGCAAGCGGAAGTGCCAGCGTTTCCGTCGCGAAAATACCCATTTTGCCATCCCGGCCCCCCTAGGCGAATACTTACCCTAGTACCCGCTGTATCTGCTGCAACGTCTCTACAACGTTGCCAAGACCGGTTGGGCGGCGGTGGTGCGACCTGGACTGCGGTTGGCTGCGGTTGGATGATGGGGGAGGTAGTGTGCCGACGGTGGTCTCCAAAAGTGGACATTCTTCCGCGCGTTATGATGTCGGCAACGATTACTTGGAGCTGGTGCTGATGACGTCTTTGACACACATGAATCCGGTTACGTGATGCAAACTCCCATGGCATGTGGGACAACGCGAGGCAGTTCAAACAGTGCCCGTGCGCCCATGCTACTTGCTGCCGCTGGGCCGGTTGCAAGCCACGAAATATTGAACAGGCGCTCAATGCGTGGCGCCGGTGACATAGGCCACAAAGAAGCACGCCTTGATCCAGCTCATCCGTTAGTGGCAGTTCGAAAGCTCCGGTTGCGCTCCGGTGCGCTTGGTGGCGCTGCGGTTGCTGATGCTGCCACTCGACGAACGCTTGGACGAGGGGATGGCACTGGAGTTGCTCCTGCGAATGATGTGGCAGTTCGTGGTGCCGTAATCGGTAGAACTGATGCATGCGGTGCTACTGCTGCATTGGAACGGACTGCCGGCGTAGGGTTGGAAGAGGGGATAGCCATGTTAACGCCCATTTCTATGAAACGAAAGGGAATTTAGTGTTTTGCGGTGGAGAAAGCGTGCATGCTAACGCTCAATTGTTTGGAGGTTAGTCAGGGGTACATTATTAAAGATTCTTTTCATGTTCATTAATTGAGTTGCGTGGTTTTCGTTTATTTAATATAATAATTAAAAGTTTACTTCTCCAAGCGCCCTCGCTTGCCTTGCCTTGAATCGTGCTAGCGAAGCAGTCAATGGCACTACGAATATTCTTCGAAATTATAGAGAAAATGCTGACACACATTTTTCTGATATATTTTCAAAAGTTACCGATGTCGCTAAGGAATTGGATTTTGACATTGTCCTTCCTCGGAGAGCGAATTGGGCTAATTATCGTGCGTCTAACGCTGAAGATTATTATCGAAAGGCAATATTTATACCGCTATTGGATAATATTTGGCTCGATCTCCGAGAAAGATTGCCGAAAGGGATATTAATTATTTTTGATTTGAACTTATTACTTCCATCTAAAATTGGGGAATATAATACGCCTGACGAAAAAAATAATGCTATCGAAAAAAGCCACATGTCAACCCTAACTGCTACAAAGAGCCACAAAAAAAAAATCACAAAAACAAAAATTTTATTTTTAAATAAAATTATTATTAGAAATGAAAAATATTAATTATTATTCTAATATACGTAAGATAGATATTAAAGAAATTTCAAAAGAACCCTTTGGCTAAATTTTCAATATCTGGTTTTACATCAGATAGAGCCGTTCGTAACAGTTTTGTTGAATGTTGGTTAGTCAATAGGTACGTTCGTTTAAAATCTCCAGTAATAAAATCATAGTTTAATAAACTAAATATCCCTATTATAATTGCCATTCATACTGTCATCAGGTATGTAACTTGAGAATAGAATTCGCTGCATCTTTTAGGCGCATCAATATTACATAGTTACATCCCGAGCTAATAAAAGGAAGGTAATAAAAAATGTCCAACAGCGAGATTCCGGCGAAATGTCATCTCTCAAGAGACAAATATATGATATGATATGATATAGTTTTTATAACTTTCAATAATTATCAGGTACGCGAAAGCAACTAATTGTGAACGGTATTTTGACTTTACGAATTTCATTATAGAGTACCTACAAAGACTCACAGTTATACGTTGTACCAAAAATTGA
>NW_023458560.1:70618677-70624228 GCF_013731165.1 Rhagoletis pomonella
AACAAAACTGTTACGAACGGCTCTATCTGATGTAAAACCAGATATTGAAAATTTAGCCAAAGGGTTCTTTTGAAATTTCTTTAATATCTATCTTACGTATATTAGAATAATAATAAAATTAATATTTTTCATTTCTAATAATAATTTTATTTAAAAATAAAATTTTTGTTTTTGTTTTTTTTTTTTGTGGCTCTTTGTAGCAGTTAGAGTTGACATGTGGCTCTTTTCGGCCTCGGCCGTGCCCACCCCTGCTTTATACTCTCCTTCCAAATTGATACCGTCTTTTTCTAAGAAAAGTTCGTATCGTTTTCCAAGCGATTTTACGAGTTCGATAGCATTATTTTTTTCGTCAGGCGTATTATATTCCCCAATTTTAGATGGAAGTAATAAGTTCAAATCAAAAATAATTAATGTCCCTTTCGGCAATCTTTCTCGGAGATCGAGCCAAATATTATCCAATAGCGGTATAAATATTGCCTTTCGATAATAATCTTCAGCGTTAGACGCACGATAATTAGCCCAAAAATTTTGTCTATTCGCTCTCCGAGGAAGGACAATGTCAAAATCCAATTCCTTAGCGACATCGGTAACTTTTGAAAATATATCAGAAAAATGTGTGTCAGCATTTTCTCTATGATTTCGAAGAATATTCATAGTGCCATTGACTGCTTCGCTAGCACGATTCAAGGCAAGGCAAGCGGGGGCGCTTGGAGAAGTAAACTTTTAATTATTATATTAAATAAACGAAAACCACGCAACTCAATTAATGAACATGAAAAGAATCTTTAATAATGTACCCCTGACTAACCTCCAAACAATTAAGCGTTAGCATGCACGCTTTCTCCACCGCAAAACACTAAATTCCCTTTCGTTTCATAGAAATGGACGTTGACATGGCTATCCCCTCTTCCAACCCTACGCTGGCAGTCCGGTCCAATGCAGCAGTAGCACCGCATGCATCAGTACTACCGATTACGGCTCCACGAACTGCCACATCATTCGCAGGAGCAACTCCAGTGCCATCCACTCGTCCAAGCGTTCGTCGAGTGGCAGCATCAGCAACCGCAGCGCCACCAAGCGCACCGGAGCGCAACCGGAGCTTTCGAACTGCCACTAACGGATGAGCTGGATCAAGGCGTGCTTCTTTGTGGCCTATGTCACCGGCGCCACGCATTGAGCGCCTGTTCAATATTTCGGGGCCTGCAACCGGCCCAGCGGCAGCAAGTAGCATAGGCGCACGGGCACTGTTTGAACTGTCTCGCGTTGTCCCACATGACATGGGAGTGTGCATCACGTAGCCGGATTCATGTGTGTCAAAGACGTCATCAGCACCAGCTCCAAGTAATCGTTGCCGACATCATAACGCGCGGAAGAATGTCCATTTTTGGAGACCACCGTCGGCACACTACCTCTACGATCATCCAACCGCAGCCCAGGTCGCACCACCGCCGCCCAACCGGTCTTGGCAACGTTGTAGAGACGTTGCAGCAGATACAGCGGGTACTAGGGTAAGTATTCGCCTAGGGGGGCCGGGATGGCAAAATGGGTATTTTCGCGACGGAAACGCTGGCACTTCCGCTCGCGAAACTATCGCCAACAGGCGCCCACAGATGTCCAGATAAACCTAATTTATAATTTCAAAGTAAAATTCCGTGTGTTCTTTTTTTTACTAAAGTGATACAAGTGGTAAGCTAAAAAAACCTAGAAGGACCAATATCTTTATCGAAAATTCAGCTGCTAACATCGCCCTGGGGCTCTCGAAGGAAATACCGTTCGGACACGGTTCCATCCTAGATGCATTACCGTCTGAAGTTAAAGCGCCTCAATAAACCCCGCACGAAATTCCCAAGCCGCAGTGACTGGTATCAGGAAAATTTCGAGTCCAAACCAAAGCTCTCTTAGGAATGAGCAAAACAAAGTTACTGCAGTGTGCACAGGGCACTGACCCGTTGGGGTACATGCCGAAAGGATAGGACTGCTCTTCAATAGGTTATGTCGCAGCTGCGACGACCCGGGCTCAAAAGAGACAGTCGAACACTCGCTGCGTTAGTGTCCAACCCTCGCAACAATGAGGCTAAAGACACTGGGCAAACCATTCGTGCCGATTATTTCAGAGTGCAGCTGCCTCTCTCTGTATGACGTAATGAAATTTATTAAAGCCGCCAAATGGCTGTAGGTTGCACGAGTTGTGGAATCAAAATGGTAAACTTTCTAATTGCTTGTCACCAGGGTGACAATCCACTTAAACAAACCAACCTACCATGCTACCATGAAAAGTTTAAATTTTTACGTTGCGCTTCTCTGAATAATGAAAACTAATAACCATTTGTATTGATTTACTTCGTTTTTAAAAAAGCTTGTCCCGGAATTCGTCACACATATGTATGTATATATGTACATAATGGGTTTATATGAAAACAGCTTTTAAAATGCACATTAGGGTAGTCCAAAATAAGTAAAGTCGGAATATGAATGCTCTCACCCCCTAGGATTGTTCTATATCGAAGAAATATATCCCTATTTTTTATTTTCAAATCCAGGTCGCTTAAAGCGTGCAAAGTATCCCATGTATGTATTTTGTATGGGAAAACATTTTTTTGTAGAAATGGTATAGAATTCTTGAGAATCAATATTTTTCGATCGGAAAACTCTGTGTCTCTTCAGGCGACTGCCAACAATAATAGGCAATTGGTTATTTAACAATTTTTTAGTAGTAACTATTTTTTATAGGTCCCAAAAACCCCCAAAACATGCAAGGGCAAAACGGTAAAATAAACAATTGGGTATTATTATTGGAAAAATTGTTTTTTTTTTATAAAATACATGGAAAACTTTAGAACTTTCACGTTGGCTTTGGCGATGGTTTGACAGAACGTTAAAAGTATACTTGCTACAATGAACGCTTGTCAGCGAATGCTTGGGCCACTAAATTAACATACCAACGACTTATAAATTAATATTTCATATCAATAGTTGCATTAAAAACTATATTTCTGCCCGTACTTGATTAAAAAGGGAAACTATTTCACATAATTTTATTTATTTGCAACAGCTGACGAGCGACGCACGCGAAAATTTGAGAGTTGGTAATCTTTTTGCTTTGTGTTGGCGTGAGCGTTGCCGAGTTTTGGCTATGTGGACGGCTGCATTTGAATTCATGTATTCATAGTCAGCTGTTGAAGCGACGCCAACGGCAACGCAACGCCAAAGTTCTATGTGGATGGGCCTTTAGAGTAAACTCTAAATATCCTTTGATTTAAAAAAAAAAAACAGGGATGCAAGTGTAGCGCTGGGACGAATCGCTGCATTTTGTGTACATAGGGCACGGCAAAACCGTTCCGGAAATGTTTCTTTATTATTACATTAACAGCATTTCCTCACAATGATTTTGCTTCTGCTCCACGCAGCCTCCATTAGCAAGTTAACTAATCAATCCCGCGGAGATGCTGCCGCAGTCTTAATTGCAAAGCAATGGAGTGCACTAAAACGTTTGCTGAAGCAGCCTCACTTGCAAAGCAATGGAGTGCACTAAAATGTTACCTATTCTCTAATAGATTAGGTGAAAAATGCAATATTTTCGCGTTTAGCAAAAGTAAAACACGTTTTTCGCTGTAAAGTGAACTGCTTTGGAAGTTTTAACTCGTTCTTCTTCTCGCTCTATTCTTTGTTTACTTGTGGTACACAAATGCCAACGCCCAGGACGGCGCAATCTTGTATTCTATCATTCTTGGAACCATCCTAGGGGGTGGGAGCACTAAAATTCGGACTTATTATTCGGACTTTATTTTTGGACCACCCGTATATACATACATATGTATGTATGTATGTAACTATGCAGGAGTGTATGCCTTGAAAGTTCACCCGCATATTAGTGGTTTTAAAATTCTGACATGTACATATGTGAACACACTTTGCAAATGTCCAATCAGTGGCGGATACAGGATTTTATTTGGGGGGTCCCGATTGTGATCAACTTGTCAAATAACGTTAAATTACAGGCATCTAACCCTAATTTATTTTTCATGCAAATATAGGTTCGAATATTTTTTATGAAGTCTGAAGTAAAGTGTTTTGTGATATAATATTACTTTTAATTTTGTGAATTTGGTGCAAGGTCTAATAAAACAACTGCATGTACTATTTACAAAAAAACACACAAGATGTATAGTTATACCTTGGGTTTATTAATGCAATATATACATATAAATACTTATTTCTTGCTTACAATGTTGGTAAAATGAAGAATGTAATTAAGTAACTTAACAAGTTATTCAGAATTTTTATTGTAATGATTTAAATTGCAAATTCAATTTTGTGCTTTCCTTTTGTGAATCTTTCTATTATCCTTTCAGTGTCAATTTCGATATCTAGGTGTACGTGTAAAAGTGTAATGGTTCAGTTATGCATACTTGGCATTGCAACGAATTGTTAAATGCCACATGGAACTATGTTGGGCTTTCCTTGGTGAATTGTAGTAGGTATATTTCCATGGTGAATGTAGACAGTTGCTGGTTTAGTTTGCTGGCAATGGCATACACTAACATATGACTAACATATGTGTAAGCGCCAATCTATTATTATTATTAATGGCATACATACAAAAGCGGTTTCTACAATAAATGGATTCATGAACTTCACTACCTACTTAATTTTGTTAGTACCTGATTCTTTTTAGTGCTGGTATGAGGTAATGCACCAGTGGATAAGGTCGCCAGGTGCTAATTCAAGCGGCATCCGCGCTGTTATGTACCTAATACAAAACAGTGCCCAAATTATTATACATTTAAAAGTTCAGCTTAAATTATGTTTTACTTATATAGAATAATTGTTTCCAAAGAAGCCACACTCATGCATCCTCTCGGAAATGGTACAAAAGTCATCAAATAAAAGCTGTGGAGTCAACAGCTGTGGAGTTTATGGTGGTTGGCTACCGTCCACAAATATAAATATGCACTCTGCATGGCTTTTTACAATGACGAGTAGAAAAATTCACTTTGCTGCACACCTTCCTTTTGGTCTAGATGAAATTGCAAACACTGTTAATACATCCATTTTTTCATGTGCAAAAAATCGTACTTACCTACTACATGTCCAAAATTATTGCTACGTGTTCCTAATTAATCAATCTTTGTGTATTTATTGATTCCTGCAAAACTGGGCAATGTAATATTAAAATTAACACGTTTTTCTGCATTGTTTACATATTTTTATAAGCGTTTTGGCATTTCTCTCTCGCAATTGCACCAAGATGACGTCACGTAAAAATTACGCTCAAAAATCCTCTCCCATTGGCGCAATCTTGTATTCCATGAACCAAAAATACAAGATCACGCCTTCTTCTTAGTAGCCCGTTATACTCGCATTTTGGAAAAAAGTTAGGCGACTTTGACATTAACCATTTATTTACATTTGTTCGTTATTTACAATTTGGTGGTGGGTTTTTACTGCAATTTTCTTAAGTTTAGCTTGTGACAACGTCTGCACACATAAAGTAAAGAATTTGCATAATAAAAATGATTATTCATGCGTCCAACAATTACGCTTTTTTTTT